>NC_031495.1:26944634-27036481 GCF_000237925.1 Schistosoma mansoni
GCAGTCGGACAGAAGAAATGGGGCGTTTTAAATTTATGAATAATGGTGCACCACACCGTGAATCCATTTTGGTATTTCAACAAAACCTCTAACGCAAAAATGGGAGGATATCTGTAATTTACCTCCCACTAGTGATCCACGCTATGGCGACCCAGTTTACGTCCACTTGATTCATGATCTCAACTATATAAAATTACTAAAATCTCCACGAAACCCTCTTCTGATATTAAATAATTTGTAATTACTTTCAATAAAGAATTCTTGAAGTTGTATAGATTAATTATAATCATGACATAACAAAGACAGACGAGTTAATTCATGAAAATGTTTTTTTTTTTGAAAATTAAAAAAATATGTATGTAATTTACTTTTATTGTACTCAATTTTGTATCATAACTTTTGATATTTCTATAGAGATATATTATAAATCATGTATAGTTGTGTTCAAATAGATGATCTTCATGTCACATACTTTGCAAATAAAAGATAAATATCATTATTATTATTACTGTTATTACTATTATTATTATTCATTTCAGAAGATAATGAAAGATTCTAATGAAACCTACTTCTAGAAAAATTGAAATATTATTCAGTCATATAAAGTTACTCGTTTACTTTCCCAATGAAAATCGAGATACACTAATGTGAAATTATTCTAGTTTAACACTTAAATCATTTTCTTCTATTTTAGACTTTCACTTATTTCCACTTTTTGTTTGTTCAGGTACTTGTGCTTTTTTCAATGTATTGAAAATGTCATTTTTTTAGTACACTACTTCACATTTCAAATGCATTCAAACATCACGAGAACCATTATCACGAATTTACTTCAAATCATATATATATATATATATATATATATATATATATAGTTGAAAGAAATCAGTTAGTCATGTCGCTTTTCATAAGTTTATCCCAACATTTTCGGTCTTTTCATATTTTTGTGCATGGATCTATGTGTTACTGTATTTATTGTCGACAAACAGTACTGTCGATCGTAGCTTATAAAAAGGTTATTTACAATGTTTAGCGATGTATTGAATGGTTTGTATGAATATATGTAAAAGTGAATTCAGTGTATATTTAAAGATAAACACTGAAATTTACTAAATTCTTTTCGAATATACACTTATCAAGTACAATTGTAATAGCATACACATTTTTCCAGAGATATTATCGTCCAAATTCCGATATTCTATGTAGTACTGTTTATACTAATTACATATGATGACATCACCTAGTGAATTGTCTACAAAGAAATGATAGAATAGTTATATTGTTCAAACTATCGTATCTCAATAATAATTGTATTCATTGAAGTATCAAGTATATCATGCCGTTCATGTTTTTCAATTAAAGGAATATTTAAAGTCATTTATAAGATTATTTATATAATGGAGTAAATGAAAGCAAATGAATTACATGTGATCATGAATAGCATAGTATGAATTATTCGTTTATCAAAAATATAGCCTCTGAATGTCTTTTTATATCAATACTAAAACGGTGATACTGTAGTGGACGATAATTCAGAAAGGCAAACCAATTTATCGATTAGTGCTTAATTACACAGTGGCTTAGCAAAACATGAAATTCATACATTATGTACATCAAGTGCACATCTCCTTTGCATCATCCTTTATACACACTCCATTATTCCTCTAATTCTGTTGTTAGTTTGGTTGCTCTCAGATTTCTTTTCTGTTCTATTCATTATAATATTCTGCTGCCAGGCATCCAACTTCCGACTGGTGATACATACTACTTATATCTATCAACATAACTAGCATGCACCACAATACTAGTTATATGTGTACGTTCCTGCTGGTTTTACTAATTTATCTACAACAGCTGTTCTTCTATTTAAATTGACCAATTCTTACTCAGTAGATATAAGAAAACGGGTCAACTAGTTTAAATATGTTTATTGAATCCTAAAAAGAACCGAAATAATTATATGTGGGTAATAATGTTAGCTGGATATTCTGAAAACTTGTATTATAGTCAATATAAACTTACAATATACCATTAGCTAAGGCTTAAAGTGTATGTTTTTCTACTCCAAAGCTTTACAGGTCAACATCTTCATAGCTGTGTTTTCTAGGGATTACAGTTTAGTAAATATTATTGACAAACTTGAAAAGTGAATGAAAGAAGTCGTTCAATTCACAAAACTTTTGATTATAAACTCTCAAATTTGTAGTTTTTCATGGTGCATAATTATGTTTGCATTTGATCAATCTTTGCAAGTGTGTAACTTCCTTCTACTGATGTATTACAAGTTGATTGAAATCTAGATAGTTGATGTTAATGAAATTTGGAGTGAGCTGTCCTTTTTAATGGGTAGTCATCGGCCGGATATTGTTGTGCATCAGTATCGATGTTCAAATTGAGACCCAAGACTTTAACCATCATGTTAATCCATAAATAGTGATCTACAAGATTATATTGATCTAGTATCCTGAAGTATAATGTTTTGAGAGTTCAGACAGTGAGTACTGGAGTCAAGCCTCAGTATAAACCTCAACATTGAATTATAATTATATTCAGCAATCCAATTGTTGAATATCTCTATATTTTAACGTCTTTTAAAAAGATATTTTAAATGTAGCGTTCAATGGATTTCTTGTTTACCGAACTGTTTCCTTGATGCATTGGACAATCACTGTTTACTTTCATGTTAAATTGAAATAACATGTAAAGTATACCTCAGATTACCATTAAATAGTAAGATCTATTTAGTTTAATAATAAAATCTGTGATAAGTAATTCATTTCTTTTTTGAATACTATGACAATAAAAATAACAATTTTTGATTATTTTTGAACAAATGACATTTGATAACAGACCACAAAACACAATTTCGAGAATTATATTCTTAATCTAAAGAAATTACTTACGCCTGATACCCCTCGTAAAGAAGCATAGGCCACTCACCAGCATTCTCTAAAGAAATAATTTCACTTAATGGATAACATTTTTAGACTGATAAAGGAAATATTCTGTACTCTTTTTTTATGACATATTTCTTTAGAAAGTAATTGATTCTCAATGAAAGTGAGTTGCTATAATAATTTAACTTATCTGTTTGCCTACATCGTTGTGTAATTCAAACATTATTTATACATTACAAATTTATTGGTCGTTTCTGAACTTCATTGTGTGGTTTATATTGTACTAGAATAATAGCAATAACAGCGTTATTGAGTTTAATTGGTAAGATGACAATTTTGCTAAGGAATATAGTTTCTTATTTTGGTTGTTTATAGACATAAAAAAAAGTTTAGCTTCACCTTTGTAAAGATTTTAGTTGATAGACTTGTCTTTTTTGTATTACTCAAGGTTGAGCAATCTTCAGAAAGAGTGTGGAGTAAAACAGCTCCATACATATAGCTTGAAATTGAGTTAGTATTATGTGAATGTTAGTGATTGTAATCTAAAAGAAGTCATGTAATGGTAGTGTTATGAAAGCAGTAGATATATGACTGATTCCCGGAACTCCTAACATAAATTTTTGAGAATTACTTTAAAAGGTTTTTAGGTGTCACATTATGATAATGTCATGACAATCCAATAGATCAGTAAATAAATAAGATGATTAGGATAATTAAAATAACAAATTGCTGACAAAGCTCGTCTTTGTATCCCATCCAAACATTTTAAAGGACAGAACAAATGATCAACTGATTAAATGTAATAAGGTGTAAAATGTCACACTTTTGTTAGGTGAGTTATTTACAAGACGAAAAATTACTAGTGTTGGATAGCAACTATGATCGTCAAACAGCCAAATATTCCTCTTTTTCATTTCATGATGTTGTTTTTGTTTACTATATAAAAACATATATTCTCTTATTATAAGAATCTTTAACAGAAATGATAGTGTAAATTGCTACTTCAGTTCAATTAGAAAATTTCATTGTGAAATGTTGGGTTTATTCATCTGACTTATCAACTTGTATGAGAAATATTCCCAATGCCTTATATTTCCCTATATTAATATTCAGGTTTGAATTATGATCGATCTCGAATCTCACAGTTTGTTTATATTTCGTGAGTGCACACTGCTCAGCAATGACAGATTAAAACAAAACTACTGTCCAATACTACAAGATTTGAATGGTTCTCCAGCCGACATAAGTTTGCGGAGAAAACAGTTTTCAGTTTAATTTATTCCTCTGAGGATTTAAGTAATCACAAAATATTGACTAACATTAGGTGGTTAGAAGTCGTCCTAGGAAATTCCAGATCTATGTTTCGTGTGAGTTGGAACTCGTCAGAAAAGCACACCGGTAATATTGAGGGGACTATTGTTTTCGATAACATTCCAATATACACCACTCAGTTATGTAGTTTGATACATGACCACTGATCTATTCGAACATTAACTGACCTCCTGGAAGATTGGGATATTTGTTCGTATTGCAGTTTGAATGGTGAAATCAAAAAACTATAGACAAGACAAACATTTTATCTATCACTATTCAGAAGTGTGTTAGCTATTAAGTGGTGGTGGACTAGGTAATCTCTTAGAATCAATCCACTGATAACCTATAAATTGTTACAGATTATTGTGTCTTTACAGACTAGGCTATTACCAAATCAACTAACACTACAAAAATATGTAGCTTAATACTTGGAAAAAGGATCAATTATTTGCAAAAAGTCAAAGGTTTTAGAAATCTATTGTATAAACTTTATTCACAGAATGATTTAAATACATGAAAACCTAGCATTAATTATTGGTACAAACTGATCATAACTTTCGTGAAACTACTAAATATAACGTAGAAAGTAATAAACATCTATTTCAGGTGTAAAAATTGACTTTACAATCGGTATATAATTAGCATTTTCAAGTCAGTTTAACTAAAGCAATATTTGGGGTTTTTTGTGGAGATTTTTAGTAATTTTTTTATATGTAGTTAAAATTCAATAGGACGAAACGGCCGTCCAATGCTTCCAGGTTTTCCACGGTAGTCTAGCTTCAACTGACTCTGGATTTCAACTACATATAAAGCGATATTTATTGAGGAAAAACTATCCAAATATATATCAATAAAATATTATTAAGGATAAATAAATCTGAATATCATATGGTGACTCCCAGTAGAACATACCTCTAGGGATGAGACATAGAGAAATTGAAACACATGTCTAGTATTCATCAAAATTTATCAACAAATAATATTTACTTCCATAATTATAGTATTATTTCACTTTTCCAAACTGGATCATGAAATATAATCATTTGTATACTTAATGGTAAAGTAAATTGGATATGACAATGACATAATAATAACAAAAATGAGAAACAAAACCAAATAAAATTGGATAAAAACACTTGAATATCATCCAGCATGATCATACACATTCATTAGGAATCGATTCACCAAAGAGTTATTAACACTTAGTTAAAGCTTAGTAAAACCGTTTGTTGTTTCAAGAGTAAATAATTTTAATACTGAATAAATTAGACAAAATACCTTAAACACGTCATGATTTACAGTATTAAGATATTAGCTAAAGCAATTGAATTTCAATTACTAGTACTTACAAGTTTGAAACAGTAACTCTACCCACCTATATAAGTTCAACTGTTTGCATATTTTTTTAGTTAAAAAATTAAGTAGATAAACAGATTAAGTCACTTTAGTAATGGTTTACATTAATATAAATGTATTAAGCAAATATATCATATAGTTGAATGCCTGTGAAACTAAGTGTAAATAATTCACTCGGTATGGTTTGTGGCTATCAGGACTCAGTAGCTCAGTGGATAACGCGATGGCGTTTGAAGCGAAAGGTGCTGGATTCGAGTCTCAGAGTGAACACCAACTCTGAGATGCAGGTACATCTGGCTGACGAGTCTCAAATAGGACGAAACGCGCGTCAAACTGGATTCCACTGCTAGTCACTGTCCATCTTTGCTTATAATGCTTGTGAACTAAGGCTATATCGAGGCAATACGCCTAGTATGCACATATGGCGATAAGAGACTGACCAGTTGCAGTCCTAAACATCAATGGGAAGATTCAAGCAAACAATACTAAGTGAATTTGATGTTCATTAATGTTCTCGATAAAAAAAATTCAGAGTAGATTCTGTACAATATTTATTCCGTAGAATTCATTGATTAAAATGATCTGCATCAATTGTTCATATAAAAAGAAAAGTACAATAATTCATTTTTTCGTCATCCTTATCTATTGAACGTTTAGTAACTATATAATTCTCAAGTATAATTTAATCACAGTATAATCGTGATTGATTGTGACAAGCTATTTATTTTCTTTAAAGTATCATCATTTAGAATTTTAATCCAAAGATAAGTTAAATAAATAAAGTTGACCTAAAACTTCATTTAATTTTCAAGTAGAACAAACAGTTAAAAGGGGAGAAATTCTAAAGAGTTGTATCACTTTATTTTCTCAGTTCTCACCGATATCCCTTAAGGAATAGATTAATTGGAAACATAAACCAATTATGTAAGACCAACAGTGAATACTTTAGTCTTGAAGTAATCTAAACTTGGTTATGATACTAAACATTTTCAATGAAATAGTGATGTACCTCGATTTCTCCTCCACCTCCAACTCAATTCCACTGTTACATTCATTTCTTTGTTATTATAGGGTATTCATTCAACTGTGATTCATAATCGAAGTTATAAATTATTAAGTTTTTCTTAAGTGAAACAATCATCTGCTACACATTTCCGATTTTCTATGGAATTCTGTTTTTCGTAAATTGAGTCAAGACTTTTATGATCTTCATACTCTAAGCTAATTTATCACAATTCAATCAAAAAAATTACATTATCTACTATATGCTTGGAATGTTCTTTTTAATCATTAGTAACCATTAAGAGAATCTGCTTAATTAAATACCATTATTTCAATTTACATTTGCACAGAATATAGAACTAAACGGTCACTACAATGAAATAGATGCAGTAACATCATTTATCTCTTCCAATTTATCATCTATATCAACATTACAGGAAAAGAGTCAAACAATACAATCATACTTGAATATAAACGAAGAGTTAAGGACAATGAGGAAAATGAAGAACAACAATTTAAGTGTTCTTAATTATGTTGATCATTTGTCTAAAACAGATTTGAAAGAAATTACAATTATATGGACAAATATAAATAAACCAATAAACGTAACTTATTATTTTATGGAAACATGTAATTATGTATGGAATAGTCAATGTGAACAAAAATATTATGGTCATTTAAATATTGGATTACCTGACATTTTTATTACACATTTAAACCAAAAATCTATTTCTCAACCAGTCAGTTTTACCAATGAATATTTGATAAATAAGCAAAATAACTTTAATGAAAATTTTGGACATTCCAATAACTGTAATAATTCAACTGTCTCATTAATGGATCAAAGAATTATTAATATGCAGACAATATATTTACAAGACTGTAATTCAATGAAATGGATGTTTTATACAACAAGATGGCCTTCTTTTCTTGTTCCAGGTAGAATGTTGACTGAAAATTTCTTAAAACCTAACTGGGCATTACCATTACGTCGTGCTTCAACTAAACAATTGTTCGACGATATAAATCGTTATATATTGAGTGTTGAATGGGCTCATTCAAGTCAAATACTTATAATCGACCCCTTGGTATGTCATAATGAGTTTTCTTTCCAATGTAGAAACAAAATATCACTAATGAAATTATTTACATCCGTGTAAAGTAGGTTTGGCTTAGACTGACAGACTTTTCCCATTTACGGTTACAGAGAATGTAGGATATTGTGAATGGAGTCAATGAAAAACGACGTTTAAACCAACCAAAATGAAGTTAAGCCATAAGGCCTCCTTGTATGGTACATTTTCGTCCTCAAAAATTGTAATTAAGTTCAGAGTAATTTTGATTTTTCAACATAGAATCTTGCTCATCAGAATAGAGTCACTTACTTCTGAATGTTCAGAAAACAGAACATTAATTACGAAACAATCCTTAGAGAAATATCTTGTTATTATTTTTCAATAGTCATCTAACATTCGTCGACTCATGATCCGTGTCAGGTAGAGACAGGTATCTACCTCAGACAATGGAAGATGGTCGCACAATCTCATGGATGGGTTGAAGTTAAACATTAACACCTTTGGATGACGACTTAGTGGTCTAAAGGTTATGCGTTCACGCGCGGGACTGAAGGTCGTGGGTTCGAATGCCGTATGTGGGGTCGTGAATGTGCGCTACTGATGAGTCCCATACTAGGACGAAACGGCAGTTCAGTGCTTTCAGGTTTTCAATGGTGGTCTAACCTCGATCAATTCATAATCTCAATCAAACATTTAACAATCCTTGCAACCTCACACTGTTTATTATTTAAAAGGTGATAACTTAGAAAACGATCAGAATGAGTGAATATAAAGTGTTAATTAAATTATTTGTTGTACTAAATGAGGATTGAATGAAACTGAACATAACTAACAGTTCTTTTAACAGAAATGATGGAACTTATGAAGATCTAAATTACCGTATTCTGAATTTAGACTGGGTTGATGCAAAATATATCTTAAAATCCACTTATATTCTGTGTCTCAAAAATTGATTTAAGGAAAGTAAGCGTTTTGAAAATTTAAAACGGTAGTCACAATGACAGTCTGCTTATTGCCATGATTTTTAGTCTATATTTTTGTCGATAACTGAAAAAAGATACCTCGAGGTACAGTTCTACAAGTGAAAACTATCAATGAGTATTTAGTTGCAAGATATAAAGGTAAGTAAGATTCCGTTTTTCGATAACTTAATTTTGAGGTATGAATACAGGTTAATTCATAGTAGCACGGATGTCTCTCATGTTCAATAACTGTAAGCTAAAAATTAATGGGAACAATAAATGGTTGATTGATTTGTGGTATTCATTCTTACCCTTATTCAGTTATTTCTCATTTGATAATTTAATAAGCTGTATAATCTCAGTTAAATATTTCATCTGTGATGAACAGCTCTAATTATTTTTATTACATATTTCATCACTTTTCCTAGTAATTCTGAATTCTAAGAACTGGAATTTCGGAATGGGTTCCATGAATAAATTATCAATTTTGAACTTCAGATTTGGATAGACTAGGGTATTGAAACCAAGAAGATTTACTGTTGAGACAGATGTTTTAGACTAGATGTACAGACCTAGACATTGGAACAATTTTTAACTAATATCGAATTGTTAATGCTAATCTAAGAAAATTCATCAAGAATCAAATAACTGGGAGTCTAAAACGCCTATCTTTATGTCCACAAAAGAGCTTTTTAAATCTGGTACAATTGTTTAATTATATTATGTACATATTTCAAGATTCTGGTCAGTTAAATTCCAAACTAATTCTTGAGCGACACGTACAGATGTAACAGAATTCGCATTCAGCTAATAAACAAAACTCAGAAAATTGTTGTCACTTTTCTAGGTAGCCAAACTAACGTAATTTTACCAGACTTATTTTATTTACCAAAAAAGCAAGTAATTTGAAGTTAGCATGTTTCAGAATTAGTAGTTTTTATTAAGCACCTCGATAATATATGTTTGAAAGGAAGTTATTACTTTAAAATATTCAAACCACCAATTTTCACAGCTCTTAATAGAGTTCTTCATACAAAGTTACGTAGCGGTACATCAGGTTAGTTTGGAGTGCTCGTTTTAGTTTGGTTTTTCAAATTTTATTCACAAGTGATGGAAACGTGATCGACTATGTATATTACTAACATTTATTGAATGATGGTTTATTATAATAGTACATGTGTACACAATAACACTATGCTTATGAATAATGTACTCCACCATTTTAAGAAACTCGTCCCATAAGTTCAACAAACGATAGATTTAAACTGTTAACAAAGTATGTTCATTTAGTAAGTGATAGCTAACACTACTCAATAGGCTTATAAGCAAAACTCCAGTGTTTGTAGAGAAGGTAGTTAGATTTGCGTACTAGTAGAAATATTAATACTAAGATGCAAGTATATGCCTTTGATAAGGTTGATACAGAAATTAGTTGGCGAGTTTATCAATTAAAAACTTGAAAACAACGGGATTCGTTCATATTTATGTTCACAGAGTTTCTTAGGAAAACATTTAAATCGAAATAATTTATTATCTCCGTTTTAGTAAGCAAAACCTACTATTCAGCTAAACTTATAATGTATAAATATTCTCATGAAATATTTTAGGAAAACAGATAAGATATGTAATAGTCCATTGATTTACAAAGTTTTATTATCTTCTAGAAATTGTATAAAAAGCGTTTAATTGCAAATGTTTTATGATTATGTTTGAGATAAGCGTGTTTATCATGCGAAAATGTTTAAATTAGATCTCATCTACTGATATATAGGTGAAATTCCTTAGTTAGAATATATAGGTTGTGATTTGTAACAGACTCAGAATTCTGAAATCGCTGTTCCTTTCAGTAATTTCATGTGCGTTCTTGATTAATACTTTCTTTCGTTAATGAGCTTTTATGTCCGAGAATAAAAATAAATGGATTTCCGTGCACAGTACACTCATGCTATTTATTTTCTGACCGGATCCAAAATTCTCAGTTCCTTCGAAAGCTTAATATGACGTGTCTTCTATTGAAATAAATCATTCTGCCACCTCTCCCATGCTACGTACACCAAGTTATCTACTTCTTCACTTTTTCGATAAACTAAACTAACCGAAAAACCTTTAACTACAACAACAAACTGGTGATCGTAATCATCTTTTAGTATTCCAATTCATAACTCATGTCTTTATCAAATAAGAAAATAGCAAACTACAATGTACTATTATTTCTAAATCATAGAAGATACATAAATCGGATATTTTTGGCTCAAAACCGAGTAATTAATTCTGTTGAGTCGGCTTCCGGAGAACTCTAACAGAGCCTCGTGAGGCTCATAAAGAGCCCCAACCAATCAGCGATTAATTAGAAGTTGTGTGAAGTTATGTTACTAAAATAACGAGATCCTGATTGGCTGATTAACACACTGCTACTATGTTTAGCAGTATTCTAGAACTTTCGGTAAAACTCAAGGTCTCTTAAATTACTATAAAATCCCTGTATTTTCTGTACATGAATGAACCCTGTAGTAAAGTGCTTCCTTCACACTTTGTGCCTTTTCTCTGGTCTTCAAGTCGGTGTATATTTCTAGCTCGGGGGTACGGAACTAGCTTAGGGAAGCGAATATAGCGTTCACAATCGACCAGACGTAACAAATTCACCATAAACCTACTGTTGTTTTTAACTGGTGAAATATATGACAATAGGTTATGTGTAAAAAAAGGAGGCTTTAAAATAGAAATAAATGTAAAGAAGGTTGCATTTGTGCGGCCGATCCTGATTACTAATAAACCGAAGAATAAAAGCGCCAGTCTCTTTATTTCAAATCTCTTTCCAATACATCCAAAAATTGTGAATAGTTAACATTTTTCGTTCATAAAGTTTGACAATGAAGATTTTAGAAACATAACCGTTCTGATAATCAAGTTTTAAGATTCTAGCTTGCGCTTAATCTTGTTTTGGATCATAAGAAAAGAAATTCTGGTTGAAAATACAAGTTAACATTTACATGTATACATAGAGACATATGCGTACAAAATCACATGGATACTTTCACAAGTCAAATGAACATATGATTTTCGGAAAGTAATTTATCAGGTTTTTTATTTGAAGGTAAAATTATCTTTTCTATATAAATACCAATGAATTTTTGTCAGGTTAAAGTATTTAAATCCGTGTTCTGTTGTACAAAGAGTTTTTGTTTATCACCTTTTCTTGTAAAAAGAGATATGATCATTAAGCTTACTTTCTTGCATACTGTTTCACAAGCTTTTTACAGAAATAACTAACTGTATTGATACATAATTTCCAATTGTAATAAAGTTATGATGTCAACTATTTGACAGATGGAAATAGATATATTTACAACTACTTCATATCATGCTCTTTCTAGGGAACCATTAGCGTACTTACACAAGAAATTTAGTAGCATGGGTAGTTGTCGATCAGAATATCTGGGTAACTAGAAATTTAAAATCTCGAATTCTATCTGTTTATGAGGAAGTGCTTTTGAAGTTTAATAATCGTGCTTTTAATAAACATTTTCATCTTAGTTTAACATACTTTTTCACCCATCCAAATGCCCTGGTACGGCCGAGAGTGGGGAGAGTCCGCTCTACCTCTCCAAATGCTCTCACATGGCCACGCAAATATATAGCCTCTGCCAGGGAAGTCCTACTCACTGCCTTCTCGTGGCATTACTGTTGTTTACGAAATTAAGAAGACGAAAAGCGGATGTCCTGCGCTATAACCGGGTTGGTGGATACGGAAAATTCACCTAGGGGTGTTATAAAACTCTGATTCCAAACTAATGGTGCACATGGGCTCCAGTATCCTGAAGGAACAAATGGCGTATGAATCAGTCGTTGGTCACTGGCTACCATGGGACTGCATCTCCTCACGATGCTCCACTGCCTTGTGGACTAGGCCTTCAGGTCAAAGGCTCGGGGTGTGGTCCCCTAAGAAAACCACCTGCTTCAGTCTGGGCACCTAGGCAGTATCACAGCCCTCACACAAATCAAATGAGATTTGTGAGGCGCATATTTATCTGGTGCTTCCTTGTACCAATATTTATGTGTTTAAATAAAATAAAATAAACCCATCCACTTATGATTCTTAGTCTAAACCGATCATTATAACTCGTAGTTACCAATATTTTACTAAGTTTCTAGTTTAAGTTTATTTCCTTACTCATTGAACTAATCTTTTATCGAGAATTTCATTCAAACTATTTGTGCAAACGAAAAAAATTATATTTGATTAATATTTATCTCTTACATCAACCTACTGCAAACAGGAAGACTTCAATAGCGTATTTCAGATGTTTTATTTTGAGAATTGTGGGTACTAGTTTGACAGTGATAAAGTTGAAATTGTTGGTTTATATTTGGAAAGCCGATATGGAGTATTTTTATGTCAACGCTTTATATGAAAATTAAAATTGAAATAATTCAAGAGTATTGTAGGATATTTTTTGCATGAATTATTGCTTGTGTTGTCTCATATAAATAATTAATCTGAAAATAGTTACAAATACTATCTATTACTTTCTTCAGGCCTTATCACCATTTTCACCGATAGCTCTTCGCATTATCTATGATCATAACGAACCTCAAAATGAGAAATGGATATACGTCTCTGAATGGTTATCACCTTGGCATTCAAGTACAATTTCTACAACTGAACAACGAGACAGATTTCCCGGAATTTCAATCTTCTGTTGGTTAGCCCTTATTTCAAACTGGATTAGTTATTTATCTCGATATGAATTATATCATACCTGTCTTGGTTATTCACGCCCTGAAACAACAATCTTTTCCAAAGCGTGCAGATTAACAGAGCCATTTGGTTCATGTTACATTTTTTCTCATTCTCTAACATGTGGTCAAATAAGTTTATTTGATGGTTGGATATTATGGTTAAGTAGTTTAATGATGCAGCAAATTACTAAATTCTCAGTAAAAGTATTAGATTACATTAATAAGAAATATATTAAATGTTTACCTGTGTGTCGTTTATCTTCAACTTATAATCCACTTAATGGCTCTTCTACAGCCATATATGTTTTCACTGATGTTGATGAGATTTAATTTCTAATTGGACAAAGTTTCAAGTTATTTTTTGTTGTTGATTTAAGTCTGATTAAAAAAACATTTTATTCTCATATCATGGGAAAATTTCGAAAAGATTGTTAAGGCAACAAACCATATCACAGATCCAATACTATTTTGTAATGCTATTTATAATCCTACTTAATTATCTTATGATCTTAAAATGATACATGAGTTAACGTTCTTCTAAAATTGCAATAAAAATGAACTTTCATCTAAACTAGAATATTTGAATCTATCTCGTATTATGTTAAATAGATAAATGTCACTATGATATAAATATATTATCTGGTGTTGAAGGAAATGTGTCTTGAATTTTGTGTAGTCTAATCATATTATTTTATAACTTTCGTCTGAATATAAAAGGATAGTTATAGAGTAATGGGGTATTCACTTGATGAAAATTATGTTTATCACTCCCGATGATGCTGGGACCAGTATACCGAACGAAACGTTGTTTTAATTGTAATCGATGAAACTTTCACAAATAAAATCTCCTTTTTAACATCCAATTTAATTGTTATTTTAGAAAGATTCTGACTGTTTAAAGCATCCATGTTGTGCGAAAAAAACCGTACTTTCAACAACTCGTCAGATATAAATACCAGTTATCAAGTTCATGGAATACCATACTCGAAAATACACTTCATATTTTTAGGATAAATGTTTTCCAATTTATTAACAGTCAACATCCTTCAAAATGAATGAATCAAATCACCTTAATAAAGACTGATTCTTACTTATCTATTTCATTAAAAGTTTCATTAGAAATAACTTGTTGCTCTAAAATGAATGCTATAGGGATTAAAATCGTTGGTGTAACTGTAATTTAGTAATCATAGTTACAATTGACTACCTATGAATGAACTCTGAACATTAGTGTATGTTCACTATTCTTGTGATCCAGAGATTACTTATGCATTCATCTACTTAAAAATTTAGAGGTTGATAAACAGGCATTGATTAAGAGCGAGGAATGTGACGGAATCTAAACGAGTATTATTTCACTTATATTATGGATCCTGTAAAAGATGAAGTAATTAATACTTATCAATTTCATTGATTGTAACCCAATTCAACCAACACTTTAGACTATAGAGTATTCTGTTTAAGTTTAATTAACAACCCATTTAAATTTTAGTAGATAATTGGGAAGGATAAAGAGCAAACCTTAAACCTAGGTCTTGTGCTTGTTCATAACCTTTCGACAAGGTGTATTTGCAATCATAAGAATAATGATGTTACTCGATATAATTAAAGGCATTGCCATTATGATACCAAAATCGCAATTGACTATCTGTAGGAATTGAACCGATTAGTTCATAAACAAAATGAAGACCGTCCAACACACAGTTTTCTTCACAACGATGTACAACCGCATATTTAGTTCTACATATGGTGGTCTAGAATGAAACAGGGAGTACCGTATTACCAAAAAAATAGTCAAGTACTATCAACTTTCAAGTGCTGATCATATAATTACGTGCTGTCATGGAAATCACCATCCAGTAATGTTTACACATTCAAAAGAAGGTTAGGATCAAATATTTGTACAACAAATCCCCATTTTGTAATGGTCTACTATATGCAGAACCAGCTACATAATACCACAGCCCAAGTCAAGGGCATTGTTGCAAATAAAACTTTCTTTGCTAAGCTGTCCGCATTTTGTTCGATGGTGCAATGGATTCCTTCCGTTGCCATAAATTTTGACTTACGTTTTTGAAGGTGGATGTACTGAAAAGCACACAGTTCAGGAAACTAGAAAATATTTGGAGGATTCTAGCAATCGTATAAACTACTTCATTTTATCGAGACTGTTAGTTAATGGATATGATACTTCATTCTCCTAAAGTGACCTAATTTCGATGTTATTTGTCAAGTTTCATCTTGGTACTATGTATCTAATTAGATGAGGACGTATGTCTGCACAAACAAGTGAGTAACTACATTGACTAATTTTAACTGCTTTTGCTTATGTTTACAAGATAAACGGTGAAGTTCAAAACTAGTACAGACCTAATAGAAAACATGAAGTTATAGTTCTTTTCCGATTGCGTTTAAACATCTAACTTGGCTAGTGTTTGTGTTCCAACTATGATTCCAATCGATCATCTGTCCCAATATATATATATAAACAACCGCATTTAGTTTGTCTGCAGCAAATGTTCTCCGCACCGTCTTTCATAACATTTGAGTTACGATTTCCTCGATTGCATCACTTACGAATTGGAACTGTAAGAACAATACTTTCTTCAGAACGGTATATACATTTAGTCTTCTCAATTAATTGATGTGTTAGTTGGTGACTCTCGTTGTATAACCATCTCTTACTAAGCAGGTTACGAATATTAACCAATTCATCTACAATGGTGTCATCAAAGCAAAGCATTCTATCACGATGACTCAGGATCTTTATTAGGTTTCTTTTATATCTGATTGGTATGGCACTACAGAGATGGGTATGTTGTTTAACTGCACACTTTCTATGTATCTTTTTGATGTTCCATGTCAGTCAGCCAGTCACAACGTAGAACTTCGTACGTACGTACATCAGTTCGAGTTGCCATACCACAATAGCGCAGAGATGCAGTTGTCGATTCAAACCACATAGTGATAGAGGTAGTAAGAGTAAAAGTGGTAATCCGAAGGATTAGGGTTTAAAGATGTTATTCAAGGAGTATAATCCAATGAAATAAATTTGAAAAAAGATAGGGACATAAAGAATTCAGAAGATTAGGATTTGGCAGAAAATAAAGAGTGGATGCACCTCCACCACTGCAAACGATTTTGAGCCATGTCATTCAAGGTCTCTAACGATTGATTACTATCATCTCGCGGATCCCAACCAGGTAGTCTACACCTACCAACATGGCTCAGCCCACTTGTCAGTGACTTCATGGATTTGCGCCACGTTTTGGTCTGGCCGCCTCTAACTTCCTTCCAACTTACTCCTACACCATAGATAATCGCAAGTCGGTGGCTGGACATATATAACACATGTCTCATCCATCTCAACTGATAAAGTTTCACTAATTCGTCAATGGATTTACCATCCTTACCTAGTATCCGTTTCCTAACAACTGCATTGCTTACTCAGTGGTCCCAGGATTTACGAGCAATGCTTCGAAGACACCTATGATCGAAAACTAGTAGCCTACGAATATCCTATTCTCTTACCGGCCATGTTTCACTGCGATAAAGTAGGACGGAACGAACTTCTGAGCAGTAAACCCGTCCTTCGGTCGGTAGACGAATATCTCGACTGCGCCATTAATGACGCAAGTCGTCACACACTAGACCACAAGGGCTGATGAGGCTCCCAAGATAAGTGAATCGGTCAACACGCTCAACTACTTCACCCCCTATCAGTAGTTCAAGTGCCGATGCAACCCAATCCTGAAGTAACATCTTGTATTTTGGGGAGGAGAATCTCATTCCGAACATGCTTGCATTGTTGCTTATAGTGATCAAAAGACTGCATTTTTTCAGCATCTTCACCAAATAGAACTATGTTATCGGCATATTTTAAGTCAACAAATGTGTCTCCCGGTAAAAGTTCAACTCCTGGAGATTTAGATGATGAAAGTGTTACTTTAAAAGCATGTCAACGACAAAGTTAAACAAGAATGGACAACCCTGACGAACACCACTTGAGGTAATCAATTCTGATGACAGTTTGCCATAGGCTCTAACTCGACCAGTTGTCTTCGAATAGAGAGCCTGACACATCTTTGTTATTTTAAAAGCCAGGTGGGATGAGTTTTCGAGCATCTATCCGTGCGGTAGATGCTGCTGCGACCCAGTGTTTCTCCCTAACCTTATGGTTTACTGTAATTACACTTATCATTACTGTTTCTACGGCTTTTCGGGTTATTCCACGCTGCCTCGGAGTAGGCACAACTTGCATGGCTGCCTAACTGTTTTTCTAGTTGTCTCTGGAATATATTCTTAGCTTGCCTATCATTAATTAGAACCCTAAGAGGCTTCCTTGAAGCGTCTTTCCTACGTCCAGAAAGACGCAGACTAATATGCGCTCGCACTAGAGCATGATCTGAATCTAAACATGTGCTCCAGAATGAGCGACAATCTTCTATCCCTTTCGCTTAGTTTACTTACTTGAGCATTAAAGTCACCAGCCACTATTACTACATCAAAGCGCCTAGCTTTTCAGAGGTCAGTAGGCTTTCTGTAAAACTCATCTTCTACATCATCTGAGCTGCAGTCAGTGGGAGAGTAGGCAGAGACGACGAAGAGGTAACGACGAGTGTCCCTATCTTTCCGAGTCCTTACTGTTCCATTTAGTTGGACAGCGCACAAACGACTGTCTACTGGGATCCAGTCTAGAAGAGCTAGTTCTGCCTAGGACTTTAGACCATATCTACGCCAGAGAGGCCACAGAGAGCAGCATCAGGGCTTCCAGATGCACGAAGCGTGAATCGAGCTGATTCTTTATTCTAAAATGGTGAGGTCAAATGAATGAAGCTACTCAGATCCTGTAAGCGCGTTTCAGAGACGCAGTACACACTGATGGTGCAAGATTCTAAAGTCCTAGCTAATGAATCCTGTTGTCCTACTTAGCACAATGTTCGGACGTTAAAAGTTCCTATATGTAGTTTAGAGCGTGGTTTCAGGAGACCAGGAATAACGTTCCGTGTACTCGAATCGTTAGCCCTAGCGGTGCTAGGTGATAAAAGGACCTGAGAAGGGTCAGTCGTGGAGATAAGAGAGTTATTAGGAGGTGTAAGATTTGAATGTGACCAACTTGGTCTCGTGTTGTTACGGGTATGAGGGCTAATATCACTTCCCGGTTGCCCACACTGTGGAAATGTATTTATTGAAGGACCTGAAAAGGAAGTTGGATTAATGTTGGTCTTGACGACCTGGGAGCGTGACCGCAGAGCTTAACGGACAACTGCTTGAGGCCGGTCACACACGGCCTTTCTGTGGGAGGTTTTTGACGTGTTAGCTCCGTTCTTCAAAGGGCCTTACAGCCAGAGACAGATATCCGTGAGGTAAGGTGAGGCGTGACATTTTTAGGGTCGATCTTTTCTAACCCCATACCCCCTTGTGGGAGGGCAGCATCAATATTATGCTGATTGTCCAAAGGAAACACACCGCTGTCACACCTCTCTACAGCCAGCTGTACGACTTCGCCCTCAGACCTTGAGTTGCTGCTTTCAGTCTTACCGTTCTCCAATCGACCTGCCTGGCATGTTAGAACCTACAGGAACATATGTTCCAGCCAATATAGTACGGTTGCGTTACTACAATAGCCAAGCCCGACCACCACGTCAAGGTAGCAGCTACGGTCGGGAATGCTCCAAGTACTCTTTTTTTAGCTGGACATCTAGAAACGATATGTTATTACTCTGTTCTACCGTGTGTAAAAGCAATAGATGGATGGACGTTATTAAATATATCAAGTAAATTGAGTGACGATGCAAAAACATTATTAGATTTTACCTTAAGAAAAACCGACAGTGCGGTCTTATGACCGCCTATGATAACAATGAAAAATTGCTTTAGAGCTGATCTGAATCATAAGGAGTGAAAGTTCAATGCACCGACAACTTCAGCTATTGGCTTTGTCACATGAAGTCTGACTAAATCTCGTACAAAGTAAACATCGGAAATTAGTTGTAAACCTTTATCAACTGAGGTGATGGGGACGTTACGTATGCATACATTGGAGCGGTGCAGTGTAGCTAGAAAAAAAACGGGAGCAGGTTAAACAATACGTGGTATCAGTCTAAGTAGTTACTGACTCACTCCGAATCATGTTAAATTGAGACCGCATAGTTCCATACTGGACGATGTTTAAGGTCAGCGGGGAGACATTAAGTCACACGTCAGAATAGGCTATAGATAGATCCGCACTAGATCTCGGATCCCAATTTTCACCAAAATGTACCTATCCATCCCATCTTTCTACTCATACTTCCAATGTTTCTTCCATTTTACCCTCCTAATTTAATATTTCGTCTCCATTATTATTCATCTTTATTATATTGGTGCCATGTGGTAACTTCGGTCAACGTACATTTGTAACATGCACTATTTCAATTGAGTGATAACGACTGACTCAGTGGGGAGAATGAGTTGTTAAAGAAATCCCAGACTCACTTAACTAGCCGATGATTAATGCAACATGGAAGGAAAGTAGCTTGATATTATTCAGTAAAACTAACAATAAGCAAGAGAGCATATATCAAGTATAATTCACCCTATTTGGGAGAATATAAAGTGTGGCATATTTAGGCGTATCAGTCAGCTACAACGTAGGACCAGGCACATATATCCATCGGTCCGAATTACCATACCTCATCAGCACAAGATGAACACCGTATTCATAGGAGTTAATTTAATGGTGGTAATATATAAAAGAACGATTGTATATAAGGATATAGTACAGAAAGAAAGACAGATATGAGGCAATTTTAATCTCACGGTTTAAAGGAAGATAAAGAGTACATACACCTATGCCATTGTGATCGATTCTGAGCCATATCACAGAGTCCCCAACTGTTGGTTACGATAGTCGCACGGACTCCAACTAAGTAGCCTGCATCTACCAACATGGCTCAGACTAGAAGTTACTGACTTCAATTATCTTTCGAACGAAACATCGCATATACGGTCGAACGGTTCGAATTATCATGATACAATAGAAATAAGTAGATATCAGGGTTACCAGCTAAAACATCAAAAAAAATAACCTGTGTATAAAGCAATCCAATAATGACAAAGACGACCCAGCGTACGACTAACAGGTCCTTAGATATATATTTAAGTCAGAGTACACCTCATTTTCCAGTCCATACCAGTTAACTTCAGAATCTCGGTAAGTATTATCGACTGTTATTCCTGAACTGGATATTCTTGATCTGTATATGGTATCTGGGTGGATCCTATAAAACTAGATTGCCGCCGTAAGAGGGTCGCTTAAGGATTAATTCCAGGAAGCATAAATCCAACTAAAGTCCGTAGTGATCATCAGACACCGCTAATTTGCAGTAGCCTAAGACGAGCAAACGGATTTTAATCAGTACTACATTTGCAAATTCGTAACACGAAGAGTGCGAGTGGTTGCAGTGACATAACCAGTTTGAAAAGTTTGAGAACTACCACAAAACCCTTTTCAATAAAGATAATTAGGAGGCAAAATTCTTTCGGAGACATTTTATATGTTCATTATTAGAAACATGTACATTAGGCCTCTCTTGTTTGGATGGGTAATCTGAATTTTTCAACCAAGTACTTTAGTCCATAGGATTCTTCTCCGATATCGGTTACTACAATACATGAGGCTGACACGACTTTTCTAGCCTTTCCTTCTTTGTCATACTTACACAATCCAGACCACTCACCAAGCTTTTTATTATCGGGAACCTGCAGATTCATGTTCATATTAAGTTATCATACCTTCACAAGAGGGATACCATGTTCGTGGCATAGTGCTTCAATCAGAGTTGTATAGGCTTTTTCGTTACAATTTTCTGCCAGAAAACAAAGGACAACACCCCGTTGTTCAATCAATTTCGTGCACTCGTTTAATCCACGACATATTCCACGGCACTTAGCAGCATTTTTAAGGACTTGCTGCACAGCACTATCCAAATCCATTTCTGTGGCCAACATGTTTCTGGAATAGGAAAAACCAAGAGAACAATCAAAATTACGATGTTTGAATGGTATACTTACAGTTAGTACCAATCACGTTCTACTGGTCCCGAAAAGAGCGCTATTAGGAGACTAAAACAAATTCTGAACATATGTTACACATTGTTATGGACGGAACAAAAGTAGCTCTCGCTTAACAGGCTCCCGGATCTATTAGCAGTGAATCACCAATACTTTCATGCAGTAAACTGATTACATTTGACGGTGATAGGAGAAATAGTAATAAATTCTGTCCAGAGTCCTGAAGAATATGTTGAGCTACTCATTGAAGAACTGTTGGGAAGTCGCCTTGACCACGTCAGACGGCAGAGAGTTCTACAATTGATTGATCGTAAAGAGTGGGAAAAGTTCTTTCAGTCCATCCTGCTCTGTTATACCTTAATTTTCTGGTGTTGCCCCTAAAGGTTTTGATGGAACTGCACCTAAGTTACTAAACATCTAAGGAAGTGTTCAGAAGTTTTCTGTATGATATTAGATACCCCTGAGACGTCTGTACTTTAATAAGTATGATCCAGTGTTTTGAGCCACACTTTATAAGATTTGAATTTGATTACCCGAATTGTTCTCGTGGCTCGCCGCGAGAAACGTTCTGATGTATTCTTATCTTTCTGGAATAAGGGAGGAAAAACGACGTTTTGTACTTTAAATAGGGCTTAATAATACCCGTAAAGATTACGTGGCAGAAATTGAGCTTCAATGTTATCAATGCAAGGATTCTAAGGAAGGCGATTTTGTCACAGCTAGTGTAAGGCTTTAAATCATGGGATACTAGCGCCTGTAAATTTTTGCCAACTCGGGGCACATCTACAACGAAATTATATACGTGGTTTTCAACGTGTTCCAGATGAACTACCTCCGGCTTTGAAGTGTTGAAAGTCAGTTGTTACCCGCCTGACTATGAAGTCGAGTCAGATCTTCCTGAAGTACCAGCTTGCTGTCCTAGTCACAAACCTCGTTTTGACGTTTAATATAGTCATCGTGAAGCAGTGACTCAGAAGATACTTGCTGAGGAAGTTAACTTGTATGAATTTAAAAAAATTCATAGTACTGAGCTCTGGATGTACCCACTGGGAAATTCCATAGCCTGGGGAAAAGTAACGTTTACTCTTACCTTGAAAAGTCGATCCTTTAGGTATGAAGTCAATCAGTCTTTTAACTGTGACTTGATACCTTACCCTTTGAACTTATTGATGAGACCTATGATTGGCCTTATCAAAAGCCCCTCAAAAGCCGAATTTTATGACATCAATCTTCTTCTTGGGATCAAGAATGGCTGTCCACTTGCACACCGCGGTCAGCAGGTTGGTCACGTCGGAGTGGCCGTTTTTGAAATCTTGTTGTTGGGGTAAACGAAGTTTATGGATGACAAGTAGTGGCGTAGACCATCGTGCATCTGGTACAGCATAACTTTTGGGGGTACTGAAAATGTTTCCAGTCAGTAGATTGAAGGTTCAGTGCTTTGTCCACTTGAAAATAGACGTCCGGACCCGTGCCCTGGCCAAGCAAATCTGAGAATATCACATTAGTAAGTTTTTCCACGATTGAAACCGCTTCTTTCAGTTTAGCAAAGTGAAACATGTCCAAGCCAGGAGAAGAGTCCTTGTTCAAATGCGGAAGTTCCATATACACTAAATCAGTAGTGGATAACGAAACTGGTCGGAAATAGATAGTCACATCTTTTATCGACTGCCTCACTCCACATTTTCATAGAGCAGCTGTAATAAGGTAGAATGATGGTCCTTACGACCACACTACTGACATCACCTTCTGATCATAAAATAATTGAATACACAACCTACGAGGCGTTAAATAACGTAATTGGCCCGTTAAATTTTTGGTGAGGTACATGAAGTCTATTTGGAGATTGAGGGAGAAAAGTTACTATCCCTCGACCTGTTATATATGAGTCCGTTGCATGACTTTTGGCAACAGCATATCGGAAGAATTATTACCAAACAAGGTAGTAATAGAGCGAGGACGATATTTCAGCACCAGCAGCAAGTAACTAGAAAATTTCTGCAGCCACTGAATTCAGTAAAGTTAACAGAGAAACACTGTCTTCAAAGTGTCAGCCGAAAAAAGTGGTTAACATGTTAATCAACTCCTCCTGTAGCTCAGCAAATTTTACTCCGGTCACAAGCAGGGGCGAAGATAGAGTGATAGGCATAAGGTCAGTTATCCAACCCGTGGAAAAAACTTGCTCAAACGCCTAAAAGATAACGCGAACTAAACAGTTAAACTCTGTCCTCTGCTTTGAAGGTTCTTCATTCAGAAGAGTCAGTGACACATCATTATGAAAGCCAAGATTCCTCGGAAATCACAAGGCCGATGCCCCTTCTAACAACCAGAGCAACAATTAATATAGGTACATGGAATTTCTAAAGAATGTGAGAGAGACCGGGAGGACCAGCCAAACAGCTGGGAAAATAAAGAGATACTAAATGGTAGTGCTCTAAATAAATGCTACTAATTGGACTCAAGGTGGAAGAAATGGCTAGCTTCGAGACAGGTGCTGTTGTCCTCTGATCATGAGGAAAAAAATGCTTTGCACATACAAAACGTTGCACTGATTATCTCCAGAGAGGCACTTACAGGCACTTACTGGCGGCCTGTTTAAACACCTGGGCTACCTGTTCCTGTCATCCAGATATTTCAACAAGTTATCTAATTTCGTTTGTTTTAATACATCATTATGTCTGTTAATCGCACAACCTATTCAGGTGCGTTTCTGAAAAGTGTAAGACCTTTCGCTGTAAAGCTTACAGAAGGCTTAATCAGAGATATCGTGTTTGCTGGCAATATGCAGCGAGAAGAATGTACATTATTCAGATGTCTATTGACTGGGCTGCTAAGTTCTAACTGGTGATCACCCAATATTTATCGTCAGGAAGGACGAAGAAGTAAGAAACGGAAACTTGTTGAAGTACTTTGTGCTGAGAATTCTATATTGTACCAAAAATATAATATTGAATAAAGCTAATAATAATAATAAGAAGAAGAATCTCGCGGATCCAGGGTAAGCAAACCATCCTTTAAAACAAAGAAAGAGAATAATACAATGAACTTTATCCAGCGCTAGGAACCCATTGATGAAAGCGACAAAAACGATAAAGATCGGTTTTATGAGGGGCTGCAATCGATCATAGAGAAGTGCTCAGGAAACGACTTGAGAGATCTAAACACCAAAGTCTGAATGGACAACTACGGGTGTGAAGATATCATGGAACGACATGAACTGACTGGGAGAAAGGAACGAGAATTTTTAGGCATTTTTAAATTTATATGAATTCGATTAAATGGTTATAAGTGGAAATATCTTCTCCCACAAACGCATATACAAAGCTACATGGGTCTCACCGAATTACACTGCAGAGATCAAGATCGGTCACATTTAAATCAATAAAAAAATTAGAAGAACCATGGAAGACGTGAGAACAATGAGAGTAACTAACATAACCTCAGATCACCACCTAGTGGTGGCCAAGATGAAACTGAGGCTAAAGAAGCTCTGAATGGCTGAAAAACAGCAGTACAAAGGTACAATGCAGCCTTCCTTCGAGATACTGACAGATTCAACCAACTTAAAATAGTTTTCAACAACAAGTTCCATGTCTTACAAGGCCTAGTCAAAGACGAAGAAACTACTATGAACGACAATTGGAAAGGGGTCAAAGAAGCACCAACTTCAACATATCAGGAGCTTCTTGGCCACAAGAGGCATCATCATAAGGAATGAACTGCTATAGTTATCGTATACAAGATTCAAGAAAGGAAGAACAAGAATTCAACAATTAACAAAGGTTGAACGAGAACAGAGAAAGTCAAGGCATAAAGTGAATAGACTGTAGTGATGATACAACGGATATTTTAGTTTTACAACTAGCAACCAGTAGTATCTTCTATAATCGATCGTTCCCAGTCAAATAGAAACCAGAAGTCAGACGAGAAGAGACAGGAAAGATATATTTGATACGTTACCAATATATCGAGAGACTTCGTTCTTAACTGGCTATTGTAACGTAGGAGCTGTGTCCCACGCCGAGTTGAAACGTGATCTGGTACGGATGCATGACCGAAAGCCTTCAGCTAAACAAGTCCACTTAAACAACGTGGTCAGCATCCAATGTCGAACACTTAGAAAGCTATTGATTTTGGGGAATTATTTACAGCTACAGATCACTCCCCCCCTAGTGAGGTAGTGATTCCCCTAAGACGTGACCAGCCATAAGTTTAAACCCAACGAGTTTGTCGTTGGTAAACACTCTTCAGATAGCTTGCTTCGTTTAGCAGCGTCTGGTCGTCTTTCCTTAAACTAAGGGACCAAAATGTACAACGTAGCAATAAAGAAATAAAGTACAATGAAAATTCCGGTTCCTTGCGAAACTTCGTCGTTCTTTTTCAGCCGTCCTGGAAAAGAGGAAAAATAAAACGTGTGAGTGCATGTCGAAAATACACTCGTACTTGCGTAAGGACAAAAGATGAGCGGAAAAAAAATGAATAAACTAATACACTTGCAAACAGCGTAAAAGCGATCGGAAAAAAAGGGTTTTTTTGGTTTTTTATATTAAAAAATATAAATACACTCAAAAAAATAAAAATGTTTTGTTTTTTTGGTTTTTTTTATAGATAAAAAATGAGCATATTAAAAAAATTTTTTAGAATAAACAATGAAAGGGTAATTCAAGATAAAACCTGTGGCCTACGTGCAATATTCGCTAAGATGTTCTGGAAATCTTACTCTTCTTCCAGAACGCGTTGTTTTAGGTTTTTCTATCGACGTTGACGAAGTATCAAGTTGTGTGTCGGTTGTCGTGTGGGGTACTACAGGTGTAGTAGCTGTGTCGTTTGCTTGTACCGAAGGAAAATCGACGTAGCTAGGGTTTCCTTCTAAGTACGCTGCTTTGAGTCGGTCGATACTGATGCTATCGTCCGGGCCGTTCTTATCGACTACATAGTACTTAGGTTCGCGTTGAAGAACTTTGAAGGGTCCTTCGTATGCTGATTCGAGAGGTCGTCGATGTGAGTCTCGACGAACGAAGACGTGTGTACTATGTCGTAATTCGGGTTGAACGAAAACATCAGCTGATTGAGGTCGAGTGTGAGCAGGTTTAACTGAACGCATAGCGTTTGTAAGCCTACTCGTGTAAGAGTTTAGATCCATGTTCAATGAGGAAGCCGAAGGATCCACGAATTCTCCTGGAAGTCGGAGTGTCGTTCCGTAAACGAGTTGAGATGTCGTTTATCCAATGTCAGCTTTCACTGCATTGCGGATACCTAGCAAGACGAGTGTAAGAGCGTCTGTCCACTGTGAAACGTTTGCAGCTGATAATGAAGCTTTTAATTATCGATGAAAACGTTCTACCAACCCGTTTGCTTGTGGGTGGTGGGCGGTCGCCCGGAAGCGCGTGATTCCTAATAGTGTGGTCAGACAACGGAAAAGTCCAGATTCGAACTGGCGTCCGCGGTCTGTAGTGATCGTGGAAGGGCAGCCGAAATTTTCTACCCATCGTTCGACGAAAGCGCGGGCCACGGTTTCAGCAGTAATGTCCTTAATCGGTACTGCTTCTGGCCATCGAGTAAAACGGTCTACGCATGTTAAGAGATATGAGTATCCGTTTGAATCGGGTAAGGGTCCTACCAAATCTAGATGGACGTGATCAAAACGAGCGTCAGGGGTTTTGAAAGAGCCTAAGGGACATTTGTTGTGTCTTACGACCTTAGATTTCTGACGGCTTACACAGGAGCGTGCCCACTCCCTCACGTCTTTATTCATGCCAGGCCAGCAAAACCGTTCGGCTATAAGTTTGACTGTTGCACGAGCACCTGGGTGAGAAAGATTGTGCAATGTATTGAAGACGTTGCGTCGATAATGTTTTGGTACTATTGGGCGATCCCTACCGGTAGATGTGTCACACAGCAAGGTTTCCTTACCTGTTCCCATCTGCCTAATACTCAGTTTAAGAGTTGTCGAGGATAACTCATGCTGAAGATCAATGTCTTCTTTTTGAAGCTGAGCGAGTTTAAGAAGGTCGATTCCTTGAAAACGGTTCAAGGAGCTTATTCGAGACAAGGCGTCTGCGACTACATTGTTAGCTCCAGAAATGTGTTGTATGTCTGAAGTAAACTGCGAAATGTAATCGAGTTGTCGAGACTCTCGCGGTGAGTACTTGTCTGAAGATGAACTTAAAGAGAAGGTAAGAGGTTTGTGATCGGTAAAAAGTGTGAATTCTCTTTCTTCGATGGAATGTTGGAAATGCCGTACAGCACAATACATAGCTAGGAGTTCCCTACCGAACGTGCTGTACCTAGATTCCGCGTCTAGCAACCGTCTCGAGAAAAATCCTAAAAGTTGCCAAGATTTGTTAACCTATTGCTGTAAGACTCCTCCGATTGCTGAGTCGGATGCGTCTACGGCGATGCTAATGGGCGCTTGAGTGTCCTGATGAGCAAGCAGTGTGGTCTTTACGATGTGTTCCTTAACTGTGGAGAATGCTTTACGGACTGTGTCGTCTAAACTAATTGATTTTGCATTTCCACGAAGCTGGTCGGTTAACGGTTTCATAAGGGATGCGCATTTGGGTATGAACCGTCTATAGAAACTTACAAGGCCGTTAAAAGTTCGTAACTGCTTGATCGTGGTCGGTTCTGGGTAATCCAGAATGGCCGCCACTTTGCTTCTAAGGGGTCGGATGCCTTGGGCATCAATAGTGTGTCCTAAGAAGTCTAAGGAGTTAGTTCCGATTTGGCATTTCTGAATGTTTACAGTAATGCCATGCCTTTGGAGTCGATCGAAAACAATGTCCAGATGCTTGAGATGTGATTCTCTGTCCGGACTTGCTATTAGACAGTCATCAACATACGCATGTACGAAGTTGAGACCTCGGAAGACGTCGTCTATAAACCTTTGGAAGGTTTGAGCCGCATTTCTTAAACCAAAAGGCATTTGCAAGAATTCGTAAAGACCGAAAAGAGTGGTGATGGCGGTTTTAGGAATTTCGTTGGTCGCCATCGGTATTTGGTCATAAGCCTTAACTAAGTCGATTTTCGAAAAGACAGTTGTACCTTTCAAGGTAGCTGTCAAATCGTGAATGTGAGGCAACGGGTAACGATCGGGAATGGTTTTAGCATTCAGACACCGATAATCACCAGTTGGCCGCCAATCGTTGCTGTCCTTTTTAGGGACCATGTGCAATGGGATGACCATGGACTATTTGATGATCGAATTATCCCTAAGTCTATCATATGGTCGAATTCGTTTTTGGCTAACCTAAGTTTTTCGGGAGCGAGTCGACGGGCTTTCGAGAATACAGGTGGTCCTGTAGTCGAAATATGATGTGTAACATTGCTAGTTACACAAGGCAATTTCGATTGCGATTGGTATATCCCGTGGTATTTGTCGAGTACTGATTGGTACAAGGGGTCTATGGTGTGCTTAATCGTGACTGGGGATAACCTGCAACCAGAACAAGGAGTTACGCAAACAGATAACTTAGTGTTTCCGTCTATTAACTCTCTTGAGCGTGTGTCGATGAGTAGATTGTGATATTGTAACAGGTCTATACCAATGATTGGCATAGAGACATCTGCAACAACGAAAATCCAGTGTATGGGTTTGCGTTAACCCACGTTAAGGTAGACGTACCTTTTACCGTAAGTAGCGATCGGCTTTCCGTTTGCCGCCTTTAAACTGAAAACAGATTCGCGAAGTTTGTCGTCGGGATTTGCTGGAAGAACGCTAACTTCTGCGCCAGTGTCGACGAGGTAGCGAACTTTCGTGGTCACATCCGTGACGTATAACAGACGGCTGTGTTTGCCGGCTACGGTTGCCGTTAACGCGTGCCGGCTTGAAAGTTTCCCGAAATCTTATTCGTGTCAGTCGCCTTAGACTTCGGGTAATTGCAGGGCTTCCTGCAATTTCTAGAGGATTTACCGTACTGGTTGTGATACCAGCACCAGTCGGGATTGTCTGTCCCTCGTGGTCGAGAGGCAGATCGCTTACGTGAAACGCTCCTACGTGAGGATTTTGACCGACTACGGTCATTACGAAATCGAAGATAGCGTGTCAGTGTATGACATAGTTCGGTAATATCATTCGGGGTCGATTGGGGTTTTTCCTTGACGGAAAAAACCTCGGCCTTAGAAGATTTAGTGATTTCTAAGATTCAGTCGGCAGATGCAGCCAGCTCATCTATGGCGTTGTTTTGAAACGAGACGAGCACTGCCTGCACCTGATGAGGAGGTTTAGACAAGAAAAGTTGTCTGAATAGGCCATCATCGAAAGTTCGTTGGCCGATAACCTCTCTCATTCTAAGCAACATGTCTGTCGCAGAACCATGTTGCAAGTCGATGTTATGGAGGAGTTGGTCTAACCGTTGCCGGTCGGTTAGGTCTCCACGTTTTAGAATCGAACATTTGAGTGTTTCGTGAGGTTCGGGAACATCACTAGTAAACATACTAGGTGTTACGTACCTGTTAAACTCGCGCGGTAACGCCTTAACTACCGCGAGGAATCGTGTGCGCGAGTCCGTGATTCCGTGCATGCAAAAATCAGCTTCTGCGTAGCAGAACCAGGACTCGGTATTGTCGGGCCGAAATGGCGTTAACTGAATCGAAATATGGGGAATAGATTTTAACTTAAAAACCTTAGGTGAGTGTTCCGTCATAGTAATATAGATAACGAAAGATGTCTAATTAAAATATATCCGGGAAAAAAAAATTCGCGAAGAAACAGTATATCACAATATATAAAATTCAAATAAAGAGTAACAATGAATAATAATATTCCAAAATGGAACAGACTCACAGTATATTGGCTTGGTGTACCAGATCACGTTAGGCTCACCAATGAGGATACAACGGATATTTTAGTTTTACAACTAGCAACCAGTAGTATCTTCTATAATCGATCGTTCCCAGTCAAATAGAAACCAGAAGTCAGACGAGAAGAGACAGGAAAGATATATTTGATACGTTACCAATATATCGAGAGACTTCGTTCTTAACTGGCTATTGTAACGTAGGAGCTGTGTCCCACGCCGAGTTGAAACGTGATCTGGTACGGATGCATGACCGAAAGCCTTCAGCTAAACAAGTCCACTTAAACAACGTGGTCAGCATCCAATGTCGAACACTTAGAAAGCTATTGATTTTGGGGAATTATTTACAGCTACAGATCACTCCCCCCCTAGTGTAGCATTTGAACCGACAGGCCAAAATACTTGGAACACCTAGCGATCACAGCGGAAAAAGGTTTCGCAGAATGTAAAATGTGGCGACTATGTGATCAGAACAAAAACATTGCAAGAAAATGTAGTAAACCAGAGAGATTATTTGGTGATTGTATGAACTAATGATTCGATTGTACTTGATGCCTGTCTGATTTCGAACCTCAAATACAATACTTTCGTTTGTGCTCACCTAGTTCCATCTACTTATATTGCACTATTGCTGGGATACCTACTTCGTGTAATAATTAGATCCTTCAACTCCGTGAACATAGTTTGAATGTTTTTTTCTGGTAAGCAGTTTTTATCAGTTGTCTTCTTTCAGACGGGGCTACAGACCAGACGCTCAACACTCCTCCTTTACTGGGGGTTGGGACCTTTAGTAACCCTAGAGTGGCTACTTGCCGAAGTCAAGCTGGCGACATCCTGTCTTGCCAGTCGGTCAAACATGCAAGTACTGGCCAGGCCCAATGTTTCGTAGCTTTGGTTATCGGACGTGAACCGGCGTTTCCAGGATTGTATGGTTGCCGACATACATCGGTATAGTTGAAGACAATAATCGCCAAATTGTGGACCTAGGATTCATGATGTTTGGTAGTCTTTAACAGAGAATACCTGAATTGTTGATTGAACTAGTGTTCCTCGCGCCATTCGAATTTACCACCCTATATGACAGTCAAAGAGAATACGATTGAGCAATTCGTAAACTGGTAGATATTCACTATTATTGAAATGTTTACATGAATTAGTCACTGAATAGTAAATAATATAATATTGGTCCAGACCTCATTAGACTTACTTATATCAATATGTAATTATAAGTGATTAGTTGTAGATAAGTGTTCACTCATTTGATAAGCGAACTTAATTTCACAGAAACCTTATAGTTGTAAAATGAGTTCCATCTTTTTGATTATCTATTAGGTTCATGAATGGTAGACTTTAAAAAAGAAAAATTAGTTTAGATTGCAGTGTTCATGAGAGTTTTATGATAATCAGAAGTATTTGAATTGTAGTATAATCTAGTAATCCCAGGAATAACGCAATTTAATCAAGAAGTATTAGATGAGCTCGAACGACTGTATTGTATTTGGAATTCAAAATTACAACAGTCATCAATACAAATAAATCATTGATACATTCAAACATCACAAGTTGATCGATGAAACAATATAAATTCTGTCGACTTTAAATGACTGAAATTGGCCGATTCAACAGGTAAAAAAGTTTAATTTGATATCCACAAATGATAAGATATATAAAAAAAACCGTAGACGTTGTTGACCATAAAAAACCTTCATTTAATATTAGAAATATAATAATTTAATCTTCAGGAAAATATCTGTTGTAACTTGTACCCTCGTGCCCAGTAACGCATAAATCCGTTTGAGCAGTCTAGAGTCTTATTTGGTGCCTAGCCCTGCATCTTGAATCCAGAACACAAATCTTAGCCTCCGTGATATGAATCATGTATTTTGAACATACTGGGTTTATAAACAAGTCAAATAGACCACATCATACCATAAAATAGAAAATAACATCTGTACAATATCTAGCGAAAAGTGCTTGTGATTGTGGGACAATGTAATTAATAAACTGAGCATAACTTATGAATGGTAAATCGTATAGTAATAGTCTGTAGGTCAAAATAAACCGTATAATAAGATGAGTATGAATATACATAGTTTAGTTACTTAACTATTATACAGTAAAAATGTATGTTGAATATTAACCAGTAAATAGACCCCGATAGTTGCTATTGATTATTCTCCTCTGGATGTAACAGTATCTTACTCATACACATTTTGGAAAACTGACAGAAAAAGTAACATTTAACTGATCCATAAAATGACCTGCAGTACACATAATTCGTGTTATTGATTTACTGTAATAATCTACAAGTCATTTTCGTTTTTCTACTACAAGATATTTCAATCTCGATAAGTAATTGGTTTGAATTATCATATGAATGATAAAGAAGCCTCAATAAGAAAGTACACTTTTATTTAATTACTTAACAATTAGTTTGCGGGAAATATAAACTGTCAAATTAACCGATGGTGTGTATTATTTTACTAAAATTGGTTTAGCAATCACCATAATTAGTCGGATGTTTTCTAAAAGATTAGTTTAACAAGAATATGTGATATATTTTAGAGTGGTATCAACTGGATAACTACTAAAATATCAAGGAACACGGAGTAATTTAAAGATGAAGTCCCATGCACAAAACCTAAAGGTTTTGAATGATTCCGAAGTAGAACAAAACAGGTGTGAAATGCTTCTTTGTTTCCAATAGATCTCAAACTTTGTCAGTAAGTGACTAAAACTACTTTCCGATTTCTCGTTCGCCAAGGGAATGTCAGAATACGGCTTCAATAATATGTCTGAGAAAGATTGGTTACACTGTTAAAGTCTAGAACGGTGTATCCACTTTCTGTTTAAACAAAGTGGTTAATGTAACTGATGTATTAAATTTATTAAGACTACAAAGTAAAGTGAATCAAACTTGGTTTTTAAAGCTTGAAATAGTAACTTGTAAATAGGATATTTTTTTATTGAGTAATAAGATTTGTGACACAACAGAAACATTGAGAAATAACATAAGAGCTTTGAGAGATTCCATGTAAAGAAAAAGGTGTTGCGTGTCTGTTTGAAATTTGTTCATTTTTCTCAGCCAAAAATGTTTACTCATTTCATAAATGTTGTTATACGCCAGTCGTAAATGAAATGATCAATAACCAAAATGAACACCTTTAGACTGGTGATAGGAGTATGAAAAAAGAATCAATAGTATCGAAACTTTTTCGTGTTCTTTTAACAGAATTGGTGAAATGTGGCTAGCAGTGAAATCCAAGATTCCTATTTCGTCTTCTTGCAGATTGATCATATCGAATTACCAAGATCCCAGAGTCGATCATCATCCCAGCCAAACCTAATACATTCGCCTCGAACTCTCAACTCTTTATTGATTTAGCTACTACTCACTCGTGAGGTGGATATGCATTTTAGTTCAGTTCATAGTTGTATGAATCATATTTTTGTTGATATTTCGATTGACTTTTGATCAGTCTTGGATTGCATATGTGGTTCCTGGAAGGATTGTCTTGATATAACCATTATGCCACAAGTTTATGTAGAATAGATGAAATGCAGCTGGCTCCTGATGATGCGTTGGGTGGTCAAAACGAGAGTTACTGGGCTCTAATCTCACTATGAACATCATCTCTGGAATACTGGTATGTCGATCAGGCGAGTCTCAATTAGGATGATATCTCTGTCCTGGATTCCACTGCCATCCACATTCCATCTGTTATATATACGTATGAGATAAGTAAGTCACATATGCAAAATCAGACTGATCTTTACTTCTTAGCCTTCTGCTGACAGGGATTCTATTTACTGCTGGTGTTACATACTACTTATATCTGTCAACATAAGTAGCATACACCACACTACTGCTTATTTGAAAATTTTATAACTGCAGAAACTAGGCTTCATACATGGGGAAACAAGAAAGAACATAAAACTGATAACAGATAAACAATTTATTCGCTCGGCAAAAATTCGATGACAATCAGTTAAACAGAAAAACTCGTTTATACGCAGACTTTACGAGAATTTAATGTTTAGTCAATGAAATAGTAAGAATACAGCTGGATTTTAAACTGGAATTATGAAATCTAATGTTATACTAAGCAAATATCATTAATACAAATAAATGATGAATACCATACCGAATGGATATCACAATAAATTAATATTTAAAAAATATATATTATACTAAATAAATATCAAATTGAATTAATGATAAACCGAATGATTAATTAAATAAATATGATGTTGAATTGAAACATGCGCTACCGTTGGATCACATCCAAACAGAATATCTTGTTGAATATACTCATATTATTTGTATGAATGGTTTCAATTCATTTGAATATAATTAGGTTATTAACTAATATTCTAATAATAATTCACAGATTTGAAATAATATAAAACAAATGAATATATGAATTCACTTAAGTATTGTTTGTTTGAATCTTCTCATTGATGTTAAGGCCTGCAACTGGTCAGTCTCTAATTTGCATAAGTGCATACTGTGCGTATTGCCTCAATACAACCTTATTTCACAAGCATTGTAAGTAGATATGGATAGTGGCTAGCAGTGGCAATACGCACAATATGCACATATGCCAATTAGAGACTGACCAGTTGCAGTCCTAAACATCAATGGGAAGATTCAAACAAACAATACTAAGTGAATTTAAAACTTCACCCCATTGCACAAGCAGGTGGCTATCAGGACTCAGTAGCCGAGTGAATAACGCGATGGCGTTTGAAGCGAAAGGTACTGGGTTCGAGTCCCAGAGTGGACATCAACTCTGAGATGCAGGTACATCCAGCTGACGAGTCTCAAATAAGACGAAACGAGCGTCCTGGATTCCACTGCTGACCACTATCCATCTTTGCTTACAAATAAATATATGGTCTATGTTTTATTCAATTATAAAGTCATGAAAGAAGATATTCAATAGGATATTTAATCTATTTTGGATTGATTTCAGTTGTTTCATTCTAAATCAATGTATGGATGCTATTATATTGATAATACAAGTATAATTTTACATAAATGGACAATTTTCATTGTTCAGATTATTAATAGATTGGATTAATGAGTAGAATAACATCAAGTAACAATATGCTCGTATATATATATATATATATATATATATATATATATACTCATAAATGGTCATTGTAAACAGTTTTAGCTTGTCTCATTTATTCTCCAAACTAAATCTCTTAATCCATTCAACAGAAATAAAATTATTTGCTGGACTTTATTGTTGGGATACTATATATTTCTGGTTAACAAATGGTGACGTTTTGGGTTCGGTTCATAGTCTTTTATGTATAAGGAAAATAATCTTGACCACTTCACATTTTCTGGATATGAAATGTTCCTACCAAAGATTGAGAGAACATTTCTCACCTCATAAATGACAGATAATTATTGATTATAATCTTGTTTATGTATATTTATTCGTGTATTTTACCAAGGTATATTTAAATAAGGGATCAATTGAATTTCAGAAAGATACTTTTTGAATCTAAATGAAACATTCGGAAACTATTATCATAGTTCCATCAATCACAAATTTATTCGATTTAGAAAATATACATTGTAGCTTTGTATTTTCACAGTACTCTACGAAACTGAATGAAACATAGCATATTTCAAGTTTTAAGTCAAGTTGTATTGGTCATAAAAAACAGATTTCTAGAGATATTCCTAAAAAATGCACTTAACAGTATAGCTTAAATTCTCCTAATTCACACATAGTATTGGAATGAAAATATAAAAGACTGTGACTATGTCCAATAGTTCACTGTCATACGTATAGGGTTATAAGTACGTTTCATTGAGGGGAATAGAACAATTAAAATAAATTTCTGTTTAGTACTTCTTGATTATTAGTGTTTGTAAGGCCACTAACTAACCTGTTAATAAAAGTCGTAAAAATGTAGCATATTTATCATCAAGGTGTCCTTGAGACGTCTTTTTTTATCTTTTCGATTATTAGTTAAAGAATACCAGTGACAATTTATCGTACCAAGGCATATACATAGCTGACAATATGAGTTTATGGTAAAGCAAAGGATGTTTGAAACTAGATACTCCTTATTAGGCCTACTGATATAGACAAATCTATCAAACAATGATAGTTATGATCGATAGTTACAAGGTCATAGATCAGGTCAATAAACTAACCAGTTAGAATACATTCACAGTCACTAGCGGAACAATCAATATATCAACTATTCACATTCTAGATCATTAAGATAGGCAACTAATTGATAAACTCGTTTACTTATTTTTAAGGTTGGTGTTAGTGACTTTGCTACTGAGCTCACAAGAACCCAACGCTACTGAGACAAGAAGTTATCTTTGTTTTGTTTGAAACCGTCGAAAATGTAAAGAAAACGAACTGAATCCCGTATTGCGTTCCTCAATTGACAGTATTTGATGTCAAACAGTCGACCGTAGAGCACTGTATAGCTGTTTCTCCATATTTTATGAATCCTTAATAATGCGTACTTGTGAAGGTGCACGAAATGAAACATACAGCCCATTGTCTGACTCCTTTATAATAGGAGTTAATAAAATATCTATCTTACTTAAATTGACACCTTTAGAAGGATAGTTTATTAAAATTCAGACACGAATCATATTTGGGATACATATATTTCTGAGATGCTAATTTCGAACTCCAGACAAGCAAATAAATAAATCAAGCGACTGTATAAAGAATTGGAGTTTGCTAATACGCTAACCTAGAGAATAAGAAGACTCAATTTTTATTAGCCATTCAAGAAACGCAGGAGGCGTATAGACACATACGTGTTGTTATATATACATGTATAAAACATGATCAAGGTTACACGTCAGTTACTGTCAGGGACAAATTTATAGCTGACAGAGTAAGTGGAAAGATTAGAATAATTCTTTTATCCAAAGGTTAGAATAAATCACGTAGGCATGCAACAATACTAATCGCTACAGGTCATCAGGTCATCCAACCAGCGCAGGGAACTTAGTCAAAAAGAAGTCAGTAATAATTCTAACTGTAAGTGTGATATAATCCGATTCTTATTCAATCTCATCGGTGGATAACAACTTGACTGTCAACTGAGTAAAACACATAGGTCACTGTATCCTAACAGGATTTCGAGAAGTCCATTTGCAAACTGGTATCTATTGTGCATCTGATTATTATTAATCCCAAGTATCATAGCCTAACAGTTTTCAGTAGTTTTCAAGCTAATCTTAGTTTGCATCAGTCACAAATGTCTCTACAACATCATCTAACTTTAAATTATGTCATCAATAAATTAATAACAAAAGGTTTTCTTCCATATCCTTTCAATCAACATCCACACTTAAATAAAAAGGCCACATAATAATAATATAAATAATCGCAGCACTAACATCGCTTTATTCAACTTTTTAAATAGGACTGAATGAATGTGTTCAAATTTCATTCTAATCTATCCCTAATGTCAGTATGTTAGGACTAGAAACTTTTCATCCACTCATAATAGAGGCTATCGATTAATGATTATTAGTTCATACCAATAACTTAGGAGGTAATTATGTTTAACGGAAAATGTTTACTTTCAGATATGCTTTATTGTTAAGAGATTAGTAAATTTTGTTGATAACATAAGTAGATTTATGGAATTAGATGGACTAAAAATACAATTTCGCAGTTTATATTAATCAAAATACTCAAGTAGATTAACAATGAGATAATGATAAGAATAAGGAGTGAACTATTCAGGACGAATGATGCACAAGTCTGTGTTCACCCAACAAATTTTGAAGAAAGTACAACTTCTCTTAATCTAGTTTACCTGTTTAGTACACAGATTAGTCATTTAAACATTCAAGCGTCTTTCAAAAGTTAAATGTGGACACACCCAATCTATTTCTTAATAAAATAAAAACAAACATCTAGACAGGTAATTTGTGGAGATTTACACAATTTAATTATCATAGTTTTCTTACCTTTAAAATTTTTCATTATATTCATTAGGTTAGAAAAGTTATCAAATAAGGAAGGAGTTGCAATAATCGAAAACTTGGACTCGGAACTGAAACTGGAAATGAGCGTATATTGGTCATTTAAAGGTCGAATTTTTCATATTTCACCTAGTCTATTGTTATCTGAAGATTTTAATGTAACATTGTCACTGATTTTGGGATAGCCATTCGTATTGGAAATGATTAACAACCGAAATATAATTCGCAAACTCACCTTTGAAACTGAGATACATAAAACAATAAACCGAAACTTGATTTCCATAATAAGAAATATCATCTCTAACTACAATGAGAAACACTTGTAGATATAACTTTCAAAGATGCTACATGTTTCACTAGCCTAATAATCAGTAAATATATAAAAGAATTCATTTGAAAAACAATTACCGTTTCAATGATTTATTGCTGAAATTGAACAAACGTTGTCAAGCTGCGCTGGAAAAATATATGGGGATGAGATAGACTGTTTTTCCTACGGGATACTGTCTAAAGTAATTATCAACTCCGTTATATAAATATACATTAGACTAGATTTTATTTCAGGGAAGCTTCTGAATTTTTATTTCTCTGTGTACTCAATCAATCTAGAGGAAAACGATCAAATACTTTATTATTATTATTTGATATTCAGTCGTCCATGGTATATGGACCTCAGCAAATACATTCCAGAATATAAAAAGGTTTATTGAAATGGATTTTTTCAGTAGTATATGATTAAACCCTTGTAATGTCTGCTGACAATAGCATCCAGAGTTTTAATGTGCTAAAGCTATATTTCAAATTAAATATATTAAATAATGCTACACAAATACAGCGAACCAAAGTTAGTTGTTAAATAATCATAAGGGAAAAATGAACTATTTAAAAATTTACTATTTTGATAAATCAATGAAATTAGTCGCAACCAAGGCCGCTGAATATACTTGAATCGTTGAAAAAAGTAGCTATAAACATAATGGAAAATCATAACCTATCTATTCAATTTCACTTTCATGAAATCAATAGAAACTGGCAGAAATCGATAAAGTGCATACTGAATATTATCAGTCATGTATGTGATTTAAAAATCATCAAGTAAATGAATGACTTAGTCCAACATGTCGTTCCATATATATTTTAGTTGTAATTTAACCCATTTACTAAATACAGGTTTGTTCAGTCAGCTACTGGCTATATTAATTACCTATGAGCTTTTGATACAAAATAGCTGCCTAAAATGAATCAGGGGGACCGGTGCTTAGACTAACTATCTACTTGTTGAAAGACTAATTACTGAACTACTAAGCTGCTGTTCCACTATATTTGGCTATTCTAAATACATTGGGATTTTTGGTAAACACGATACAATTTGATTTAATTCAGTTTTACTGACATTAAGGGAATCAATAATGAAAGTTAAATAATCTCCATAACTCATGTAAAAATAGGTAACTTAATCAAGTAATGGTATATCATAAAAAAAGCAGAAACTGAAATTTGTAAACGTTTGTATTAACATTCACAGTGACTATGATTTCGATTTAGTGAAATGGCTGTTTTTGAATGTAGATTGATTTTTCTAGTAACTTCAAAATAACTAAGATCTACTACGTATATCTTTACGTCATATTTACAAGATTCGAGTCATTAGAAACAGATCCCCATCAGGAATCGATTTGCGTTTACTTAAAACAAGTCAGTTATTGTTTTGAAAGTCGGTGGACAAGTTAATTGATGAAGCTTTATACAAAACGATTCTCTAATGAAAATCCTCGATAAAAGTAAATGATCAACGTTTTTCTAATTGTTTACCTTTAAAGCAGCACATTTACCTTATCATTAATATATCAACCAACTATGGTGCATTTACTTAACTTTGTCTTGAATGTGTCGACGAACTGGATCATGTTTCATTTATGAATAAAATGTACATCGAATGAGTGTATTTGTAACTTATGACTAAAATTATTTTCGCTAAAAATTGACAGCTATACTATTTAAGCGCTGCTTTTTCATGTCCACACACATATATCTCTTTTCGAACAGTAATCTCATTCGATAAGGAAAAAAACTAATTTTTAGTTATTTATATGATAATCCTTTCAATAGGACGTTTCCAATCTTCATGTTTATCCAGTTTTCTTTTCATTTCTACGAATATGAAAACTTTCTGAATTGTTCTGTTTTAACATAATCACAAACCGTAATGCTTAATTCCTATATCATTTATACTGTTTTTCGTGGTAAGTGATATTGTAGTGAACAAGAACAATCAACAATCGAATGTATTTAAGCACAAATTACAGACTATCTCACTAAAATCTGATAACCATACAATTAACAGTTAATTTGCAAAATAACAATCAATTGTCTCAATCTAGACTGTTTCTTCTGCAAATATCAGTCCATCTTCTCTGATTTCATTGTTCATGCATTTTCGTGCCAATTGCGCTTCTTTCCTGTTCATTCCTTATCGATCTTCTGCCAAAATACATTCTATGTCTGACCATCGTTATACATTACTCATCTGGATATAAGTAATCCACATCACAATATGTGAAAATCAGTATTTATTCAATGATAAAGATATATTTTATCATCTATTAATTTTAGTCTGATTCCCCGAATTATTTTCAGTCCTATAAATCTGTAGCATTTATTTTTTTCTATTCGAATCATAAAAGCAAGAAGGATTATACTCAACTATATAAAATGAAATTATTTATTTCACTCAACCTATAAGCCCTGATTTGTTAACCAATAATTTTCATCTGATATTTTAAAACAGAAGCAGTCTAACAATAAAACGAAATAAGAAATTTGATCATAATTTGTTTGAAATGATGATGATGATGACCGAAACCGCATCTCGTTGAAAAGTATGAATTACATTTCATGAAATTAGAAATTTTGACGAGATTCATCAATTTTATTGATGAAAATATAGTCATGGTTGTTAATATCCAAATATCCTGGTACGGCCGAGAGTGGGGAGAGTCCGCTCTCCCTCTCGAAATGCTCTCACATGGCGACGCCTATATAGCCTCTGCCAGAGAAGTCCTACTCATTGCCTTCTCGCACCAGGGGTGTTGTTTACGAAGTTTAGAGAACGAAAAGCGAATGTCCGACGCTTTAACCGAGTTGGTTGACACGGAAAGTTCACCTAGGGGAATTTGAAAACTCTGATTTTAAACCAATGGTGAACATGGGCTCCAGTATCCTGAGGGAACAAATGGTATATGAATCAATCGTTGGTTACTGGCTACCATGGGACTGCATTTCCTCACCATTCTCCACTGCCTTGTGGATCAGACCTTTACGTCAAATGCTCGCAATGTGGCCCCCTGAGAAAACCACCTGCTTTGGTTTGGGCACCTGGGCAGTATCACAGCCCTCACACAAATCGAATGAGATTTGTGTGGTGCATAAGTACCTGGTGCCACATTGTACTAATATTTGTGTGTTTAAATAAATAAAATAAATAAATATTTCAATTTAATTTAAATGATGAAAAATAAAATGATATCACGATGTATTACCAAATAAGTCAAACAGTAGTATTTGAAAGAACAAGTTGACATTTAACATTTACATAATTAAACACCGTTAATATTCTTTGTTTTTTTTTGAAAAATTAAGAAAGAACAATCGATATGTATTAAAGGGTTGCTGTACCTTGACATTTTCTTTAAATAAAAGTAACTATTTATCAAAATAATGCCTATAGAGTGGACATTAAAAATGACCTTTTTTCTTCTTGACTAATAATTCCCTACTGACATTTAGACAAATTATACTTCTCATGATTTACATTACTATGAAACTCTTTAAAGGCAAAATGATACTTTTTCATTTGTGCTTAGTAATATATGTATGAAATTTTTATTTCTCATCTGTAAAATCTAAAAAATCTTTTACACAGTTACAAAGTGTTTTTATACAAAAGAACTTGAAAATTATTCAAAAGGATTTAAAGTGACTTAACTTGAATGTAAAATATGATACCAAAATTCTTTCCTTTTTTTAAAAAGAAAAAAATAACTTGGAACAATGAAAATGTATTTTTTTGAGTTTAAAAAAAAGAAAAGAAGCACTGAAACAAGAGTGTAATTTGTTCTTAAGCAAAATAATGATGCTTGTAAAAATTAACTTTTTCTTGAGTAACATTGTTTAAAAGTAGAATGGAGGCTAAACTATTTCTTTCCAATTCAATAGGATAAATGAAGGAGAATAAAATACAAAAAGTTTCTGGGACTAAAAGATTAAGAAGTCCTATTTTGGTTAAACATAATGACTCCATTTTTGGAATTTTCAGATATATTTCTCATTCTTAATGTAAAGATGGTTCGTTGACAAACTCAAGGAAGCCTTAAGAAGCCCAGAAAGAGTCGAAGATATTCCATCCAATCACCGCTAGGGGAACATTCTAGAATGTCGACGTGTAGCTTTCTTATTGGTTGAGTAAGAAGGACCCCCTATGTGCCTATTGGCCGTCCGAAATGATGATTTACTTTCAGCCAAAAACTATGAATACATGAGATTTTTGTACTATATTTGACACCGTTTTGGGAATAACATTCTTACTTACTAGTCTTCTATCTTCTCATTTTGCGACTTGGAAAGGTTCCAGCATTTGAGTGCTCAAGTATTACGCGACATACTAAGAATATAAGTTCGAGATATAACATTTAATTACATATAGAACACAGATGATAAACTTAGCATTTCGCACGACATATTTCTGACTTATAAAACATTTATGTGTGTAGAAAGCAAACGAATCAATTGAGTTTGTCGAGTAATTACTGAGAATAGATAAGAGAATAAAATCTGAACTAGTTCATATACTTTTTCAAAGACAGTTATCAAAGGATTATTTTATATAATTTTTTATGTAGTTGAATTCTAAAGTTTTCTTAGAAAAATTTTATTGCTCTTTCAAACTTTGATGTTCACACTGATCTCATGAGTAATGACACATGTCAGATTTTTCCAGACCTTAATACTGATTATATTTTATTCATCATATTGGAATTCATTCACTTGTCTAAGTGAAAGGATATCTTATGGACAATGTTAGGTGACTCGAAGAAGCTCCGAACCTTTATTTTGTTTTATGTGGGACTTATTAGCAAGGCATACTTGCAATCTTAAGGGAACTCGTGCTTTATAAGAGATTCAAATCTGAATCACTCAGTTTCACAGTATGAGACTTTACCACGAGCTATTTTAGGCAATGGTTTAACTTCTGTTAGACTGTGATATATAAATTGATTTTCATTGGAAAGGAAGAAACAACAAAGCTCTTAAGCAGTGATTTTCCTATTCTCAACTTATTTAATTTATTTTAGATATGGATATTATACAATTTTCGATCGATATTTTGATTTGAAAATCATACTGATGTACATAGACTATGAAAATTATTTACCAAAGGCTTCGTAAAATGTTCTTTTGTTTGTTGAATAAATCGAGTATGCAACTTATCTGTCAGATGTCATTTATAATCTTTATTATAATTTTTATCGTTTTTATTCGTGATTAACCTTTTCCCAATACACTACAGTTTATGCTTTAACTAATTATTTTTATATAAATCCTCCAAGATTATTCAAAATTAAAATGACATCTAGTGTCTGTTTAGTTCTAAATACAACTTAACGGAACTCAGAAATTAGGCTAAACAAATCATGTTGAACATAATTCAAGAATGTCATAAAGATCATTCTTTACTAAGCTTGAAATGAATAGCCCTGTTATTCGTAAGAAATTGACATTGATTAATTAAATTTAATCCATCTATTTTCAAGTCATGCTTTTTTTGTGAGGGTTAATGGTGATAACGAGGTGGTCAGACCAAACGGGTTGGATCAGAATTGGAAGTTGGAACCCATTGGTTGTAAACTGTGCCAGTCACTGAGCCATCACTTCTCTTATTTATCATAGGTAAATCGTATGGACTCCTAGTACATTTCAATTGAAGACTGTTCATTTTTTAAGATAAGCAAATGTTCAGAGTACAAATAAAACTCATCTCTGCCTTCCCTCTTCATCAAAGGAATCTGAAACTAAAACATACTAGCTTTATTAGCCTTATTGTACAAGGATCACAAGATAATTAATAAGATTATTAGGCAGTGAAATAAAAAAATGCTTTCATGAAATGGATAAAAATATATCTTAACGAAGCAGCTGACAATAAATAAGAGAAACTGTTGTCTCTACAAGAAAATCACATGTCTGGATAGTACTTTGGGCCGTATAATGGGTTCATTTTTATAAGAGCAGCTTTATTGTTTAGTCCGATTATTGATTAAATTTTATTGATGCCTATCGAACCGATGAATTATTTTATCAATGACGCAGTGACTGAATGAATGAAAATCAAGACCTTAACACCTAATGATTCTCAAGGTATTACCAGCCCAGTGCCTAATCAGAAGTCGAAATCAAAAAGTAGATGAGATTTCTATGCGGCTGTTGTTTTATGTTTCTAACTAATACAATAATATTAAATAAAGTTTTGGCCGTACACCATCATAAATAAGAAACTATACTGCACGCGTTACTACGCTAAAAGTAAAAAAGAACTAAGTCACTGACCCTTCATTAATTGAAAGTAACCTAAGATAGGTAAAACACACCACAATAGTTATGCATCAAACTAAATATTAGAAACAGCAAGTTATAAACATACAATGCATTAAGTTTCTGATAATTACACTATAGAAAAATAATCAATAATTCCTCACAAGCTAGTTTCAAAAGTTACCACTTCATAAATATTCATTCCATTATAACAGGAATGAACCATACTATAACACAGAATAATCCTCATTAACACCGTTGTATTTGGTAATAACTTTCTATATAAAAGAAATGACCTTTTACTCAAATTTCTAAAATCAGCTAAATTTTACTCAATCAACTTTATAAAATCATCTATTTTAAATAATGTTTTCAAGAATGAATTTTTCTCATTGTCAAAAGTTTTTAAGTAACGAGTTTTTCTTATACGTTTATCGGTCTTCAAATAGAGTGGAGTTCAAGTCTAGAACTCAGTAGTTAAAGACTCTAACTACTAAGACTATTTGGGACTGGGTAAGATGATACTAATTAATTCATTGTAGAACCGAGAAATCTATTAAATTTATATGAATTTAGCACATCTGTGGGGAATGCTACTTACGTGGACAGATATAAGTAGTATGTAACATCAATCAGAAATGAAATGCCTGGCAGCAGAAAATTGAGTTGAAGAGAACAGGAATGAAAACAGAGAGCGAGTTTAGTAACAATAGAATTGAAAGAATCATGAACCATGCAAAGGACAATTGAAGTAAGATATACAAATAATGTACTTGATGTGTAGTTTTCATATTTTTTAGGAAAACATTGTAATTTTGCATGAAACAATAAATTATTTATCCAATATCGAGTTCTCATTCACTATATATCATGGATAAAAGAGTAGCTTATAAAGCAAAGTTGACATTTTGTTTCTAACACCATTGAACACTGTAAGTGTTGTGACTCTAAAAATAAACAAAGGACGTATGCTAATTCGTTATTGATTTTATGTCCGGCTTTTATTCACGTGAATTATCCACCAATGGAATTACGACTTTTTTGACCCTTACACTGTACCAATTAATGACGTTCAACTGGTATGAGCAGTCCAGAGTCCTTATTGGTCCTTTGTCTACCTAGCCCTTCCACTTGAGTCCAGAACACCAATGACAGCTTCTGTTATGCGAATCGTTTATTTCAAGCAAACTCGGTTTATATACCAGACAGACAGACCACATCACACCATAAAATAGAAAATAATATCTGTACAATTTCAGGCCAAATGTGGCTGTGAACGTGGGATACAATAATCAATAAACTGAATATAATTTAGGAACAGTAAATCGTATAATAGTAATCCATAGGTCAAAATGAAGCTTATAATAAGATGAATATAGATATACGCAGTCTAGTTACTTGGTAGTTAAACAACAAGAATATACATAGAATAATCGTCCATTAATAGGTCCCGGAAGTTAACCGTACTTATATCTTCGCTAGGATATAACAATAAGTATTTATACTGAATCAAAATATATAAATCCATTTAAAATAGAATTAATCATTGTTTAATTTCATTTATTTTCATCTTTTATTAAATATTTGTTTTATAGACTCATAGTTAATTATTATATGACCTGTGAACAAAGCTTTTATTGTGTTAGGTAGCATTCATCAACTTGTAATCTTTATTTTTTTCTATTATTTTCTGTTTCTATCGCATTATTATATTCATCATGATAACACACATTCCTTTTCTCCTAATGATAAACTAATTGAATTGAATTAGGTCGACTAAACTTGTTCATATTGTTTTATTTCAATTAAAACAACAACAACAAAGAAATCAGATTTATATACTAGTTGATTTATGAATGATTAAGCAAATATTTTAATTCTAATTATCGGTTGTTGTTTTTTTCTGTTATCAAATTTGAATAGATCATATAAAAAATTAGAATAGAAAATGATCTCTCTTTTTTATAATTAAAATATAATGAAAGTAAATATTTCTTTTTTGGAATATAGTTATCTATATGGACTAATATTAGTTGAAAAGCCATTGGTTGTTAGGGTCTTTACATTGATGTTTAGGACTTCAAATGATTAGTATGTTTTAGCGTATGTGGATCTCGTAGTGAATATCAACTATGGAATGCAGGTACATCCGGATGACGTGTCTCAAATAGGACGAAACGTGCGTGCTGGATTCCACTGCTAACTGCCATTCAGTAATTCTCAAGCTCAGATGTATTGAGTTGTAGACTTTTTAGGTCAGTAAAATATATAATTAATATCTATTCAGTTTAAGAGCCTTATCCTGAATTGTTACTTATTGATAGACTGAGGAGTTGAATTCAAAATACTCTAAAAAACACTTTCCAGGATTAGCTGGGAGCCAATAATGTAGGAAAACGGAAGCTGATTTGTGATATTTAGTTAATAATAACCGCGAAAAATAAGACTTACTGTTTGATATTATTTGTGAAGTCAAATACAGTCTATCAAAGTGTTTACATACCTTTACTTTATATTAGCTACACACAACAGAAAGCTGGATTTGGATGAAAAGCAATTTCATGCGTCCGCTTTCATTTAGATCTCTTTACTTTGTTTCCAGATTTTTATCTTTATTCATCTACTCTCGTCCTTTTCTTCCTCTTTAAATTAAACTGCCCAAAGACAGTAGGCGTTTCTCACCATAGTATCGCAGATCCCTTCCACATACTTTTTGAAAAGTCAGTAATATGTAAGAAATAGAAACTGGTTCGGCCTATTCTTCTACCGAGGTCCAGATCTCTAGTTTTCCAAAGTCATCATTCTCCCCTCGTTTCCTCCCTGCTGACCTTTACATACAACTCACTGTTTCTGCTCCAGTGTTCTCGATCTTAGTTTCAAAATTTTGTCTTATCATTTTACTTATCTGTGTTCCCAATAATCACTTTTTATCTTACTACTGACTATTCAAGCTCTTAATATCTGTATTTTCAGTTTCTTAGTGAGTATAACTTTTTGCTCTTTTACATTTTTAGCCTCTCTGTTACTATTTTTAGCACACTATTATTATTATTAACAAACATTATCACTTTGCTAAGAAAGCTCATACTCGTGATTGTACAGCTTAGAGAATGAATTTGTTAAAAAGAGAGCTCATTAGTGAACCATTTTTTATAGTTGCATAAACTCTTATCTTCCTTAATAATGATCATTATTTTTACTATTATTATTATGGTAGTAGTCGCCTTACTCAATATCACATTTATTGCAACGTGGAATCCACAGTATCCGTTACATCAGAACATATTTCACTCAAATATACTTATTTCACTTATTCTATCAATTTCACCTTTTATCAAATCCTAGTTCTACTTACAGTGACCTTTATTTAATCCACTGAAAAAATATCACACCATTCTCTTTCATCACGTAGTTATGACTTTGATTTTTATTTGTCTATATTTCTTATACTTTCGAGTTAGGTTGATGATTCATCTAGGAATTCTTATATCTGCTAGTATGAAGTGTACTTCATGAAATGTTGGATTTGTGTCCATTCATGAAATGTTTAAAAAGAAATATACAATCGCCCCGACTTCACTATTTAACACGTTATTCATCTGATAGACATTATCACATCGGGTCACTTTATACAAAGATTATTTTAATCAAACTTATTGACACATAACATACATTTGATGATAATATGAACACTTTTTGAAGCTTGACGTTAAATTCCATCATTGACTGATATCAGATTGAGAATTTTCGAAACAAAAGAGCATGAAATAGTTGTTTCACTCCAATATAAAATTCTCTCTGTGTACACCTAACTCTAAAGAAGATCGAATTCAGGCATTAAAAGTTGTGCGGTAGACACAACAGCTTTAAATTAGTGAGTTAGAATTCAGTCGCTAGTATATACAACTTCACAAAGTCTATATAACCAGACGATTACTTTCTGACTCCCGAAATGGTTGAACTTTTCCGCTCATCGTCCCACACTAGAACTTTTTGAGTATGTGTGAAAGATAATTGTGTATGATTATTATCAAAATAAAGTATTTGAGAAGACCGTCGAGTTGAATCACTAATTAGACAACTTTGAACACTTTTAAGCGATCAATGGTGGGTTTCACTCTCAGGTAAATCACCAAGACAAGTGTAATTTTATTGAGTTAATAAGCCACAAAACGAATAAAATTCACGTCGTAAATTTCATTGCTAAATATTACTAAAAATAAATGATCATGAGTCAATTGAAGCTAGACCATCATAGAAAACCTGAAAGTACTGGAAGGCCGTTTCATCCTATCCTGAGACTCTTCAGAAGTGCACATCCACGATCCCGCCTCGCGAGATTCGAACCGAGGACTTATCAGTCTTACGCGCGAGCACTTAACCTCTAGACCACTGAGCCGGCATCCAACGGTGTCTTCAGAGAGTTACTATCTCATAACAGACCCGGTTGAACTCCACTGGTCACTGCTTCTCACTAGAACTCCAGGAAATACCTCTTGAAGCGAGTCACTAGTGAACATATGTTGATTGATATCAGAAGGGGTTCGACTGACTCATGATCTCAACTATTGAAATTACTATAATATCGACAAAACCCCTTCTGATAAAAATAAGTGAGTTTAATGCAATTTTTCGATGCGCAACCACTGACTTGAGAATTTGCTGAGATGGATACATGTTTTGGTGTTAACAGCACTTCTGTATAATTATCTTCTAGAAATTTCCTTTCTAAGATCATTTCTCTATCTTTCGTTTTAATCGTCTATTTCAGAGTGCCCTTTTGATACATATCTTTAATCTGTTATATAAATTTATGAAGTTTTGTTATCTTGTTAATTAGTTTACACATATCAGTGGTTAGTTTAAGTTTTTTTATAGAAAAGTAATGAATTCACCACTTTTTGTTATCCAAGCCTGATACTTATTCATAAACATCGTGATGATAGTGGTTAATAAAGAAATCTTGGACCTATGTTTTATCCTATTCAAATTAGTTGCTTAAAGCTGGTAATCTGTGGTTGTCAATTTCTTCGAAGGACTGAAATGAACGACTTTTTCTGTTGAACAAAAATATCAACAATAGTAAATTAGAACAATTATTTCATTTATGACTAGCAGCCGAGTTTAAGATGCGCATATTGTCCTATTCGACACCCATCAAGTGAATATACCTACATCCTAATGTGAATGTTTGTACCTATGAGTCCAGCATAGATTGAAAAGTAGATATCAGATTCCACTGACACTCACAATCCAAATCTATTAAAACTCGTAACTAAAGGCAGTTTCGATGCAATCCTCCCAGAATATTTGACTAGCACTAGAGACTCGTTAGTTCCAGTTTTTAATATAAACAACAAGAAAACCTCAACTCTTATGTACATTTTACTAAAATTTTACAAAGCCTTTAAAACAAGTACTTTCAATCATTCTTACTAATGACCTATTATGCCATTCAACCTAAACATTATGCATAATTATTTTTAAAAAACAATAGTACAAAATTATAAACTCATCGATTCCAGTGCAATACAATACATCCCAATATCAAGTTGCAGTTTATTGTTTTGAATTAATGCTAATGCATTGCATATTATTGTCCATTGCTTTTACTAACATATGTTTGTCGAGTTATCAGTTAACGTTCTCTTTTGTTATCCTGTGTTCTAGATTCACATATGAAGAATGTTTTTTAACAATCTTCTCAACAACAAAAAGAACAATTTACCTTCAAACTGAACTCAAAATTACCGGCGTTTAGACGTTACATAACAGACAGACGAATGTAAAGGTTTTTATTCATCGTCAATTAACTACAAGATTTTATCATGTTCTTTACAACTAATTATTTATTGATTTTTAGTCTAATGGAAAACTATAAAACCGTCTTGCAGGAAAAATCATAAAAAGATCTAATTATATGCTACGAGTTTTTCATCTGCATCTTTTCTCTTAGCTATCCCTGATAGTAGTAAAATAGGTTAAAAACAATAAAAGTACTTCGTTAAAGAAGGGCATTTTTGAAATTTTAGTGATTCATTTTGGTCTTATCAGTTCTGGAACATTTTGTGTATAAAACCATCTTGTTGGTGTATTTGTCCCGTAAACGCTCTTAATTCACTCATTCAAAAAGGCAAAATTCATTACAATATGACTTTAACCAAAAGGTTGGTAGACACATGTTAAAACTGAAGATAGCTTTGATTGTTAGTGAAGAACCATTCAAAACCTAGGGATGACCTATTGACTTATTCACATTGGAATTAAATCGATTACTCATGATTAACGATTTAGACTTCGCAGATGATCTGGCTGTTCTATCACACACACAACAACAAATTCAGGAAAAGACGACCAATGTAGCAGCAGCCCAAGCAGCAGTAGGTATCAATATACACAAAGGGAAAACCAAGATTCTCTGATACAACACAGAATGCATCAATCAAATCACACTTGACGGAGAAGATTTGGAGGATGTAAAATCCTTTACATATCTCAGGGGCATAGTTGATGAATACAGTGGATTTGATGCAGATGTGAAGGTGCGGATCGGCAGAGCAAGAGCAACATATTTACAACCGGAGAACATCTGGGACTCAAAACAATTGTCAACCAATACCAAAGTCAGAATTTTTAATACAAATCTCAAGACAGTTCTACTGTATGGGGCGGAAACCTGGAGAACTACGAAAGCCATCATCCAGAAGATACAAGTGTTTATTAACAGTTGTCTATGCAAAATAATTCGGATCCGTTGGCCAGACACTATCAGCAACAACCTACAGTGGGAGACAAAAAAACAGATTTCAGTGGAGGAAGAAATCAGGAAGAAGCGCTGGATGTGGATAGGACACACATTGAGGAAATCACCCAAATGCGTCACAAGGCAAGCCCTCACATGTAATCCTGAAGGTCAGAGGAAAAGAAGAAGATCAAAGAACACATTACGTAGAGAAATGGAGACAGACATGAGAAGAATGAACAAACATTGGATAGAACTAGAAAGGAAGGCCCAGGATAGAGTGGGTTGGAGAATGCTGGTCGTCGGCCTATGCTTCATTGGGGGTAACAGGCGTAAGTAAGTAACACTAAATAGCGGTTGCGTTGTCTTGTGAAATCATAACGCTGGAAATACCGACTATGGTAATTCTCATCAAATGACTTAAAGGTATTATGCAGAACGTAAAACTCAAAAGTCCTGAGGTTTATATATATATATATATATATATATATATATATATAACTTGAAAATGAATTTATCCAGAAAAAATTATCTACGCTGAATTTTCATCTTTCAGTAGACTTGATTACAGTTATCCAGTTTCTTATCCAGCATATTTACAGTATAATATACCTAATAAAAAGCTGAATAGAAAATCATATTTAAATTGGGGATCTATAAAGCCACCAACGTCAATTTAATGACACAATCAACATTCAATGAAAGTTAACTTTTATGCATATTCATTAGCATTATGCAAATGAGATCGATAGTAACACATTTCTTTATATGTGCATCACGATTTTTAAAAAAAGATTGTACAAACGCCGAGAAAGACTTATTGACTAAATTAGATAACAATAATGAATTTTAAAAAATGCAGATTTTATTGATTTAATGTGTGCATATATGTATGTATTTCGGACAATGTGTGTGTAATTTATGACGGTCTAATGAACGCATTCGAATATACAAATGGCTACCATGTGAAATTTAAATACTTCATGAAATCAGTACAACAGAAGCAGACAATATTTTCAGTTGATTAGCAAACATTTTTTGTGAAAAGGAAAAGATAACAAAACTTGGACAAAGTCTGAAAGTTAAATAAAAAAACACACCTAATATCTGGGAAATATTGATCCATTTTGATGTTGTTTCTTCATAGAAAATGAACACAAGAGATCACAAAGATAAACAAAGAAAATCTGATGAACTGAGTTATGTAACTTCAAGAAGATTCAGTGTGAGATATGTAAAGTGTTTCGAGCATATAAACACTGGGGTCATAAAAACATGTAATCGAACCAAAGATTGACAGATTTATAAGTTACTTTACATTGAGAAAATTATTAGTGTAATAACATTATATTATAACAATCAAAGAACATTTAGTTCATTGAAGGAATCTTTTCGAATGTACGATTATATTTTGTAAGTCTAAAACCAATTTGTATGTTCTTAACTAACACTGTGACGATTCAACTTGATAATTTCGAATATATTGAACACTGAACAGATCTTTTATGGCAAATTATTTTATTATTTAAGCGTTTATTAAATTGAGAATTTATTAACTCTTAAAAAAAGAAAGTTATGAAACATTGAAAATTCAGTTTTCCACTTGTTGCAATATAACAAATATATAATTTACACGACAAATCTATATGTCGATGAGGCGTGACTAGAAAATGGGTCACATAGATACTCATATGTAAAGTTTATAAAACATAATATTTAATTAAACAGAACACTAAATGTAATTAGCCTAAAAAGTAGAATAAAGTATACATGATATAAACGACAACCAAGGATCCTTAGAATGTTATTTAGATTCGAGGACAACTTATTTTACATTATGAAGTAGATCCTTGACGTTATAAAGCAAATTTTCCCACTATCTTTTTTACAGGATCTAATCAAACACTTTGTGAAGTCGATATAAATATGTACATTATATTGGAAAAGCTGTAATAATTTACTACTTATTATCTTTGTTTATCATGTGATCACTCATTTCTATTATCAATGTTCTAGGATGTCCTTATCCATATAATATGTATTTACAACATTTTATGTGATCCTTCAACTTGATTCTGATCTTTGCTTCCTCATGCTGATATATGTTCACAAAAACTTTCAACTACGTTATCTTCTGTAAGTATTTTAACTTCTTTCGTAATTTGGATTTTAAAATACTGCAAGTTGTAAATAATTGATGAGAAACAGGTGATATAAAATTAATTCATATTAATCTGTTCAAATAGTTGTTCCTACCTTTTCTCGAAGTTAGTTCTCACTTTCAAATGTAATCCTCTTTGAAATGAAATCAATAATACTTATTGCTTATTATTATGTTCTGTTGTCATTACTTAGCTTCAACGTTGATTTTATAACTACATATTAATCACTTTCAGTTCTGTCACGTAAAGACTGTTAATTATGCAAGGAAAGTTGGTGAGTTCAATAAATAGTACAAGGTTAATTTACAAAAAAAATAATACAGCGTGACCGAAAAAGCAATGGACGGAAATACTAAAAAATATTTTAAAAAATTACGGAAGACTAAAGTCGCAGTGAAACCATTACTGATTACATTTCCCCAGTAGTCTTCTCATTCATCCTGATGCTAATTTAGTTCAAAAAGAAAATAAACATTAAGCTTAATTTTCATCAGTCAGCTACAACGTTGGACCAGGCATATTTATGCATCCGTCCAAGTCGCCATACCTCGTTAGCACAACAAGATGAACACAGCTACAGTCTTCTGGCTATTAAATGTGTGATTTTTCTTCCTATCATTGGTTTCTACTCCGGACTTAGTGAGTGTAACTGCATGTAATTTTATTGAATAAAGTATTATCTAGTGTTAATCTGGTTCTCTATTTTCGGTCATGAATATTAGTTCTGATACAACGTGATTAGTCTTATTAATGTATTATCATAATATACGCGAGAAAGAAAAAATATTTTAAACATCCGTTATATAAAAAATTACAACTATAACAAACAGACATCCATCTCAAAAAAAAGATAAGAAAAAACTAAGAAGAGCTTCTATAAAGAACGACTGAGTAGAAAAGATATTCCTCAACTAAAGCTGATTTTTGGAGACTGTTTTATAAAACATAGTTTCACTCACCATATCCGATGAGTCAGAAGTGTTAATATTGAGTCAAGTGCATGAGTTCAATACTGCTGAGTATGATGTGGTCTTATTTGATACACAGAATGTAACAAGAAAAGCAACGTTAATTAAATTCGGATCCGTTGCTCAACCTCAGTATTGACTTTTTTAATTTAAATCCAAAAGTAATCAAACAAAAAAGATCTCGTGTTTTAAATGTAAGATGATTTTGTTTGGGGTAGTGCTTATATGATGATGGACTTGTCTAGTCAGTCAGTCAGCTACAACGTAGGACCAGGCACACATATGCATCGGTCCAAGTTGCCATACCTCGTTAGCACAACAAGATGAACACTGGATTCATAGAAATAGTTAATTTAATGGTGGTAGTATATAAAAGATAGGTTGTATATAAGGATATAGTATAGGAAGGAAGAACGTTATGAAGCAATTTTAATCTTAAGGTTTAAGGGAAGATAAAGAGTGTATACACCTACGCTATTGTGATCGATCTGAGCCATGTCACCTAGAGTCTCCAACCATTGGTCACGATAGTTACGCGGACTCCAACCAGGTAGTCTGCATCTACCAACATGGCTCAGACTAGAAGTTAGTGACTTCAAGCACTGATGTCACGTTTTGGTTTGGCCGCCCCTAACTCTTTTCCAACCATCCCCTACACTAGTCAGCATAGAGCGTCGTGGTAATCAGTGTTCAGGCATACGTAACACGTGGCCCAACCATTTCAGTCGATGAAGATTCATTATCTCGTCAACTGATTTATCATCATTTCCTAATACCCTGTGTCTAACCTCACCATTACTTACCCGGTTATTCCAGCAGATGCGAGCAATATTTCTAAGACATCTGTTGTCAAATACTAGTAACTTACGAGTATCTTCTACTCCTAAGGGCCACGTTTCGCAGCCGTAAAGTAAAACAGAGCGGACTGCTGCGCAGTATACTCGTCCCTTAATTGATAGACGGATATCTCGTCTTCGCCATAGGTGACGTAAGTTGGCAAAAGGGCGAGACTAAACTTTATGGACGACCTTTGAACGAATCTTAAAAGACCTTGAGAAATATTAGCCAATCAGAAGACAGTTAGTATACAGTGAAAATATATTATACAAAACTAAAAAAATAAAGCGGATACTGCTCTTTTACATGGCTCAAAAACTTCTCAGGGTCAGAAGTTCTGAAATCATAGTGCATACGGTACATGAACTCATCCATATGGCTCCATAGTAGTCGATCTCTGGAGCCATGATATGGTCTCAAAAATTCTTTTAGCCTCGACCACATAGCTTCAATGTTGTTGGTATGGTTTAGGTTTATGGTTAGGTTTAGGGTCTTAACCTTAATCGTGATCGAGCGAAAAAAAGTTATTTGAGTATCACAGTTACAAGTATAGGAACTTCTTAATAATCACTTCTCTTGTAGACGCTGAATTATCACGTCTTCTCTAAAATCCGCTGTAAACCGATCGTACGTAAGCATCAGGTGCCAAACTTAGCGCCGTGACCTTGAAAACCCGCGAAAGCTTTTGATTGGCTCGTCCATAATGTTTAGTCCCGCCGGCAAAAGCTTAATTTTCATAGCACATAAGGAGTATCTTTCAGTCTTTTTTCGTTATTGCGATTTTCATAAATATACAATGTAAGAAAACTGGTCAAACATTATTCAAATAAGTATGCATACATCTCTAAAAAGAAGAGTTGTAAAAATAATCAATATACTCAACAATTGATTGGGATTTTGTTGCTTTCTCGTTAATCTCCATGTAAGTGGTCTGATCTTAACATGAAGCGACTGATGAAGTTTTAATAAGCTGAATATCACATGCTGAGATTAAGAAAAGTGAAAATAATTCAGATTGATTACTATTATAATATACGCTAACCAAAATATTTCAAATATATTTATTATTTTCTTCAAGTAATTAACAAGATACACAAAAATAGTAACTATAATGGATTGTAACTAAGTCAAGCAGGTCACACGTACACGCAAAAGTATGCCATAACTATTCATTCGTTTTCCTTTATCGCGACACAAGGAGAAAACAACATCGAGGAACGAGGTACATAACACACTTTTATTTTATGTAAAAAACAAATCGTAAGAAAACAATTCTAAAAATCATAAATGTTATTATTAATATTAGATCAGAACAAGAGAAACGATAAACTAGTGAATAAAATTCGGAAGCAAATTTTCATCTTTTTTCTTACGACAGAAAACCAAAAGTAAGAAATGAAAAACAATACAAAACGAACAACAAAAGCAAAGGTGAAAGTACACATGAGGGCATTATATATATATATATATATATATATATATATATATATATATATATATATATATACAAAAAAAACAAATCATCGTAACATATAGCACAATTAATTAAGAATAGCTAAAGACAAGAAGGAAGTAACAACAGGAGCATATGATGAAGTACTGCATTAACTACTTATTAATAGTCATCTGATGATATAAATAGTATGTGCTAAGTGTGTATGAGTGTGTGTATGCGTAAGTGTTGTCATGTTTATAAGTGTTGAAAATCTAAAATACGAAAAAGGTAAACAAAGAATATGGAGATGATGATCCGTGTAGATGAAACCGCGTGCTGATAATGGTCACTTGACATTCATTTCATGCGACATATAAAGAGAGAAGAAAAGAAGAAATATATCAAACAAAAGCTAGTTAGCTATTAAATGCGCTCGACAAATAGGCAGCAGAATACGACCAAGGGAACGGTTATTATTCATTACATTTAGAAGAGATGATATGGATAAGGTATTAGTTGGGCGGTGACAGTGGCTACAACGGATGTGAGGATTGGTTGACTACCAACAGGAAAAGTCTTAGTTTATTTATAATCTGAAATATAATAAGAACAATGATCGTAAGTAAATAATGATATAAATAAGTAAAAGGCAATGTAATTTGATCGGTTCATTGTGAAAGTTGTGCAAACAATGAGATAAATGAAGAACCTTGTCTAAGATGGATCAGTCCAAATCGTAACTAGTTGGCAACAGTACACAAAGTCAAAATTAATAGAAAAGTCAGTGAAACGAAAAGTGCAATAAACTGAAAAATGCAAATGTAAGGAAAACATCAATCATGTTGGTATGGAAATTAAAGCAATCCAAAATGAAATATTTAGACAGATAATAATAATTGAAAGATTTTATCGAGATAATCAGGCGTAAAAGTGTTTTATCATTCTTATTCTTACATCATTAATGTTAACAAACCATCATTTGACAGCATTGTTTACATCTTATTATAGATCACTGTCACGTAAACTATAAGATGAAGAAATAATAACAACCTAATTTAAATGTTACAACTTCATTGTTATTGAGAGTATTCCCAAATTTATGTTCATATACTCTTAACTTACTGTGACAATGAGCAAGAAGAGTGTATTTCCCGTACTCTTTTGTTTCATTTTTTCGTGATTGGTAGAATTAAAATATGAACAAGCTATTTTTCTCTATTAGAAGGTTTTGTGGAGATTTTAGTATTTTTATATAGTTGAAATCCTGAGTCAATTGAAGCTAGTCAGTGCTTTCAGGTTTTCCATGGTGGTCTAGCTTCAATTGACTCAGGATTTCAACTATATAAAACCATTTTTCTCTGTTGTTCAAGATTAATTGTTAATGTTGAATTCAAACGTTTTGTAAATGATGCTTGAATTTACTTAGCGGCAAAGGTTGAGACTGTTCTTAAGTAAGCCACAGAATGCATTAAAATGCTGTTTCTAACCACTATGTTATGCCTGTATATAACATTTTATAGCTCCTTGTCTTTTTTCACTCATCCATATGCAAAGTGAAACCTGGCACAAGTTGCCATACTCCATCAACTCAGGGGAAATCACAGAGTAGTAAAAGTAGTGACAGTAATATCTCTTGTTGGGATAGTAGGACTTAACAATTTCGCGTAAATGACTTACCCACACTTTTTATTTTAACTTTAATCACTAACTTTAACTTTTTATGATTATTGTTTCAGGTAGTTAACCTAACAGCTAACAGTCTGCTATTAGGTATATTTCAAATTTTACACAAAACTGTAGTGTAACTGATAGGAGTTTTCTCGCTTACTCTATGTTTTTTAAATCGGAAAATAGGACATTCAGTGGATATAACTCGGAAATTTGATAATAAATGGAGTGATGACTTAGCGGCTAATGCGTCTGAATTTTCGTCATTAAGTTGCATGTTTGAGCCCTACTCTACCTACTTTGGGTTAAGAAACAGGATAGCATCACTAGCAGTCAAAGTTTGCTTGAAACCAAGTACTCAAATTAATTGGTCAACTGGTGAAGTTGATGACAACATTAATTTATTAATAACTTATTATTAGTGTTTTATTAGGGAGTAGTACCATTTTCTTCATCAAAAGATAAGGTCTTACTGTGGTGTATGCTACTTATATCCATCAACATAAGTAGTATGTAACACCAATCGGAAGTGGAAAAGTTGGTAGCAAAAGGCTAAGAAGATCGGGTTGAAGAGGATAGAAGGGAAAATAGGAAGGGATTGTAAAGTTGAAGAATCATACAGAATGTGAAGGACAAATGATGGAAATTTGCAAATGAAGTATTCAGTTTATGGTTCTTTTATTTTACCAAGATACTCTGTAATATTGTATTAAAATACATTGGTTATCCCCACCCGTGTTCTCGTTCACAACAGTACTACTGGATTTGTTGAGGATAAAAAAACTGGTCCAACAAAAGAAACCCTTATTACACATATACTCTTAAATTTTCCAGTAAGGACTTCATGAGTAACATTGGAGCGGTATTCTTCATACTACACCAATAGCTGGACCTTTCAATTTATTCAGCCGGTTTCCCAGGGACGTTTTAGATGCAAGAAATGAATATCTCAATTAGTATAATAAAGCCACCTTAAAATCAACCAATTAAGAGAGTCACATTTCCGTTATAATCAAGCGGATGTGAAACGGTCTATCTTCCAACAACTCAGCGCGTATGGGGTCTTTACAGTAAATGAAGCATATCAATTTAAAAAGATCATCATTCACTCTGAAAACAATATCCGGAGTAGAAAATCTCTGAATCTTTATTCTAAGTATTCAAAGTGTTATAATTCCACAAACTCCTCATCTTGTCAAAATAGTATACTATGTATCAAAGACGTAACCATTATATAACAAACCTAGTCAGGAATTCAAAGACCACAGCTATTACTTTGATGTGGTGATCCGGTCCTTGTATTTTGATGGCTTAATGGAGCCATATTGGCTAGAATATCAATGTTTTAGGTTCTATTTGCCAAGTATGTAACTTAAAGAGCAGCAAACGTAGAGTCTGACGGAGAAGTTGTACCGCTAAGGGCAGAAGTATGCACTTCCTTTAAACAACCAATGTCTTCAAAGATATTGACTTACCGCAACAAGAGGAAGAGTTAGAAGAGATTGGTCTGAAAGAAGAATCCCCACAAAAAGGGATCTAAGTTGCTGATGATAAAGCATCGAAAGTACGGAGCTAACACAACAAAAAGTACATTTTAAAGGTTTGGGAAACCAAAAATCGACAACCACCCACACACTCCCAACAACGATCAAGGTTTTATTGACTAGGTTAAAAGCTATGCCGAACCAATGATACAATGTAGCGATGTTGAAAGAACTGATAACTAGTGTAGAATATCCATCGGAGAATTGAAATTCAGAGAGTAACAAAAATAACGACAATATTTTCGTGCTGATCTCGAAGAACTTGACGAATTATCTTTGGTACGGAGAAATCAACAGTACGATTCAGTATTGATCTTACATAACAAAGTAAATAACAGAATAATAAACTTCACAAAGGCCATATCTTCCATGTAGGAACCGATATAACAATACAGTTCCTTAGGCCATGATAGGTAGTGGTTTCCAAACTTGTGGAGACACAATTAAAATAACAAGCACTACTATCATTTGAAGGGCATATTAGAGGTACGGTCGGTCGACTGCTTAGACAAAGGTCTGTCCACTCTACATAATTGATGATAATCCACCTAAGAAATAGCGATTAGACTGTTATAAGAATGATACTATGGTAATTTTTGTCAGTTTTGTCGACGGAATAATTCATCAGTTTAGACTGTTCAGTACGAAGTGTCATACTACCATACTAGATCCAAAAGTTCAGTAACGATATATGAAGTTTACCACTTACTATAAAGGTTAAACCACATAAATATTATGACGTAAAGTCACGCAGTCTTTTGGATTTGTAGCACGTTCAAATTGCAATCAAAGTTAGAAACATAACGGCTATTAACTCAAAAACATTCATATCAGCCGACTTGGTGAATTCATGCTTCTTGAAATCTATGGAATTTGCAAGTTATAGTAAAATCAACTAACATGACAAGTCAAAAATACGGACTGAAATTTAACATTAAAAAAACTAACCTGGTGTTTGTAATCAAATAACAGGAAAAAGTAATTTACGGGAACAACAGTGAAAGTTATGCTTCAAATCAGAAGACCAATTGGATAAAATAAAGGAAATACGATTAGTTGTCGAGAGAAATTTTATTTTGTTAAGATGATTGCAACATAGAACGAAGACTGCCAGGGTTAACAGGAGGAGGTGGTGGTGGTGGTGGAGGCAACGGTAAACTGAGATCTAGACGAGGTGATTCTGACTTTAGATTGCTCAAGTGAGTTGAATGGCGCATAACAACGTGAGTTGTTTTACAAGGCTCATGTAACACAGGATTAGGATCCAAAAGCGAGTTCCTTTTGGTTGACTTTGTTATAGTTGTTAACATTGATGATTGAGTGGTAAAAGTAAGTGAAACTGTAGGGCTGATACATAAACTTGATGGAGTCAAAGGACCAGATGATGCTGAAGTGTTGTTGTTACTTGACAGATTAGGTAAATCAATCAATCTTAAGTGCACTGGTAGAGATTGTTGGTCCAGACGAAAAGAATTGCACACCTTTAAGGACAGGACAAAGTGTATATTTAAGTGTGTAAAATAGGACACACTGTAAACAAAAAATATTGACAAAATGTCAAGCCTATCTAGATTTAGACTTATAGATAAAGGTTTGTAAAGTATTACGTCTAAATTACAAGCGGAACTATTACGATGTGTGATTAACCTTTAAATCGGTTGTTCAAAAAAATGTAGGAACTGACCCCTCTTCCAACTGCTTATGATAAGTCTATTTTCGGCATACTTATATGTTTATTAAGAATAAAAAGTAGGACAGTAAACCGTCACGTATCAAGGATTTCATCTTGTAAGACAGGTAACAAGAAGAATAGTTTTGAAATTAAGACAGTACATTGTTCATTATCCTAACATCTGTTTATAAATTTGCATACAGTGTCATCAGTAATTTTGTTCTTCATTACCTGCTATGTTTGTGTGATAATCTTGTACCGATAAAGTGGTCTGATTCGCCTAAAATTTCAACATGTCCAGTATTGCTTCTTCAAAAATATGGGTATATTTTAACATTGTCAATTCACTGTAGCCCCAACCTTTAACCGTAGTAAGGAGACTAAAAATCCGATTGTTTACGTAATGCTTTCGGTTAAGAAACATTGCTTATTATATATATGTCTATGTACGGTTAGGCGCTCATTTGAATTTTAAGGCAATGTATGGTATATTTTCCTTTAATCGTAGTAGGATAAAATTCAACCTGTATTAATTTGACGCCAAATGTGTAGTTACCAAGCAATGAATACACGTCTGTCCCCACTTATGACGAAACAAATTGGGATATACTGTAATGTCTTGTCAAGATTCTTGAGTCATTAAAGTGGTTTCTACCAATAATTCCCGAGTAACTTTATCTTGCATATTAATGGACAACTAAAATACACCTGCCCATTAAAACCTATTTAATATTTGATAGGTACACATCGGTAATTCGTAATGACAATGAGCTACCTGTTGTCCAGACACAGTGACATAGGTATCATCGTTAGCCAAAACTTAAAGAACACAGCGCATTCTCGTGGGTTAGCGGCCAAAAGTTTCGGAATCCCTTTTTATTTGTGGAGCTTTTAGCCATATTGATACTGAAAACTTTCTAATTTTGTATATAGCGTTCGTTCGTTCTAAACTCGTGTATTGAATAGAAGCGATATCCCCTATCTAAAAAACAGAGAGCTGCTGGAAAAAGCCCGAAAAACCGCAGTCTAAGCTGATTTTTATAATCGCAATGTTAAAGTAAGATTATATATGAGGTAGTTACATGAATTTACAGTGTATGGACAAGTGATATGATGATACATTTAGGTTGAAATATAAAGTGGTACATAAAACAAGCGGATTGGAACAGGCAAGTTTACAGAGGAACTTACATTATTATCGGAATTTTCTGAGCTACCCATGTGTGCAATGTGTCGAAAGTTTATCGGATTACCTATGGAATACCGGTCAACTTTTATCCGTCTCTAAAACCCTGGAAATGAATTAAAGAGGATCTTACAGCAGCTGGAGAGTTTGGAATGCAACAAAGCATCTTAATCTTTAAAGTACCGATCAATCGAGTTACATGAAAAACAGACACTACATTGACGATTTACAAACATAGCGCGTATGAGTTGTAGGTCAAACATTTGGTGAAGTAAAAAATATATCGACACATAGCATGAGATCTATGATTTTCAGTTTAATTGCCCAAAACTCATCTTCAACTACGATATAGATTCTCAAAAGATGTATTATTTAAAACTCTAGTCAGCTATACTTTTACTGTAATGTTTTTGTTGAAGCTCAAATGGTTCAAATGGTTTTGGACGGAATAGAAGTTCTCGATTAAGGAGCTTCTGTGTCTAGTAGCAGTGGATTACCAATACCTCTTGGCAGAAACCTAAGTATATTAACGGCAAAAGGAGGAAACGAAATTGGTAAACCGTAGTAGGATACTATCCTTAGTCCTTAAGAATATGTCAAGTTTTCTCTTTAAGGATTTCTGGAAAGTCGTTTGGACTAGCTCAGCCGGCAGTGAATTCCGGAATTTAACTACTCTTTGGGATTAGAAGTTGTGTCTACAGTCCCTTCATCTGTGTTGTGTCTACAGTTTCTGGGTGTTACCCCTTAGGTTTGTATTGGTACTAAGGTTAAATTGGTGTTTAAGGGGATGTCTAGAAGTGTTAAGGATGCTGAAAGCCATTAGGTCAACTCTAAGATGCCTGAACTCTAATGGTTAAAGGTTAAATGATTGGGGACGCTTTTTATAGAGCTTGAATTTGAGTCCCCGAAATTATTCTGTTGATCGCCGTTGGATACGTAACAGAGTGTCCTTCTCCTTTTGGAGTGAATGAGGAAATACTATGTTTCTGTACTCTAGGTGGGGACAAATAAAACTGTTGAAGATTACGTGTTGAGTTTTTCCGCCGGGATGGCCGAAAATGCGCACGGTTTGCTTGAAAAGCATTTTTGTCACAGTAAGCGTACGACTTCAAATTGTGGGGTATCAACACTCCTAAATCTTTTTCAACTCGGGATACTTCAAGAGAGGAGTTTCCTAAGTTAAAACTATAGTCTGCAACATGTCGCAGATGCACTACTTCACACTTTGAAGTATTGATGGTATGTCCGTTGTCGTCTGCCCAACTTTGAAGTCGAGTCAGATCCTCCTGAAGTGCCAGTACATCCTCTTGGTTGCGTATCTGTCTCCAAAGTTTCATATCATCAGCAAAAAGCAATAAGTCAGACGATACTTGCTGTGGAAGATCGTTTATATAAATCAAGAAGAGAAGAGATCCTATTATTGAGCCCTGGGGGACTCCATTAGGACATTCCATAGCCTGAGAGAAAGCGAAGTTAACCCTGACCTTAAATTGTTGATTTTTTAGATATGAAGCGAGTCAGCCAATTAGTGGTGGTTTGATACACAATCTTTTGAGCTTATTGATAGGACATATATGGTTGACCCTATCAAAAGCTTTTGAGAAGTCCAGGTAGATAATGTCAACCTTCTCTTTCCTATCAAGGATGGCCGTCCATCTGTCCACCGCAGTCAGCAGGTTGGTTATACAAGAATGACCCTTCCCGAAACCATGCTGTTTGAGTGAAAAGAAGTTTAAGGATAATAACTTGTCGTGTATACCGTCGCATATCAGGGACTACATAATTTTTGAAGGTATGAAGAGAAGGGCCACCGTTCGGTAGCTGCGTCTATCTCCTTCGAAAATTGGTGTGTTTTGAGCCAGCTTTCAAGTTTCCGGTAGTTTGCCTCGACTTAGCGAGCATGAGAACATCACGCGAAGCGGTGCTGCCAGGATTGAAGCTGCTTCCCTCAGTTTGGCATAATGAACCCTATCCGGACCAGTAGAAGTGTCTTTTCTTAGGTGTTTCAGTCTCCAGTACACCAAGTCTGCGCTCAGATTCACTTCGGAAATTCCTGCGCAGTTTCAGATGAAGCTTTCATCAATATAGTTAATGTAGGACGATTGAAATGTCTAAGAGTATTGTTCAGCCAAAATTTTAGCAGCATCGCCGTTGCCTTTGGTCGGGCGTTAGGGTTTAACAGTTGGGAAACTCTAGTTTTGGCTTTGTCAAAGAGAGGCTGAGTCATGGAGTAAGCTTTTCGGATTGGAGACAAATTTATTGATAAGGTTTACCTGGTACTGAAGCCTGATTTCTCCTACTAACCTTGTGAATATGAATCTGTATTGCATGTACGCGCCGTTGTGACAGTTCGTTTGTATTCTGCCCAACAGTGCCTTTTATGGCTTAGCAAACGAAGAGTGAAGTTTTTAATGACTGTAGTTTGCCTGTAGATTTTGGGTGCCGTTTGAGGAATAGACTGCCTTGTAAAACATCAGAGTGTTTACAGTAAGAAATCTCAATGAGCATCCACATTCCAGCGACTGATGTTGGTGGGATATCTTAGCTCAGTCTTGCCGATAAAGCTAAAGGCTATAACGGCGTGATCGCTTCTCCCCAGCTGAGCCAGAATTGAAGGGTTGTCAAATAGGAATTCTTCATTTGTAAATACCCAATCTAAGTGCGATGGCGTCTGACTGTTTCTCCAACGACTTGCCGACTTTACGTTTTCAAATAATCCCAGATCCTTAATGAGGTTGAAAACCAAGCCGCAAAAGAGTTTTCATTTCCAATATACGTACGTTCCGCGAAATTGACTTTTGGAGGTTTGAAGTCTCCTAGAATCAGGATATCAGTGAATCCGAGACGGGCAAAGCGGGCTAACCCTTCCAGCATGCGGTTGTCGTACTCGATATCTGCAGTGCGCTTCCTACGGATGACTCCAACTGGACACCTCAAGGTGGCAGACAATCTTACTGTTATAACTTGTCACCAGTTGTTATATCTTGTGACCTGCGCGCCCTGTTATTGTATAACGTGATAATATCGCTAATTATAGAGCAGTGAATTGTCGATCGGACCAATGACACGTGAAACCCTTACGAGCAATCTAGAGCACTTGTTGGTCATGCTTTCTGCCTAGCCCAACCAGTCAAGTCCAGAACACCAATAACAGCCTCTGTGGTATGAATCATTCATTTCAAGCATACCGGGTTTATATACCAAACAGACAGACCACATCGTACCATAAATAGGAAAACAACATTTGTACAAGATTTAGCCACATGTAGCTGTGTGGGAGACGGTAATTAATAGACTGAACATAACTCAAGAATGGTAAATCGTATAATGATAGCCAACGGGTCAAGATAAATCTCATAATAGGAGGCACACGAATATGAATAGTTCACTTACTTAACAATTATACAATGAAAATATATGTATCATATTGGTCCATAAATAGTTCTCAAAAGTTACCATTTATAATTCTTATCCAGACATAACACTTACTGAGAACCAAACGGATTCATCAAGATCGATAAATTTTTGGTTGTGGACTCGATGTACCTCCAGGCAAGATAGTAAGTATAAGGCTACTCCACTCCCAATCCCTGTTTTCATGTCATTGAGAAACAAAGACACCCAGGTATTGTTAGCCTCTAGTTCGTAAAGGGAGTAGACATCCAAGTTGCAGATATTCCTATTAGATGAGCATTATTAGCATTACTGAGTTCACGTAGCTTATCCATTTTATTAGGTAAATTCGCGGCGTTCATATATGAGCAGTTTTCAATTTGAAACGCGCGAGCTCCTCCTTCCTGATTATCTTCATAAGCCTTATGTGAATGGACGGATAGCCTACCTATACACGATTTTCAGAGTTGGTAACCCCTATCCTTTTCACGTCTTTTTATGATCACGAGAGTCCACAAATGGAATGATCAGCTCCAACTTGCCTTTACGCTTGATTCTGACATCTTGTGGCCTATCTGGATTCATATAGATCCTAGTTGGCAACCGACGTCAGTTGGTACGAAATGCATCCAGAGCTGCAGCCGACATATGAGAGGATGTGAAAGTTGTCTTCACCAGCCGGGGTCTAGGAGCACCATCCTTATTGGCTAGTCTCACCACTTGTTAAGTCAGTATATTTTTGAGCTTCAAAAACTGTTAATGAATCTCCATTCTCAAATATTAGAGTTTGTGTGGTCAGGGTTCATATTTTCCGGACCCCTTGCACAATGATGTTTCTTCCGCGAGATTCTCTAGGGATTTTCCGGATAAGATCCCACTCAGAATGCGGTATATCAGGCAATATTCTTACATTCCTGTATGATTTCAGTAAGTGACTAGCTAGTAGGATATCCTCCACGTCGTAGCACTAATGAGCGATACACGATTTTTGATGCTTGGAGTCCTTCGTAAGAGTGAGCCGTGTGACCGTCAAATGCTCTATTTTGAGAAGTTCGAGTTCTTTGTTTAACATTTCTGAGAGCATTCTGTCATGCTTGTCCTGCAAACTGAGGGGAAGGTCGGGGCTGTCTTTAAAGTTCATGATTATGAGAGAATTATCACGAACCGCTATTGTTTTCCCAGTTTTTGGTTACATTCAGTTTGGGGAACTAGTTGTTTGGAGGTTGAGAAGTGTTTTCGATTTCTACGCCCTCTGCAGACCAAATGGATATTCTTGGGGGTAGACTGTGAGGCCAAACTACCAGTTGTCTTCGCCACAATACTTGGGATGTAAAGCTTTTTAGACAATGACGCCCGTTCCTTTTTAACTTTGTCAACGAGGTCCAATCACCTACCGAGTTCTTGAGGACCGCCATTGCACTCAGAGGTCCTATGCTGGAAGACCCAAGTCTGCTGAGGTAGTCTACGATCCGACCTACTGAGTCCGTTGTAGGCAGTTACTATGAAATTTGTGCATGCTTCCTGGAACCAACCTCTTCTAATGTCTCACTGCACACCAGATGAAACAGCAAAGCGGCATCCGTGTCGTTCGCATGAATTCTTCATGACTATACTGACGTAAACTGTTAACAGTTCACCAAAAACGGGCAAAAATGGATAAAAAAGGATTACGATAAACCAAAACTAGCCTTTAGGTGAAAAACTGAAAAAAGAATCGAATGGTAAGCTGAGGCAAAACCACAGTTAACTATAAAGCTGAGGAGAACTCAAAAAGAAAAGTAATCTACCGAACATGTAACTCAGGAGATTCTTTAGATCAGAAATGGTACTTTTGTTGCGTAAAAACACAGCAAACATTTGAGCAATGCAAATCACGTTAGGACCAAAATTCCCGCCCGCAAAGCGGCAATTGAAATGCCACTGAACCCTAGAGAAACCATCATTCAGCTAGATCACCCGATGTCGAACAGTTTTTCTAGCTTATGAATGGCAAGGACGATCAACGGGGATCAATCAACTACATGCTATGGACGGGTGTGGATGGGCGATCTAACTATGGGTCGGGTTTCCGACTACTAAATGATTTTTAGGATAGGAGGTCATTCAACCTGTATTAATTCTTACAACTTGTAGTACCGAAAAGTTCCAACCTCACTTTGAGTATACCAACGTAAGTTCCTGATATTACGTGTTCTAGTAGGGAAGTTCAAAAATTTACTGCGCGATGGGGAAATAGGAACTACAGACCTCAACGATTTCATTTTGGTTTTTGAACTTTCTTACAATGACCAGTCTTAGATAAAAGGGAAGTTTAAGACATTTCAATACCAGGATCACCGTTCAGTATACAGTAAGCCAGTATTACGTCACCCTTCAAGCTGCAGTAAAATAACGGGAATAAGTTGAGTCGTTTCAATCCAACTTTATGAGAAAGGCCAGTAAGACCTTTTTCATTCTCTGTCCTTCAATGTTAAAAAGTCGTTCTCGCATACCCGGCTCATACTTAGAACAAGGACTCCCACCTTGAATCACACATTTCAAACGTGACGCAAATTGGGTTATACAAACTGAAGAATACCGCTCGAAAATTCAATCTTCTAGCGGGTTTTGCACATATGTTTGTGTTAAAATATTCACACCACACTACCTGAATCACTATGTTTTGATGTACTCGAGAGAATAAGCCCATCATATTCGGCCATTTCGCAGATTACACATATCTTAGTTCGAAATTCCGGTAATTATCGGCATTACAGAGACTTGTAGTAACAATTACATAGTTCTAGACCGTCACCACAAAGTACAAAACCTATGTATTTCCGAAGTTAGATGGCAGAAAAGTGAATGTCTAGGAATTGATGAAAAATAGAAAAGCGCGACATAGACAATGCAGGATAACTATTTAGACTTCATGATTCTGTCGAGAAGAAGAAGTAACCGCAAATATAACCCTTTTATCTTTATATAAGACACATAACTCTGATAGTACATATGAATTAATTTTTTTCAAATGCCTTTACAAAACAGTGTGTAGGCAAAAAGTAAGACTTCCCTGGTAGTAGCTGTATAGCGTGGCATGTGAGAGCATTTCCAGAGGTAGAGCTCAGTCTCCTCTCACTCGTCCGTACTAGGGAATCGGAGGGCGCCTACGTCTACTACCCTCATAGAGGAACACAATCCGCCTACCCGCATTCAACATCGAACTCTGTCCTCGGCATTCCTTTCCACTTGTTTCCAAGTGCTATTCATCCTTTCGGTGTTGGCTTACAATTCCCAGCGCAATACGTTCTCTGGTCATCCTCTTTTCTTTTTCCCTTCAGCTACTCACAATAGAACTGTCTTGACATTCGTACAGAAGATTCTCACTTTGATACTGGCTGACTGTTCTTTTGAGTTTTATATGTGCATCGACTGTAGAAATGCCACCCTTACTTTGCCAATCCTTGTCTTTACGTCTGCATCAGACCCTCCTTGTTCATCGGTGATGCTGACTAGGTACGTGAGAGTTTCCATTTCTTCTAGAGCTTCTCGATCAAGTGTAATTTGGTTGGAGTTCACACTGTTGTATATGAGGATCCAGCTTTTTCCCTTGTGTATGTTGAGGCCTACTGATTCAGAGGCTTCTGTTACACAATTTGTCTTCGTCTGCATTTGTTTCTGCGCATGCAAGCTATTCACGGTACACAGATATTCGATGGTGATAATAACTGTTTTCAATATGTTTGTTATGTGAGGTTAGAAATTTCAACCGCTGTCATTTTATTTCTAGTCTATGCTCTTGATATAACATTTGAAGTTATATTAATATATACAAAATATAGAGAAATTGTTAACACTCAATATAACAATTATTAATCAATCAAATACTTCGAATTCTTCTTGTAACACTCATATGTCAGCAGAACTATTTACTTGAGTTTTGAATATCAAAAATGACAGAGAGATTGGGGAAACTATGAACGTAGTAGAAAAAAGAATGCAAGGAAATCAGAAACGGTGTTTTGTGGCATCTGCAGGCCGTGATTCAGCGAAATGTTCTCCATATTTGTCAATAACTCTAAAACTCTTAAATCTGAGTGTAAACAACTGCAAGCATTTAAATGTATGACACCGGAAATTCGGATTCAAAACAGCTGGTAAGGTTTACAGAGAATCCTTCACAAATAGGTTTAACGTTTTCATCAAATTCTTCTGAATGACAATCTTATCACCACCATGATTGTAAGGGTCTTTCTCATAATTTTTACGACTTTTAGGCTACTTACTATTGTCATGGAAGAACTAAAACTGGATGGAGGTTTTCTGTAAGCAGCCTTACAACACTGAATGTTCCTGAATTTTGAAAACTGTTTTTTTTTAATCAAGACGAAAGTAATTCAAACCCCCAATTATCGAAATACTCTTATCCCTTTTAAGGCGAAACTTTTGGAGAGACTAAAGAACATGGACGACCTTTGAACGAATCTTAAATGACCTTGAGAAATATTAGCCAATCAGAAGACAGTTAGCATACAGTAAAAATATATCATACAAAACTCAAAAATTAAAGGGGGTACTGTTCTTTTACATGAATCAAAAACTTATCAAGGTCAGATATAGGTTCAGAAGTTTTAAAATCGTAGTGCATCCGGCACAGGAAATCATCCTTGTGGCTCCATAGTAGTCAACCTCTGGAACCATGACAAAGTCCCGAAAATTCTTTTAGCCTCGACCACATAGTTTCAGTGTTGTCGGTATGTTGGTATGGTTTAGGATTAGGGTTAAAGTTTAGGGTTGCGGTTTAGGGTTAAAGATGAGACTATAAATTATGGACGACATTTGAGCGACGCTAGAGTGAATCTGAGAGTGTCAACGTAATAACTAAGACTAAATGAGGGTTATAAACCTGTGTGAAGAATTCAAATTATGATTTACAGTTCATGGTTAAGGTTAGGAATTATACTTAGGGTTTTCATCATGAACTGACATCAGCTATAATGCCACAACTCTATCCAAATGTATAATTGAATTCTGCGCCAAAATCTCATGATAACTTATCTTGTAGACGCTTAATTATCATGTTTTCTCTAAAATCCGTTGTAAACCGACCGTACGTAAGCGTCAGGTACCGAACTTAGCGCCGTGACCTTGAAAACCCGCGAAAGCTTCTGATTGGCTCGTCCATGTTCTTTAGTCTCGCCAAACTTTTTGTAAAATTTGCTGTTATCTTCGTTTCGTCTCCTTCACTCCAGTTTAGCTAATGAAGTGTTATTTATTAGTGCAATTATTTTCGCTGAACTGCTGTTGATGTCAAACAGACTGGGACTAAAACTCAACTTCTTCTCTTGGGTTAATCACCGGTTACTGAAATTGTTTGTGCTCAGCAGATATATATTTCATGGGACGCATCCTTAGATTCAGTGTTGTTTTACTTCAGATCACCTTGTTTTCCTTGAATTAAAATTATTATTTTCCGAAGTGGACATACCAATCAATTCTGGGTAGTGTAAACATCCCTCACCACAGAACTATGCTGAACATAATAAACTGAAGGTTTAAAAAAAGTGGGGAATAAAATTAGTATCAACTAGGGTTCCATATCTAAAGTTGTAAGTAAGAAGTAATGTATCATAGAAACTTATTTTATTTATTTATACACATAAATATTGGTACAAGGAAGCACCAGATACATATGCGCCGCACAAATCAAATGAGATTTGTGTGAGGGCTGTGATACTGCCCGGGTGCCCAAACCGAAGCAGGTGGTTTTCTCAGGGGTCTGATCCACAAGGCAGTGGAGCATCGTGAGGCGATGCATTCCCATGGTGGCCGGTGACCAGCGATTTGTTCATACGCCATTTGTTCCATCAGGATACTGGAGCCCATGTGCACCATTGGTTTGGAATCAGGGTTTTCCAACTCCCCTAGGTGGACCCAACATATCCACCAACCCGGTTAAAGCGCCAAACATTCGCTTTTCGTCCTCTCACTTTCGTAAACAACAGTAGTGCCACGAGAAGGCAGTGAGTAGAACTTCCCTGGCAGAGACTATTACACATGGCCATGTGAGAGTATTTCGAGAGGGAGAGCGGACTCTCCCCACTCTCGGCTATACCAGGGCATTTGGGGGCATCATAGAAATACCGTTCTGAGTGAATGTACTCGACAGGCAATCTTCTTGAAAGCTAGATTAAGGGATAAAAAACTATTGCCAGGCTTAACTTGAATTCATCAATCTATTTAGGTATCAATATAAAAACCAAATACCGAAAAATGGTTATTTTTTATTCGATGGGATTGTTACTTCAATAAAGGTGACATAATGACCGATTCTTAACATTAACGAAACTTGAACGTAAACAACACACATGAACGTATGGAGCAATATTATTCAAACTAAAAAAGACCATAGTACTGGTCAATAATGCTAAACCCTCTTTGTTTGGTCAGTACAAGTGTTAAAACTGGGATATCTATTAAATTAACAAAATAACACGATTAAAATGTATTTTCTCAACAAATCTGCAATTTAGTCGATAACTCAGGATACAGCCTGTTAATCGTACATTCCATCTAAAGTATAACTAGCATCATGGTCTTACTGACTTGGCCAATTTGCCCACCTACACGAAAACAAAACACTCTAATATATAGATGCTTATATTTATAAAATATGGATTGTTCGCATACCTTTCGAAAAGAATATAATAAAGCACGAGAATTTTGATTGTCAAATAAAAGTATGAAGTGAAACAGATAAACCTATATATATATAAATATATATATATATGGAAATAAAAGCATCAGTATTGTTCGTCTTAAAAGTTAACATAAATGTTGTTATGATTACAATAAATTTGTAAAGAAAAATGCAAATAAAGATAGTATGATAGATACATGATCATACCTATTTTTTCATATTATAACATACATTGACTTGACGTTTATCGTTCAGAAAACACATTATTATTATTAATAGTTAATTCAAACAAAGTCGAATCATTGTAAAACAACAAATCGTAACAGACTGAGGTCACAAATAATTTATACCTACCTACCTACCTATCAATAAACGATATTAATTTCGATAATAACATTAATTATTAATACTAATGATAATTTTGATAGATGACAATAATGATTAAAAATATACTCATATGGATTCTTTTTCACTCGGATAATGGAAAAGAAATAAAAACGACAGCATTGATAAAATCAAAATATTTAGTACAAAACAAAAACAGTAGCAACGACAAGAACGAAGAGGAAACTCGAGAACTAGAAAAAAACAGTAGTAGCAGCAGCAGCGAAAACAACAGCAACAATGAAGATAGAGAAAATTATCCAGTGATGTAAATGCAAATGAGGATCATCAAAGAAACCTGATTTCATAACATTAAAGGAATTATTCTGAAGAAATGCACGAATACCGTAAATAGTGAACTGATACTATAATTGATTTGGCTTAGCAATAGTGAAGAAATATAATCCCATTAGGGAACAAAATAAACCTATTATTTCACCAGTTCAAGGACATATTTTTTAGGAAATTAGAAAAGACCTTTCTTTTTCTTTTCAGTTTTTACACGTTCTTTAATTACCTCATTCATAACTCGTTCACCCAGGCCTAATGTTGGACCATTTGTTCCAATCTCTGCACCAATATCCCATTCACGCCAATTCTCTTCCCAATTTTGACGTTCTAATTCAAATGCACGTCGAGCAGCTTCTTGTTCTAATTCTTGGGCTTTTAATTGTTCTCTCATTTGTTCTACACGTCGCATTAAATCAGATTCTAGTTCACGAAGTTTCTGATTTTTTTCTTCAACCTATTGAAGATACATATGATAACAATGAATTTAAATGTGCATAACACTGTAGAATGAAATTAAAACTAAATATTAAGAGTGAGGATTAATAAAAAAAGTTAGGCTGTATTGTTAAAACCATTATTGTAATATCCAGCAAAACGTTAATAACTACCTTTAACTATCAATAAAAAAATGAAAACAAAGAACATACAAAGAAGGGTTTCTGAATGGTTCGCAACATTAGCAAATAAATGTATAAATACAGAGAATTCAATAAATCTATAGTTTTTAAACCATAAGTAGAAAGATTATTTTAGCACAGAAGCGTTAGCGTGCAGTATAGAATAGTGAGCAATAACCATACTTACCATATAAAGCGCTCACCTGTGTTGCATGAATATTAAAATCTGTTTAATATACAAAACGTTTTTACGCGTAATCATCCTAAAGAAATCAGTTATAGAATATAGATAAAAAAACATTCACGTAACAGAAGTTGGAATTGAATGATACGAGAAATGGGATGATTTGATTGACGGAAATTGGGATAAAGGAAACCTTTGCTTGACCCTGATCATAATAATGTAACAGCAGTGCTATTGAAATCTGTTTCACTTTAAATTTCTCGTTAACCAATATGAAAATGTAAAAAAAAATTACTTATATTTAAAGTGAGTTACGTTCATCCAGTTTTATACTTAGAACTTTAAAACACTTTTCGTGCATTTTAGGACAGCATCAGAGCAACACTCCAAGTATGCGGAGCATTTTCTTCTTCGTGACCAGAGTACAGCAGCATCTCTCTTGAATCTAACTTTTTCTGCTCAGTATGGGTCTAATTGTTTTCTCTGATTCCGAGCACCGCCAAGTCCTATCACCTCATTTTCGTAGCTATCTAATTGGTCCTCCCGGTCTCCCATATTACCCGGATATTCCATGTACCTATATTAATTGTTACTCTGTTTTTAAAAGGAGTATCGGCCTTGTGACTTCTGAAGAATTTCGACTTTCACCATGAGGCGTCATAATTCTTCTGAATGAAGAACCTTGAAAACGGAGGGCAGAGTTCAAATTGTTTAGTTTGCTTAATCTGGTAAGTGTTTTTAGCAAGGTTTCTTTTTACGAGGTTGGGTAGCTGACCTTATGCCCAACCCTCCATCTTTACCTGGGTTTGGGACTGGTAGTAACCCTAGCAGAGTTACAGGCGGAGTTAGTAAATGATTATCATAATATTTTACATGTAACGTGATTTCAAATTATAAATATCGAAATGATTTTATCTGTATTTTATTTTACATGATTGTTTAAGTTAATAATTTCGGTGTTCTAAAACTTATAAATTAAAAACAATGTTAAAAGTTGCAATATCTAGGTTGATGTTAGACTCAAAATTTTATTCAAAGGTAAATGTTCCGTTATTGTTAATATTCATTATAAATATTTTAACAATAAGGTCATTATTTGCTTTGTCACTTTCACTAACAATATGTGCTGTAGCATGTTTCTGATTAGGGTTTTTATTCATTAAGCGAACAATAATTAAAACAGTACGAATGGGTTTGAAAATGAACTCTTTTTAAACTCTTATGGACTTTATATTCAAGACCACATTACACTAGTAGTAATTTTAGAAGACTGCTTTCATTACAAACTGAAATCATCTGGGAAACTGGGACTAGTGAATATATATTCGCTAACTCAACGAAATGTTATCTGTTTTAAAGGTTATACATCATACACATAGAGAAAGAACAAAGATTCTAGCAGAATAACATGAATTCGTTTTATTTCGTTGGTTCTCGTCAGCTGCTTACAACCTGTGATATTCAAAATAATAGTTACATAATGGGTTTTAATTACTTATATGAAAAAGTTTGGTTGGAAGTCATATTGAAGAAACATTAGTATAGTATAGCAAGGGTGTAAATAAATTTAATAGACTGAATATTGTAAATATATACCTTATATGAAAGAACATTCTGCAACATTGATTGTGATAACAGTTCAAATAGGCAGAAATAAGTGATTGCATAATGAGTAGACGTTGATAGTAATAAAATGAGTGAAGCTCAGTTGATAAAATAAGATTACTACTTTGGAAGATAGTTGAAATAAAACAATAATGTAATAAGAGCAAGAAAGAGTTAGAAAAAAGAGTTAGTTGCAGCGAGATAATATTTGTCACCAAGGCAAGGAAAGATTAATAACCATCTCCTTTTGAACACATAAGTCAGATTTTTGACGTCTGATAGCAACGGTTTCAGAAAATTGGAGTCTGGCTGTTAACTAATCACCTTGAAAGATTGCAAGGTATCGACTTGATGTCCTGTATCAAGGAGATGTTTGGTAATTGCACTGTTTAGAGTCTTTCTTTCTCTTGTTCTGAGACTTTTAGGAACATATTCAAGAAATCTAAGATATGCCCTCATTTCTGTTCGGCTAATGTAGCTGCTTTGGCAGGTACACGTAAATTTATAAACACAGTTGGCGGTAACATGCAAGGGGTGCTTGTCAACCTTGGGTTGAGTTATTGAACATATTGTTTTATACAGAATTAAAAGTTTGGCTGCCGTTTAAGTTCTGGTAATGCAGTGTTCAGTCTTCTGCTGATTGTGTTTGCGACATCATCACCTTTGAAGTTGAGATTTATAGATATTGGTTTTTCATTGACCGTAATTACTTCCGTCTTGTTTTCCTCAGGTTTTTATATTTGTCAATAAATTTTTGTGGGTGGCTGTTGTCTCTTAGGCATTTTTCAACGTTTATCAATTCTTTTTCCAGTTTGTCGGTGATACATATCCTTTTAACCAATACCTTCTTGTAACTGATTGGACAAAAACTACTGAAATCCAGGTAAAGGCCATTCAAAGTACTTTTTCGATAAACTGACCGTTGAACTGTTCCGTCTCCCTCACGTTTTATGGCAACATCAAGAAAGTGGAACATTTCATTCTGTTCGTGTTCCATAGTAAATTGTATGTTAGGATGAGCATTATAGAAGAGTTTTAGCAGGTGCATTGCATTTTGTTTATTGTTACAGATAATAAACATGTCATCAACATATCTGAAATATTCCGTCGTTCCTTTAATCGCCTATTTAAATACCGTGTTTTCAAAATACCCCATAAAAATATCTGCCATACTTGGACCTAATGGACTTCCCATTGCTACGCCACCGATTTGACGATATGTGATGTTATTAAACTGGAATTGAATGTCTGTTGTGCATTTTAGTAGTAGTTTTTTTAATTCTGGGGCTCGTAAAGGTAGGAGATCATATTTCTGACAAATTATATCAATAGTTCTAAAAAAAAGTACCTTGATGAGCAAGGATGTTACATAAAAAGAAACCATGAACTTATCGGCGACATTCGTACGATTTAGTCTATCAGCAAACTGGAATGAATCTCTTAACGTATATGTTGCTAATTTTTGATGGAAAGGCTCTAGTTTTTCTGTCAGACAGCGTGCAACTTTGTGATACGGTGAGTTGATCATTCATAGGATAGGTCTAAAGGGAATTTCATCTTTGTGAACTTTTGGTAAACTATACATATGAGGTAGATGTGAGCCACGTGGTCTTAGATTATTGTAAGTAGAGTTGGTAATCATTTTTCTCTAAGAATTTTTCCAAGCATGTCTGTTATCAGTTTTTCTGTTAAATCAATTAAATCCTTGTTGAATTTATCTACACCTACCAACATGGCCCAGTCCCATTGTCAGTGACTTCATGGATTTGTGCCACGTTCTGGTCTGATCGCCCCTACCTTTCTTCCGACTTAATCCTACACCATAAAACATTGCATGTAGCGGCAATCGGTGGCTGGATATATGTAACGAATGTCCCAGCCATCTCAACTGGTGAAGTTTCAATAATTTGTCGATAGATTATCCATCCTTACCTAGTACCCGTTTCCTAAAAACTGCATTACTTAATTGATGGTTCCAGGATATACGAGCAATGCTTCGAAAACACCTGTGATCAAATACTAGTAGCCTACGAATATCTTCTGCTCTTATCGGCCATGTTTCACTGCCGTAAAGTAGGACGGAACGAACTGCTGCACAGTAAACCCGTCCTTTGGTTGCTAGACGGATATCTCGCCTACGCCATAAATGACGCAAGTTGGAGAAAGCTAAACGAGCCTTCTTTAGCCGTGCTGAGATTTCGTCACACACCAGACCAAATGGGCTGATGAGGCTCCCAAGATAAGTGAAGCGGTTGGCACGCTCAACTACTTCACCCCCTATCAGTAGTTCAAGTGCCGATGCAACCCAATCCTGAAGTAACATCTTACATTTCGAGGAGGAGAATCGCATCCAGAACATGCCTGCATAGTTGCTTATGGTGATCAGAAGACTGCATTTTGTCAGCATCTTCAGCAAATAGAACTATGTCATCGGCGTATTCTAAGTCAACAAGTAAGTCTCCCGGTAAAATTTCAACTCCTGGAAATTTAAATGAGAGAAGTGTTATCTTTAAAAGCATGTCAACGACAAAGTTAAATAAGAATGGAGAGAATGGACAACCCTGACGAACACCACTTGAGGTAATCAATTCTGATGACAGTTCGCCATAGGCTCTAATTCGACCAGTTGTCTTCGAGTAGAGAGACTTTATAAGGTTAATGTACTTCTTTGGTTTTCCTTCAGTGGTAAACACTGCCACAGATCCTCACGATCAACGAAGTCGAATGCCGCCTTAAGGTTGAGAAATACTACGATTGTGGGATGTCTGAATGTGTGTTTATGTTCTAGGACCTGATGTAGGGTGAATATCTGGTCTATACAACCACGTCCAGGTCGAAAACCAGCCTGGCTTTCTCTATTCTGCTCTTCATAAGCTTTGGTTAGGCGTCGAAGTATTATTGAAGCTAATATTTTAGACACTATATTAGTCAGACTGATTCCTGTGTGATTGTCACAAGAAGACTTTTATCCTTCCATATAGGCTGGCACAATCAGTGATTGGGTCCAGTCAGATGGAATTACGTGTAGTTCCCAGATTCTACCTAAGACCTCAGTCAATCTCGCTGCTAGTACTGAATCGCCATCCTTAAAAATCTCAGGAGTAAACCTGTCAGGGCCTGCTGCTCTCCCTCGATTCAGATTTCCTATAGCTTTTTCAACCTCGTAAAGAGTCGGAGGACTTACATCAACTTGCCATTCAGGACGACTGGGGATCGTGGGTAACTGAAGTGTGGCTGAAGGCCAGTCGAACTGATCCCTAAAGTGTTCTGCCCATCGATCCAATCTCCTGGATTGAGAATGAATGATATGTCCATCTTTATCTGAGATAGTTTCGCTGATACTTGGGTTCCTAATACCGGTTTCTTTAACAAGTCTGAACAGTTTTCTGCTGTTGCCTATTTCCGCTGCCTTTTCCGTCTCTCTCGCATTCACTAACCACCACTGTTCGCGATCACTGCTTTGTGTTAGTCAACTGTATGATTTATGTATCTCTTTGCACTAATCGGGATCGGAATCGCGAATAAATCTAGTAGCGTTCCAGTTGATTCATCTTCTTTCTCTCGAACATGTTAACCAATCAGGTGGTAGAACAGTTATTCTCTCTCTACCAAAGGCAGTTAGTCTCACTTCGAACTGACGCAATTCTAGTTTGTAGGTTGAACGAGTCAGTATATTGTGTCAGCGTCTTAATCCAGATTGAGAGAAGTCATCTTCTGTATATTATTGGTTAGACAGACCAAGGACGTAACACCACCAATAATGGCAACGAAGACGATACAGATCAGCTTTACGAGAGGCTGCAATTGGTCATAGCGAAGTGACCAGGAAAGCACTTGACCATCCTGATGGGAGACCTAATCGCCTAAGTTGGAACGGACAACACCGGGTATGAAAATATCATGGGACGATATGGACTGAATGGGAAAAAGAAACGAGAATGGTGGCCGGTTTGCAAATCTATGTGCATTCAACAAAATGGTTATAGGTGTCAAAATATTCCTCCACAAACCCATACACAAAGCTACATGGCTCCTACCGGGTCACACCATGGAAAACCAGGTCGATCATACTTGTATCACTAAAGAATTCAGAAGGTCTATGGAAGACGTGAGAACCAGGCGAGGAGCAGACATCGCTTTAGATCACCACCTGGTGGTTGTTAAGATGAAACCGAGGCTGAAGAAGCACAGGACGACTGGAAAAACAGCATTATAAAGGTTTAATGCAGCCTTCCTTAGAGATACTGACAAACTCAATGGATTCAAGATAACCCTCGACATCAGGTTCCAAGCCTCACAAGTTTGACTTAACGAAGAGGAAACTACCATACAGAAAAACTGGAAACGGATCAAAGAAGCAGTAACTTTTAAGTGACAGGAGATACTGGGCCGCAAGAATCACTATGATTAAGAATGGATCTCTGTAGAGACCTTGGGCAGTATTCAAGAAAGGAAGAACAAGAAGACAACAATTAACAACGACCGAACACGAACAGAGAAAGTTAAGGCACATACTGAATACACTGAAGCAAACAAGCTAGTGGAGAGGAGCATTAAAGTTGGCAAGTGGAAATACGTAGAAGACCTAGCGATAACAGAGGAGAAAGGTGTAAGAGAATGAAATATAAAACCACGAAAATGATACAACGAAGAACCTAGCAAGGAAATATAATAAACCAAATCCACCAGTCAAGGACAAAGAAGGTAAACCAATCGCCGAGATTCCTGAATTCAGGAACAGATGGGTAGAACACTATGAGAAACTCTTCAGTAGGCCAGCTCCATTGAATCCACCGGACATCGAAGCAGCACACACACCTTCCTAAAGATGTCACTCCACTAACTATCGAATAAATCAGGGTGGCCATCAGACAAATCAAGAGTGGGAAAGCAGCAAAACCTGACAATATACCGACTGAAACACTGAATGCAGGCATGGAAGTAACTGCCAATATGCTACAAGTTCCATTCAGGAAGATTTGAGAGGAGGATCAAGTGCCGACAGACGGGAAAGAAAGATACCTAATCAAGATACCAAGGAAAGGAGATCGCAGTAAGTGTGAGAACTACAGAGACATCATACTACTATCGGTACCAGTAAACGTTTACAACAGTGTGGTGCTGAACCGGATGAAAGATTCAGTAGACATTCAACTTCCAGATCAATAGGTCGGATTTCGTAAGGATCGGTCGTGCACAGACCGAATCGCGACACTACGGATCATCGTTAAACAATTGACTGAATGGAACTCGTCACTATTCATCAACTTCCTTGATTATGAGATAGCATTTGACAGTATGGATAGGAGAACATTATGGAAACTTCCTCGACACTATGGAGTACCTGAGAAAATCGTCGGCATCATACGAAATTCATACAACGGCCTATATTGCAAAAAGGTACATGGAGGACAGCTCACGGACGCATTCCAAGTGAGGACCGGAGTCAGACAAGACTGACTAATCCCCTCCCCATTCTTCTAGTGGTTGACTGGATAATGAAAACTTCCACATATGAGAGGGAAGTACGGAATACAATGGATAGGTTATATGCAACTAGACGATTTGGATTACGCACATGACCTAGCCCTCCTATCCCATATACGGCAATAAATGCAGATGAAGACAACTAGTACTTCAAATAATGCAACTGATTTCTCCATATCTAATGTGTTGATTTGCATTACATTACATTAAAAAAACCTGGATAACCTAAAAAAATATGAGGGCTTTAACACTCAACTACTAAGTAGCAAGATATGTTATGCTTCTTAACATTCCTATGCAATGCATCGGGTACGACTGGCATGAAGAAACCTTCCAAGTAAAATTCAATATGAAGTATAGTAGAATAACAATATGTTGGTTTGGTCCTATAAAGTACCATTAAGAACAAGTCGGATTTTTCTTATTATTAATAATGGCTGAACTGAATGGCATGTTATTTCTGCTTATTTTAAGGACACAGTAAAAAACAACCTGAGCCAGCTTATGGAGTTGAAAGTGGTCTACATCACTTAGTAACCAGTATTCAAATAAACTCCGAAAAAACTGCGTAACCGGAATAAAATAACTAACCAGCCGGAAAATGTCGCAAAATAGTCCACAACTCCATAGACTTTTGAGTTTGCCTTTTAATGGATAGATCAATTTCAAACTCAGTCTCAATTTGTGAGATGCTCCGAAAGACAGGCAAAACCTGACTGGAAGTTATTAATTTATAAAACCTCATAACAGAATTATGCCTATCCAAATATTTTATGGTTTATCAATAGATTCCTGACTCTAGTGAATTGCTTTAAGATACATCATTTTAAAAAAACGGAAATTTTAAACACTCGCCAAGTTAATATACTAAGCTTAGTAACACAAACGAAAAGATAACCTAACTGAAAAATGAATGTGACAAAAAATTTACAATTCTGAAAACTAACCCCGACAACAAAGCTCTTCAGGCTTATATTTAACCAGACAAATTTGTGCAGTGATATTAATCATTCAAATCTAGAATAGTGAATGATGTATCATCTGAAACAGCTCGACACCAATTTGTCGCTAACCTCACAAATAACTTATAAGTTTGTGGGAGTAACAGGACACTTTAAGTGCATCTATAGATTAATATGAATAATCAAGTCTAGAACGCCCCAGAACGCCCTAGTACGGTCGAGTGTGAAAAGATTGAGCTTTACCTCTTGAAATGTTCTTACATGGCCACGCGTACACAGCTACTGTCAGGGAAGTCCTAATCACTGCCTTCTTGCGATATTACTGTTGTTTACGAAATTGAGGATGAGAAGCGAGTTTTCGGAGCTTTAACCGGGTTGGTGGATATGGAGGATCCACCTAGGGTAGATAGAAAACCCTGATTCCAAACCAATGGTGCACATGAGCTCCAGTATCCTGAGGGAACAAATGGCGTCATCCGCTACCATGGGCCTGGATCTAACGTTGCTCCACTGTCTTATGGACTAGACCTTCAGGTCAAATGCTCGGGGTGTGTCCGCCGAAGAAAACTACCTGCTTCGGTTTGGGCACTCAGGCAGTATCACAGCCATCATATAAATCAATGGTAACTACTTCTGGCCTCATTGATATTGTATGGAGCATATGTATTTAGTGCTCCCCTGTACCAATGCTTATGTGTTCAAATAAATAAACCAATACAGTGAGTACTTTACTAATCATTGATAATTATACTTTGTTCTGCCATCTTATATATAAAATCAGTATTGAAGATACCGTGAATATTATCATAGATCAACTATGAATATAGAAATCTATTTGTATATGTTTGATAACATTTCACACTAATATTGGAGCAAAGTACTTATCTGAAATTATTTTAACTGAGGTATAAGATAGTAAAATCGATCGTGTTTAAATTTGACTTACTTTCTGGTCGAATACAGCTTCCATTTCTGCTTCCATTTTACGCATTTTGGCTTCATGTTCTTTTTTCTCAGCTTCCATAAGGGCCATTGGATCTTTACCATCACGTGTTTGGAAGTGGCTCTCCAAAGCAATGCCTGAAAGTTTGGCATTGCGATAATTTTCATAATGAACATTATGAGTCACATCACGTAATTCCTAACGACAAAATAAACAAACAATACTGACTGCTTAACAGCGAACATTGAAACTGTGAATGATATGTTGGGATAATAATTGTATTACAAACTATATGCAACAAGATCACAAATACTATTATTAAGAATTCTACGGTTTTTGTTAAGTTCAGTAAATTCTTCAGTCAACATTTGATTCTTCCCACAGGACTATCGGTAGTTAAACAATAAAAAGGAGGAATTTAGTTATGGTCATTATTTACCGTAGTCAGTGCTCGGAATGTATTCTCCATGGTAATGAGAAGAAAAACTTTGACTTTTATGGTTTTATAATTAATAATGATTGTCTTAAAATACAGAGGTTAAAAAAAACGTATTACGGAGAGAAAATGTTCATTTGGATATGGTCGCCACACATTGGCACCATTGACAAATGGAACTAAAGTTAGTTCTTAATCAGTCAGTGAGAAATGAGAAAAGAGAAATTCCAGCAAAATTAGCTACGCAAAAGTATTGTATTCAAGCAAATATTACTTACGTGCTACAAGAATCAACGCATCAAATTACAAAGATTTATATCATTATATTATATGACAGAATATTAGAACACTAGGCGATATGGTTTAGGACAGTAGCTAAAAGACTAACTACACTGAAGTTACTCTTTTTGATAGAACTCAAAAAGTACTTACTGGATACTAAAATTTGGGTTTTAGAAAAGCATAAAAGTTTTCTAGCGTTACTTCACTTTTGATTGTAGTTAAAATAAAGTCAAACTATGTTGTCAATCACTTTCAAACCTAAAATCTTTTAAACAAAGTATTGATTTCCACTAACATGTAGAAATCAATTTGCAGACAACTTTGAAGTAAAATGTCTACCGAATGGAAAAGATAATCATTGCAACAAACAACATAAAATTATTCAACCGTTCATAATTAAATTTCACGTGCTTACATTAGGACATATAAATAATTCGAAAAGCCTAATCATAAAATAAACATAGAGAAATATAAAATTTTTAATGTCAGGCGGTTTTCTTTAGAAAATAGATGCGTACTTGAAATAACTAAAGAACGATTTAGGTCTGTCATTGTTAATAAACAAAATTCCATGAAATAGTCAATAAATATCAATCAGAAAAAAAATTCTATGATTGGTGTGATCCATTGTATTTAACAAATCTACTCTTTGACTAGAATGAAAATGATATTTCTAAAGTGATAACGGTGAGGTAATTCTGTGTGGGAATATCAATTTAGTAGTAAATAAATAAATTTATTTATTTATTTGAACACATAAATATTGGTACAAAGGGGCACCAGATACATATGCGCCGCAAAAATCTCATTTGATTTGTGTGAGGGCTAAGATACTGCCCAGGTGCCCAGATTAAAGCAGGTGGTTTTCTTAGGAGGCCACACCACGAGCCTTTGACCTAAAGATCTGATCCACAAGGCAGTGGAGCATCGTGAGGAGATGCAGTCCCATGGTAGCCGGTGACCAACGATTGGTTCATACACCATTTGCTCCTTCAAGATACTGGAGCCCATGTGCACCATTGGTTTGGAATCAGGGTTTTCCAACTCCCCTAGGTGGACTTTCCGTGTCCACCAACCCGGTTAAAGCGCCGGACATTCGCTCTTCGTCCTCTCACTTTCGTAAACAACACCCCCGCCACGAGAAGGCAGTGAGTAGGACTTCCCTGGCAGAGGCTATATACGAGTGGTCATGCGAGAGCATTTTGAGAGGGAGAGCTGACTCTCCCCACTCTCGGCCGTACCAGGGCATTTGGGGACAATGTGTATTCTGAAAGTAGGTTGTATCATTTATGACGGATTGATAGATATGTTTTTTTGTTTATTGTCTTTTGTCATTTACGGTTTATGGCTAGAACTTATACACCCAAATAAATTTTGTTTTTAGGTAGTTTTACGGTCGGATCATGACTATAAACGTATTTTGAAAGAAATAAGCGTTAGTCCTGGTATAAATAAGATTGAGTTTCATTTCCTGGAGTCTTTTCAAAAAGACATTATTTTCATTTGTCCACTCCACGTGGTACATGACAACCATGTTTTGTTTGTTTTTCTATCAAATTGATCATTCTTGCAGTGTAAAAACTTGAAATACTATTAACTATCAATAAACGAGCTACTAAATAAAACAGAATACACATTAAATCTTTGAGTATACCAAACGCCTAAGGATTTGTGAAAATCTTCTTTAAAACCCACCTGCATGTAAACACTTAACAAAAGATACCGTATGGCAGCAAAATCATTATGATCCATGTTTTCAACCTCGACGATGCCCCAAGGATAAGAACGTGCTCGAACCCGAACTCCAGCATTATTAGTAATCAGTGTATTAGCTCCGACAACAGCAAAGGGAACCCTGTCACGTAGTCGCCGTAGTTTAACTAGTTCCTCATCGTTGCTCCGATCTATTTGAAACAGAAAAGTAGGTATACTGGAAAAGGTTACATCTTTATATGCCAAAAATGATTTCATAAATTCAGGGAAGAAAATAAAAGATAGTTTCCACAAAATGAGGACTGCATCTCCTCACGATCCTCAACTGCCTTGTGGATCAGACCTTTAGGTCAAAGGCTCCGGGTGTGACCCCCTAAGTAAACAACCTGCTTCAGCTTGGGCATCTGGGCAGTATCACATCCCTCACACAAATCGAATGAGATTTTTGCGGCGCATATTTATCTGATGCTTCCTTGTACCAATAATTATGTGTTTAAATAAAATAAATAAAAATAATACATAAAAGCAAAAATGATGTGTATTAGTGGAGATAATAATAATTGGTTGTTGAGCGTGGAAAAACAGCTACAGTCTTCTGGCTATTAAATGTGTGATTTTTCTTCCTATCATTGGTTTCTACTCCGGACTTAGTGAGTGTAACTGCATGTAATTTTATTGAATAAAGTATTATCTAGTGTTAATCTGGTTCTCTATTTTCGGTCATGAATATTAGTTCTGATACAACGTGATTAGTCTTATTAATGTATTATCATAATATACGCGAGAAAGAAAAAATATTTTAAACATCCGTTATATAAAAAATTACAACTATAACAAACAGACATCCATCTCAAAAAAAAAGATAAGAAAAAACTAAGAAGAGCTTCTATAAAGAACGACTGAGTAGAAAAGATATTCCTCAACTAAAGCTGATTTTTGGAGACTGTTTTATAAAACATAGTTTCACTCACCATATCCGATGAGTCAGAAGTGTTAATATTGAGTCAAGTGCATGAGTTCAATACTGCTGAGTATGATGTGGTCTTATTTGATACACAGAATGTAACAAGAAAAGCAACGTTAATTAAATTCGGATCCGTTGCTCAACCTCAGTATTGACTTTTTTAATTTAAATCCAAAAGTAATCAAACAAAAAAGATCTCGTGTTTTAAATGTAAGATGATTTTGTTTGGGGTAGTGCTTATATGATGATGGACTTGTCTAGTCAGTCAGTCAGCTACAACGTAGGACCAGGCACACATATGCATCGGTCCAAGTTGCCATACCTCGTTAGCACAACAAGATGAACACTGGATTCATAGAAATAGTTAATTTAATGGTGGTAGTATATAAAAGATAGGTTGTATATAAGGATATAGTATAGGAAGGAAGAACGTTATGAAGCAATTTTAATCTTAAGGTTTAAGGGAAGATAAAGAGTGTATACACCTACGCTATTGTGATCGATCTGAGCCATGTCACCTAGAATCTCCAACCATTGGTCACGATAGTTACGCGGACTCCAACCAGGTAGTCTGCATCTACCAACATGGCTCAGACTAGAAGTTAGTGACTTCAAGCACTGATGTCACGTTTTGGTTTGGCCGCCGCTAACTCTCTCCCAACCATCCACTACACTAGTCAGCATAGAGCGTCGTGGTAATCAGTGTTCGGGCATACGTAACACATGGCCTAACCATCTCAGTCGATGAAGATTGATGACCTCATCAACTGATTTACCATCATTTCCTAATACCCTGGGTCGGACCTCACTATTACTTACCCAGTGATCCCAGCAGATGCGAGCAATATTTCTAAGACATCTGTGGTCAAATACTAGTAACTTACGAGTATCTTCTACTCCTAAGGGCCACGTTTCACAGCCGTAAAGTAGAACAGAGTGAACTGCTATGCAGTATACTCGTCCCTTAATTGATAGACGGATATCTCATCCTCGCCATAGGTGACGTAACTTGGCAAAAGCCAAACGAGCCTTTTGAATCCGTGCTGAGATCTCATCAGACACCAACCCATTAGGGCTGATCAGACTTCCAAGATAAGTGAAGTTGTCGACGCATTCGACTACTTCGCTCCCTATCCTTAGTTCAGGTGTTGACGCAGGCCAGTCCTGGAGTAACAATTTACACTTAGATGGGGAGAAGAGCATCCCAAACATCCTGGCATTATTACTCAGTTCTAACAGAAGACTCTGCATTTTGTCAGCGTCTTCACCAAACAGGACTATGTCATCTGCGTATTCTAAGTCGCTTAGTGGACCCCCCGGTAGGAGATCAATTCCTGAAAATTCAGTCGACGAGAGTGTTATTTCCAGTAATAGGTCTATAATGAAGTTAAACAAAAATGGGGATAGTGGACAGCCTTGACGGACACCACTTGAGGTTGTAAAATCAGATGACAGTTCGCCGAAAGCTCTCACTCGACTGATAGTATTCGAGTAAAGAGCCTTCACAAGGTTTATGTACTCCTGAGGTACACCTTTCAATGACATACGCTGCCACAGAACCTCTCGGTCTACAGAGTCAAATGCTGCTTTTAAGTCAAGAAAAACTATCATTGTCGGACGCCGACAAACATGTCTGTGTTCTAAAACCTGACGAATACTGAATATGTGGTCGATGCAGCCACGACCAGGTCTGAAGCCAGCCTGATTTTCTCGTGTTTGCAGTTCACGAGTCTTGGTTAGGTGCCCGATAATTATTGAGGCTAGTATTTTAGATGCTATGTTAGTCAGACTAATCCCTCTATGGTTATCGCAGGATGATTTGGACCCCTTCTTATATATTGGGACAATCAGTGATTGTGACCAGTCGGATGGGATTACGTCCGACTCCCAGATTTTAGTCAGAATATTAGTCAACCTATTCGCTAAAATTGGGCCACCATATTTAAAGACCTCTGGAGCCAATCCATCTGGACCAGCTGCTCTTCCTAGTTTCAGATTAGTTATAGCCTTTTGAACTTCAGGTAGGGTCGGGGGACCTACTTCAATGTTCCATTCAGGACCCCAGCCAGGGAGTCGTGAAGGACCAACAGAAGCTAGCCCTTTGCTTCCATCAGTTGTGAGGAGCCAGAAGAAACCCAGTGCTTGTAAGCGGGACGTTTCGCGAAGCCGCAAGCGGCTTTACTCGCCATTTTCATGGCGTCATGAAGATGCAACCAATGCTCATCTATACTTTTCGGTGGGAAGGTAGCTAGCCTAGAAGCTAGCTCCGCTCGATACATACTTGCAACAGAAGTTGCAGGCAAGTTTACTAACATCGATCCGTTGATGGCGGTCAATCCTTCGGCCACTGAAAAGCAAGGTAAGATTGGCGCAGACCAGGGCATGATCAGACTCCAGATAGGTACTCCAAAAGGAGCGGCAGTCTTGTACACAACCACGCCAGCGGTAGCTGATCGAGATGTGATCAATCTGAGTCCAGGCTTGAGATGCAGAAGGGGGACGCCAGGTGGCACACCGGCGATGACTGTGCCGGAAGTTAGTGCTAGCCAGAAACAGGTTGTGGTCTGTGCACAGTTGCAGCAAACGGTCCCCGTTATCTGTCCTGCGACCAACAAGTCCCCATCGGCCACCTAAATGACTCTCTTCTGTGCCTAGACGCCCGACATGTGCATTCAAGTCTCCGGCTAATACTACAATATCTGTCGAACGCGCTTTCCGGAGAAGAACTGTTAACTGGTGGTAAAACTTATCCTTGATTGCACCCGGGCTGCAATCTGTCGGGGCATAGGCGGAGATGACGAAAAGACACCGTTTCTCACGCCGGTTTCTTCTCACTTTGATGGAACTTTCTAATCTAACAGCACATAACCGACTGTTAATGGGGATCCAATCGATTAGTGCTGCCTCAGCTCTAGCGCTTAGTGCAACACCAACGCCAGCAAGACCGGACGAAGATGCCACAGAGTCCCCGGATAAGCGCACGTGAAACAAGCTTTTCGAAGCGACAGATGGAGAGCGAATTTGTAGTACTTCACTAGAGTCTTGAATACGGGTCTCGGATAGACAACAAACATCAACATTAAGACTTTCTAAAGACATAGCCAGCCCCATCTGTTGTCCGATCTGCATTAGTGTGCGAACGTTGAAGGAAGCCAGCTTGAACGGCGTACGTGGTTTCAGAAAGACTGCTTCAGTATTCGTAATCGGTGGAAGCATTCACTTTCAACCAGACAGTGACTGGAGATCGTTTAGATAAGACAGAGTTTCCACCATGGGCGAGCTACTGCATAAGTTGGAAAGGAAGGATGCACAATTTGGGAATAAAGGGAGTGAAAAAGCGACGTAGTAAATAATAATAATAATAACAATAATAATAATAATAATGGTAATGATAGTAATAATGGTAATGTAAATTGTCTTTCTTTTATTAGGAACGGGAGCAGTGTAGTTAGTGTAGTGAGTCATTTCATGTCATGTCGTATATTACGAGTATCCGATTACAGGTGTCTTCAAAGTATTCCTTGTGTATTTTGAGACCAATGAGCAAGCAATGCCGAAGTTAGGGTTAAGATGATAAATCAACTGATGTAGTAAATCTTCACAACCTGAGGTGGTTAGGACATATTTCACGTATGCCCAACCACATCCCACGTGGGGGCGATGTTGTCTGGCGCAGTAGATTGAAAGAAAGTTAGGAGCGGTCAAATGAAGTCATTGACAGTTAAACCGAGCCAAGTTTGAAGGTGTAGACCACCTGGTTAAATTCCTTGTAATTCTTGTAATCAATGGTTAGAGACGTTTAGTGACACAGCTCAGAACCATTCGCAATAGCGGTGTGGTTATTACTCATCTTCCTTAAGAATCTGGGCCCTCAAATCTTAAGATACTTTTTTCCTGCTCTTTACTTAGATATTTTACCACTACAACTGATATTTTACCACCTCTATTAATCTGAGATCTATCTTGAAGTAATTCTATCTCGCTGTGCTAATGTAGTATGGTAACTAAAGCCGATGAGTAAGTTAGATCCCACTTTGACTTTTAAATAAATGATTTTTGAGTGAAAATTCAAACGAGATGAAGTTTTGTACCCCGAAAACATCCTTCTGAAAATACTAGCCTGGGTAGTAGCTCGAGGAATTCTGAGATATTTTCATGTACAAACAAACCTAGTCAGGTACCTGTTATGTTATTCACAAAACGATCCAGTAACTGTGTGGATATAAATACTAGCAAATAGATCACTGTCTTGAGAAGATATTCCAAGAGCAAATCAACAGCTGAAAATAAAGATACTAACATAATTACCTGAGCATTCAGGTGGGTCGACAAACTCGAATACGCGTATTTTCCTGGATGCTAAGTCACTTAGTATTGTTTTCTTGAAATCACGACATTCTTCTGGAGTCAGTGTATCAGCTTTAGCGATCACGGGGATTACGTTAACCTTATCTTGTATGCGTGACAGGAATTCTATGTCCAATGGTTTCAGTGAATGTCCTGGAAAAAAAGGTGATAACCAACTCTGAAGCGTTAATCTTTGATAACAAAGTCAAACTCAATGAGATTTTATTAAAAAGACTGTAGGATCGACTTCCTAAGTTCTTTTATACGAATAAAATTACATAAACAATGAAAAACTTGACTACGTCAGTACTTCAAATAAATGCAACTGATTTCTCCATATCTAATGTGTTGATTTGCATTACATTACATTAAAAAAACCTGGATAACCTAAAAAAATATGAGGGCTTTAACACTCAACTACTAAGTAGCAAGATATGTTATGCTTCTTAACATTCCTATGCAATGCATCGGGTACGACTGGCATGAAGAAACCTTCCAAGTAAAATTCAATATGAAGTATAGTAGAATAACAATATGTTGGTTTGGTCCTATAAAGTACCATTAA
>NC_031495.1:27036681-27159946 GCF_000237925.1 Schistosoma mansoni
TCTTCCGATCTCCCTTATCTTGTCTAAAATATTATTATCATTTCTACTATCAAAACTTTGATTTTAGAAAGTTAAATGTAGGTCAAACTCATTAAATAATCAAAGTTTGAGTATGCTAAGGAATACATCTAGTGCTGTAATACAAAACATTGAAATGAAATACCATTATCAACCATTGATTATCTAAATAAAAACAATGAAACTGAATATAATTATGAAATCTTATGGACTATGTTGAACAAAAGAATACTAAGATTTATGGAGAATTCATAAATCACGAAAATATCTCTTCATTACAATAGAACATTATGAAATAATAAAAGCGTACAATATTATTATGAAATATTTTTGTCTGTTAAACGAACACTTATACCTACAAAATGGTAAACAAAGAAAGGACAGAATCTTTCCCTGAAATCATAATAAAGATCTAAGGCTAAATGTTCACTCTTTGTATTGATGAAAATACAACTATGATGTAGTTCATTTCCTATTATCTACTCTTTATCAGTACCTTCATGAAATATACTCTCTATTATTTCTAATACTCTTCTTCAATCGTTTGCTCCTTTCTGCATACTCATTCAGGGCCTTGACTTCATCTACTCTTTCTACATTGTTGGTAACTCCTAGATTCCTGACTCTAGTGAATTGCTTTAAGATACATCATTTTAAAAAAACGGAAATTTTAAACACTCGCCAAGTTAATATACTAAGCTTAGTAACACAAACGAAAAGATAACCTAACTGAAAAATGAATGTGACAAAAAATTTACAATTCTGAAAACTAACCCCGACAACAAAGCTCTTCAGGCTTATATTTAACCAGACAAATTTGTGCAGTGATATTAATCATTCAAATCTAGAATAGTGAATGATGTATCATCTGAAACAGCTCGACACCAATTTGTCGCTAACCTCACAAATAACTTATAAGTTTGTGGGAGTAACAGGACACTTTAAGTGCATCTATAGATTAATATGAATAATCAAGTCTAGAACGCCCCAGAACGCCCTAGTACGGTCGAGTGTGAAAAGATTGAGCTTTACCTCTTGAAATGTTCTTACATGGCCACGCGTACACAGCTACTGTCAGGGAAGTCCTAATCACTGCCTTCTTGCGATATTACTGTTGTTTACGAAATTGAGGATGAGAAGCGAGTTTTCGGAGCTTTAACCGGGTTGGTGGATATGGAGGATCCACCTAGGGTAGATAGAAAACCCTGATTCCAAACCAATGGTGCACATGAGCTCCAGTATCCTGAGGGAACAAATGGCGTCATCCGCTACCATGGGCCTGGATCTAACGTTGCTCCACTGTCTTATGGACTAGACCTTCAGGTCAAATGCTCGGGGTGTGTCCGCCGAAGAAAACTACCTGCTTCGGTTTGGGCACTCAGGCAGCATCACAGCCTTCACACAAATCGAATCGTATGCATAGCGCACATATATTTGGTCCTCCTTGAACCAATATTCATGAGAATGAGTAAATAGATACATAACAAGATTATTTTGAGTACACTTGGCATAAGAAAGTTACCTGTCGGAGCAATAAAGTAAATGCATGCATGTACACGCTGATCCGGGATATTCTGACACGGACGATTAACTCGGCTCTCTCCAGATATGTAATCATCGAAACGCGAAATAATATAATCCAGAACCGGTTGCCAACAGTTAGTATTATCTACACAGTCACCGAACCCTGGAGTATCGATTAAATTGAGCTTTAGGTAAACACCATTTTCCTTTAAAAGTAAAAAACGCTTTGTAACTTAAGATATTACTTTAAGTATAACTGTATGTGACTGGACACAAGTAGTTTTTCTCTGACGTTTAGATGGGCCAGGGTGATCGGTGTTGTAAACTTCACTGAGAAATAGTGAATTCACAAACGTGGACTTTCCAACGCCTGACTCTCCAACCACGAGGACGTTGAATTCAAACCCCTTTCGAACAGCTTTCCGGTAAATCTAACTCTATAAAGAACATCCAGAATTTGACAAGCAAACCTGGTTAGGTAAGTTGGAGTAACCAACGTAGCCCTCAACAGAGGAAATTCCATTTGCAAGTGCCGTAGCTGCACTGTTTACGTGAGCCCCTGAGTCAATTTTAAATTCTCTATCAGCATTTGAGTCCTTAGATTGGATTTTTAATGATTCCAGATTTGGTAAACCATCTTTTCCAAGATAAACACTTCTCTTACTAGCTCCATTGTGAAGTGGAGACTGCTGTTTGATAAAAATTAAAAAAGTCATATGGAACTTACATAAGACATGCCTACTTAATTAAAAACCACACAAATTCCAGTCCTCAGGTACCGTAAAGAACCGAAACACCCGCTTGTTTAAGAGATACTCAATAGCTAATATTTAGTAACATAGGAATAGAGTAGCAAATTCCTAAAAATGTGCTGCTGGAGTATACAGAGAGGATCACAGACATCAAACGTTTGAATCCATCCTTGATCTCATCGACACACGGAAGCCCGTTAAGCGAAAGCTTCTCTATTCCGTCCTCAACCATTTGAACCATTTGAACTTTGAAGTATATGTGTCAACATATTGTCGCGGAGAACAAATCTCCAAAATCAATAGTTCTGTAAGTGTTCGACATTGGATGCTAACCGCATTAGTTTTGACGGACTCACCTAGCTGAAGGCGCTCGATCATGCCTTCGCACCAGATTACGAGTGGGACCGCTAGTTTGCATCAGTCCTCCATATATTGATAATCTATCAAATATATCTTCGAACCTTCTCGCTTCTAACTTTTGGCTTCACTGAGTGGGTACGATTCAATTATGGAAGATGTTACTGGTTGAGTTGTCAAACTCTGAATACCTATGGAATCTTCAGTATTTATAGCGAGTTTGTATAAACTACCTGCTTTGTAAACACATGTTTCCTATTGTTCGATTCAGTTCCAAAGTTTCTGGTTTCGTACAGTAAAGCCTATCGAGCCTCCAAACTACAATTGTCCTAGTGATAGAGAGAATACTTTTTAAATTTATTTGTGTTTTTCTCTCCTTCTTTCGATTTTACTGGACGATGGATTCGCTGCATCCCATAGTCTTCATACCACTAGATAGTGGTTTATTTGGTCGTACTAGTCCATGGTATGAATGTGCGAAGGGTGGAGAGTTCTAAACTATTGAACAAACGGTTTATTTGAAGCGACTGCGATGTTAAATACGAAGAAAAATAATAACGTATTCAAAAAATAGTATAAAATGCATACCGAGTTACAGGCATGATCATGTTGACACTGATTGTAAAGGTGTTATGGATAATCAGGGGTTGACGATACTTTTATCCTTAATATCTTTACAATTGAAAGATACCAGTCTCAGTCAAAATGGTAACGTTGAAGCTCATTTCTAGCCACTTATAGGATAAAACTTTCCCCTTCATTTCCCATTTTTATTCGACCTCATTCAGAGTGTGTAAATTTAATGTTTCTACCTTTACTCTAAAGGATAAGGACACTCTGGAACGTATCCAAAGGCGAGCCACGAAATCATTTCAGGAACTAAAATTTAAGCCTTGTGAAGAACTCAAATCACTGGGACATTACCCATTAGAATATAGGCGTCTCAATGGTGACCTTCTAATGACTCACAGCATCCTCAACACTTTTAACCTTCCCAATAAGTAGCTAACTAAACTCAGTCCTGACACACCCCAGGGTTAACATCTAGAAGTTAGAGGAAACATGGCAGAACGGACTGTAGGCAAAATTTTGACTCTTTACGAGTTGCCGAATTATGAAATTTGCCACTGGATGAGCCAGTCTAAACGACTTTTCAGGATTCTTTTAAGATAAAGCTTAGGAACTGTTCATAAGGACTACGGACAGTATCTCATTATAATCTACTAAGATTTTCCTCTTCTTACCTGGAGACATCGGTGATTCACTGCTACTAGATAAGGAAGCCCATTAAGTGAAAGCTCCTTTAATTCTTTCCAGAACCATTTGGACCAGTTGAAACCAGATGTCATCAATAAAAGAGTTCGAAAATATATTTGGAAGATAGCCGTGTCGAGAAGTGCATGATCTAAGCTGCCTAGTTGTTACGAGGGATGCGTAGCATGACATACTAAATGTTTATTTTGTGATGATGCATGATCGAGCGACTTCAGCTATTGTGTCCGATAAAACTAATGCGGTTAGTGTCACTGTCGAAGACTTATAGAACTATTCATTTTGAGGATTTATTTACCACCACAATTTCTAGATGATAGTAGTAGCGTTAGGTATGCACTTTCTAAAAGGACAAGATTTCGGATTGTCTCGAAGGAAGCATCGTGGACAAAATTGATAAAAATGTAGGAAATTGGAGATTTTGTAAGATTCATAAATTTTTGTGGAGTAACTGTAAAGTACAACACCGGTGTTTGTATAAATTCCGGAACAAAATTCGTCCAACGAATCCTATGGCAAACATCACATGCTTGTTTCAGAAGGTATATAAAAAAGCGCTTAAGCCTGCATCGGCAGAAATATGCTATATCGACGACCTAGAGTGGTTTTTCAGCTGATTACAAAGCAGATCTTAGTTAAAAAACAATTAACAAAGGACGCACATTGGTGTCTCTAAACACGATAATCAGTCCCTTTGGATGTAAAAGATCAGTCGTTATTGTAAAATAAAAAGACTGTTTGCATATAAAGAGATGGGATAATGTTGTGAGTTGGAGTTATAATCTCATGGGAATTTCTTTATCAGCCGTAGTCAGCTATAATCCAGAAATGTCAAGGTGATACAATATGAATTAAAGTATAGTCTTCTTGGGATTAAGAATTAGGCTGGGGTATTCACCACAAACTGACGTCACGTTTGATTCGACGATGCTCTACTTATCACTTCTTTGTTAACGACACAAAAAAGCTCTGGAATGAGATTTGGAGTCAGGAATTAGAGAGAATACTATCCAACTACAGGAACGCCCTTAACTGAAGAAAAGCAGAAAGAGTACTCTAGCACACTATCTGCATCAGGCGCAGGCAATTCTTGTGATCTGGCACAAGCACTATATAACACTCACTGTTTGGTTGCACAGTAAAGAATTTTATCAGTTTCAAGCATTTTAGGAACCAAATATTGAAAACTTTGAACTGACTGATTACAACAGAAAATGTTCACCACTACACTTCTAATTTCGTCCAAAAATATACGAGGTGCTAATATGATTCTTAATAATATACTCATGGCCTTGAGTATAGGGTACTTTCACCCATTCAGTTCATTTGCTTGCACGAACTAATAGGGACCATTGTTACCGTTCTGTTCAGTAGCGATTTTTTAGATCCGGTATTAAGTTATAATTCAACTCTCCAGATTGGGGTGACACACCTGATCTATACTGTTTCTCGGCTACTAGACTCGTAGTAGGTTTTACACCTTATATATTTTCACACTGTGTTGGTCGATTAATTGTTATTTTTCCACATAAACAAATGGTTACTCATTGCCTTTGCTAAAGATGCTAGTTTTCAAATACTGGGCACCATATTATTGCCCTAAAAGGCGTGAATTGTTTGCAAACGGTGAGTAATTCACAGAAACTAATAAGACCCCTTCTACGTCCTCACCTGGTCATGCATACGCTTCAGTATTTACTTGTGATGCCTCCTTTTTAACTAGTGATTTGTTGAGTGTGTACACTTTAAGCCGAAGCAATTATTTTTTGAAGCCTGACATCAATGTCATCAGGTTTTGTCGTATCAAGCTCATACATAAATACAATCGTTATTCAACAGTTCCAAGGGAATTGTTATTCAAATTGGAGAATGTTTAGTAAGTTTAACTCAGTCGCATCAACTCAGCCGCCTTCATTATTAATCAACTCGGCCTGTGTGTAATTACAATGAAAGTGATGATGTTTGATTGTGATATTCTCTAAAGAGTTGTCTTAAAAATCAGCCTACTAGATCATCATCTGAGCGAATTAAGTGGTTCATAATGACCTGAACTCTTTATTATTGTGGATTTAAATATGGGAATTATTCGGACCGAAGTGTTGAACATCTGAAAAACATGTTTCGGTTGTCATTTAAAGTAACCACATTTTAAATTGTTAACATTCGAATGGTTTGATTATCCACAGAAAAATAAATCACGTTTCCTGCTTGGTGGGGACGTATATTGTTGCTAAACACTTTGATCTGTCACCCTCTCAATCGATTTGTCGGAAATTTTTTTAGATGTTTTTTGATTGGCAGGATCCCTGTTTATTCCTAAACATATTTGATTGCACTAGCCTTTTATGAAAAGTCCTTCGGGTCGATGTTAATATTCGTCAAGCCATTTCGTGGAATTTATATCTTTACAATCTTCAGGATCAGAGTTGTACAAAGACCAACCACTGAGTTTTCAACCTGCCTACAAATGGGAATGAGTAACTGATGTTCTATTTGAGGAGGAGTAAAGACTCTCTACACGTGTCATTATTGGCTTTTGATACTAAATATTATTTTGCCAAAAAAGGTCGTCATAATCACACTCTGAGGAACTCTAGTACCATTTTAATAACGATGTTGATTTTCTATAGTAAAATATCAAGTTTTTAGGATTGAGTGTGTGTGCGTATTTATGTGTGCCAGTATCATGGAAAACGTGAACCCAGCAGCTCCTGATTTTGCACATATGAGGCCATTTATTTACGATTATCATTGATGGCCGCGTTCGTCTAATCAAATGTAAGACTGGATATTAAAATGTTCGGAAACCATCAATGCTTCATGAGAAAACGTGGTTTATTGCTAATCATGCCCTGGTTATCCTCAGTTTTGTACTAACCTCGACTGTACTGAACATATAAAACATAAATAGTTTTTGCTTGTATTTGAGATGATTGATAAAGCCTGAAATTCAGCATATTTCGATTACTACGTTTTTGGCTAGAGTATGGTAGTTGTTCCTTCCTTTTGATTTAGAAAAAGTACTTGTTTAACATACTTAGATTCAGATCTACGGGCAGAATCTTCCTAATTTGCCTCGCAAAATGCCATCACACTTACCACAACCCTAAATATGTCATATTTGGTCAGATGGATGGTAGGTATATTACATAAAAATTCCTGTCAGGCTAACCGTAATAGATTGTCCATCGTTGGACAGAAAAATTTTAGTTGTCGCAAATTAGTATGAAATATCCATATTCACTAGGTACTGAATACCTTATTATTCATATGCATATGCCTCCACTAAACATATCTTAGTCGGAAAAGTATCTACCTAAGCATGGTCTAAATTTCCTGGTTGTTTGTAATACAGTGGCTATCCACATAAAGCAGCACCTAACACGACTCTGAAGTAATTGTAAATAACATCTGGCTAAATATTTTGCTGTCACTCCCACATACTACGTTGTTTTGTGAAGACATTAAATGTTTTGTTTCTTATTTAATCCTACTGACTGACGAATGAATGTTATGTGTTCGTTTATGGCCCACTGGTGCCTTTCTTTTCGGCACATATAGGGAAACATTTTACCATCTATTTGAAGGCTAACAGTTTGAGTATACGGATTGTCTGGTTAATGTTAGTTGGTCATTTGAACGTTCACTTGTCTTTAGAGCAAAACCGATAACCGGATGTATCTCACGAAAGTTTCGGGGGTCCGTTTCAAAATGACTGATTGGTAAAACGGAGTTGCCACTCACATTATACCTACGGTTACATATCTGAACTAAAGTTGAGTAGCTTTGTCCGTTTTACTTAAAAATGTCTGCGAAAGTTACTACTACATCTAAGGACTATAACAAATAATTTACCGGGATAAAGTAACACAAAATGTAGCCTGATTTATTGTTTCAAGGAGGAATGGAAACAAATATTCCCCGATGAACAATTTGACCATTATTCGCCACCAGGATGTTTTCTTGAAGTAACTCAGCACTCATAGTCATCACATATAAGTGTTACGTTCAACTTTTCGCTCTCTTCCTTTATTAAAGCACAGTGTGTCAATCTACTTGTAACTTACAAACCTAAAGTAACAATAGAACCAAACTCCGATTCAGGCACCAAAGTTTACTCGCAAATTATAGATAATCGACCAAAATATCGTTCTAATAATATTTATAAAAATTACAAAAAAACCTTCATCTTTTTAGGTTCACAATGATAAAACTTTCAAATACCAAACCAAAGACAAAGAAAACCCAAAATATCCGAAGACAAAGATATAAACAAACAATTTCAGAGGATAATTATAACAAATACTTCCAAAACACAGTGAAATTAATAATATTCAGCACTGAAGTTTTTAATCAGTCAAGTGTCTTCACTTCTCCTGTAGCAATGAGCAGTCGTCGTTTCATTGTTAGGTTAACAAAGAGTTGTTGAGTGCCGTCAAGAACCAAGAGTCGCAGAGATATTGAACTGTACGGTTCGTAAGCCTGTGATCAATTTTATGTTGCTGTTTGGGAGGTGTTATACCTTCTACATATTTAAAACCAGGGTATGGAATCTGTTTACGTTCAAATACATGTTTCCTACTCATTTATAAGTAAGAAAACATGTTACTAGATTCGTCATCATTCCTTAATTTTTTTACCAGTATTAATCTAATGCTGGGACTTTCCAAATCATGTTTTGGTCACTCACGATTTCTGTTAAGTGAAAGTGGTATCCATGTTAGTTGCAAAAACATAAAGACTCAAGAACATCGATGTAAGTCCTCCCAGTGTCAAAGAAACTACAAGCTATGTTGGTGTAAGATCCATTTTGAACGTCTTGTGTGTGAAAATCCCTGCATGCATACTTTTGAAATATATTCCTATTGATCCTTTCAGTTGCACATTTTGTTAGTCACTTTGGTTCCATTTGGGATGATAATAATTGTATTTTATTATAGTTTTCGTTTTTCTAACGACTTCAATAATTTTCCATGTTTGTTCCTGAACTGCATTTACGTTGCTTGAGTTTATACTTAGTCTTGGCGGCAGTCATATTGATTTGCTCCCCCTTTGATTGTGTTGCTCGCATTGACTGGAATTGTGCAATTTTGACTGTGAAATGAAGCAATCTTCCAGAATCGGAAACACTCTGTGTTATAAGGCAACCGAATATTATCTTTAGAACGAATTCGTACGTGATCTATCCAGAAAAGACAGAATAGCATTTATTTGGTGCGCTTGGTAATTTTCTTACGTCCTTTACCAACTTGTTTACTTATTGTAATTTAGAATTATTTCTGACTCAACAACTATTGGTTGAATAACTGAGTGGTAATATTTGTTTAGGCAATAATGTACACCTATATTTATAACGAAATCTAGAACCGTCACTGACCGGGTCACCTCGTTTTGGTTTCAACTGGGCACTAGCGCGTATATAAACTAACTAGAAAGTTATTCTTCAGTCCAAACCTTAGTTTGGATTCTACAGTTATTTATTTTGTGAATGGAAGATAGGATGGAACACAACTTTCTGCAACTTCGGAGCTAACTTTAGTGGACTTAATTCTGTAGGCTGGTGTTGATCTGTGATAGACGATCTGATCCAGCTGAAAATACGGTCACGAGTTTCAGCATAATATATTTCTTCGCACAGTACAGGCTTTGGTAACAAAACGCATACCCGAGACATGGCAAATATTCCCAGGTATTTAGCACAACCCATAGTATGAGAGGAGGTGGCTTTAAAGACCACAGTGACAAGTCATGGATAACTTACTCTTTAAAACGTTTCGAAGATACAAAGTGAAGGATCTTTAAAGAACCTTAGGTCTTCGCAGGAGAACACTGTATTCTCTATTGACCAGAGTATTGACTTTTATATCAAACGAGGAATTTAAAGTATTTTCTTTCCGATTACCCACATTACGCTTATGCTCCAACGAATATTTAGTTAATACATCCAAAATAAAAAGATGAATCTTTAATTGCATATCACTACATACCGTTTGTATGGATCTTCATTTTAGCTGTGCCGGCGGTTTACAGGACTGTGCCAACGGCGCATTAAATGGCATCTTGGTCTCGTTTAAAAGACACAATTTTTCCGAGAGTATAAAGATAGACTAGAAACCTATGGGATGAAAGAACATTTGTTTGATGCGACCTCCTCACCAAGTTGCACAACGTTTACTCTACAAAGAACCATCCTAGATAACAAGGCTAGGTTTCCTGAACGTATTATACAGACAGTGAAGGAACAGTTCTACGTTGACGATTTATTAACCAATGTTGATACGTTATAAGAAGCTAAGTTAATATATTCTCAGCTGAAGGAAATGTTACGTTTAGGGGGTTTTAATCTAACCAAGTGTGCCAGCAACAATGTTGAATCAATAAAGTTTATTCCAGAGGAAGATCATATAGAAAGGAACGTAGATATTTGTTTATCGATGGAAAGAAATGAAAGGACTCTAGGAAAAGAGTGGAATGTTCTGACCGATAAAATCTTCAGGGTGTGCGCGTTCGATGCAACTCCTGCAAGGAAAACCATTTTGTCGTATTTAACATCTATGTTCGACCCAGATGGGTTTATAGTTCCAGTTGCTTTGCCAGCTAAGTTAATTTTTCAAGATACTTGTCGGCAAAATCTTTCATGGGACGCAGAGCTTCCTAGGGAGTGCTTTATAAGATGGGACTGTTGGCTCAGAGGTATGAAGCGCCTAAGTGAACCGTTACTTACCAGATGTCTTGTAGCAGAACTGTACAAACCACTGGCTACTCAGATTCATTACTTTACCGATGCCTCCGAATTTGCATACAATGTTGTAGTGTATGCTCGTTTTGAAGATGTCTCCTGTCAAGTTCATCGCTCCTTTTTATTAGCTAGGTCCAGGGTTGCTAAGCTGAAAATTAAAGCATCATCTGATAATAATCCCAAACCAACTCTTAGAAAGCCTAAGAAAAGGAAAGTCATCGGGCCGAAAGTCAATACACCGAAGCAGCCAGAGGTCACTTTAACAAAGAAGCCAGTAAATAAGACCGTGAAGAAGCAGACGGCACATATTTGCCGTGGTATCGTACATGGTGTTGAGAAAGACGTATTCGTGAGAGTTGTGAATAAGAATAAGGGTGGTTCTGATAGATTTAAAAAAGCCAATGCTAGTCTTAGACAGATTATGTGTAGTTGGAACCAGAATAAGTCAGCAAATGCTTTTTTAGAAAGAGGCTGTGAAAGGCGTTTTAACCTTCCTAGAGCTAGTCATCGAGGCAGCGTATGGGGACGCATTATAAAGTCAATAAGAAGGATTCTACAATCACTACTGTTTCAAAAGGTATTGACGGACGAGTCTTTGGAGGTGTTTTTTAATAGAGGTTGAAGGGATAATGAACAATCGTCCACTCGTAAAGCTAGTTAATGACTGTGATAATTTGGATGTATTCTCATCAAATAAGTTATTGTTAGTTCATATAGGTGTATCACTCGAAGAAGCTCAGATGAGTAAAATGTGCTTATATAACAGCAAAAGAAAGCAAGAGCAACAACTAACCAACTTATTCCGGAATAGGTGGTTACGGGAGTACCTACCAACCCTTCGGGCGAGATCCGAGTGGTCGAACATGAGAAAGAATCTACAACCCGGAGATTTGGTGTTGGTAAACAATACTGGCTCACCGAGAAATCTGTAGTCGAAAGCTATGGTTAGACAGGCCAATTATGGTCCAGATGGAAGAACCAGAGCAGTTTGACTGAAGACAGCGACGGAAGAGATCAGCCAGAATAGACGAAACCTATGTCTATTTGAAGCAGCCGACCATATGGAAGCGACAATAGTGAAGCCTAGACGTGTTGTCCGCTTGGGGGGGGTGTTAGTTATGTCCATAACTAACCAATCAAATCGTTGGTTAAGCCCCCACCACGTTAATCTGGTATGATGTATCTGTAAACTATCACTGTTACATGTGACTCACCAATTGAATGACATCATTACCCTATTATATTAACGTGACTCATAAATTTTATTAATTTCGATAAGACACGTAGTACTGGTCGGTATGTTTGTGAGTTTCATTTAACGACTGTAATCCTTTAATTATTGTACTAATCTAATTGTTTTCATGTTTAGAAACAGACAAAGTTTACAGCCAATTTGTCCTTGTTCTGACTATAGCTTTCACATAGATTCTGGGATCGCCAGTATCGCGTTTACAGTTCTAGTAGTATGTCCGTAGGACAAATTAGATCCTACATTAGCGTTAATGACTGTTGCAGCTATTGAATACCTACCTACCACTGTTTTTCGGTGTTAGTTGCTGTCTGAGTACTGCTGCTCTGATGTCCATATCCTGGAAGCCGATTCGGCATTCTGAGGACTCCTCGGGGTTTTGTGCAGAGCCAAATCCAGGATCCTCAATTCTTAAAATAAGTTTGATAACTTAAGACCACTAAGTCGCGATTAGTTCACCTCAATTTCCAGATTCTTTTGACCTTTGAAGCGTTATCACAACCATGAGGTTTTAAAAAAACCACTGTACTGCTTGATGACACAACTTATTCGCACTACGTTTTAGGTAAATTTTGAAAATTTACGACGGAACCTTTAAAACCGATCATTTAGAACGGATATTTTTGAGGACTAAATTCAATTTATTACATGACGTTCAAGTGGTTCAAACTTCTAAAATCCTTCTCAGTTTTATTCTGGCCTCTATTTAAAGAAAGGGTCTATTCTTTAATATCCATAGTGTACATCAGTTTGTAAACATTTTTACGGTGAATAAACACCGTGTACACTGAGTTTTTTATTTTTCTATTTCGTGATCAAAATGGTTCCCAAGCTTATAGCATTTCATGAAGGTTTTGATATGAGCGTTACAAGCAGTCAATTTGACTTTAGTCTTGTACCTAACGATAGCGTATGCCGGAGTTGTAGTTCAAAAAGCCTATATTCGAGCGTTAGGTAGAAATGCTGACTATAAATCATCATGATAAAACTTTAAACTGAAAACATTCCAAATACTCTGGATACTCAGGAAGATTTCCGCAGAAGCTTGTTGTGACAAAACAGTGCTATCGAATTCCTGAGCTTGTGCTCTTTGTTGCCTAGGAGTAAATCATTTTGTGACAAGTACTTGGTGGTCTATTTTCGGCGATCCCTTCCAGTTGTTTCCAAGTGCTATTCATCCTTTTGGTGTTGGCTTACAATTCCCAGCGCAATACGTTCTTTGGTCTTTCTCTTTTCCTTTTCCCTTCAACATTCCAACTTGGAGCTTGCATTGTGATCCAGCTTGGTGATTTCCACAATGTATCTCCTGTCCACTTCCACAGTCTTCCTTAATTAACTATTCAGCTGAATGCTGATTTATTCTTTCCCACAGTAGGCTGTTGCTGATGGTATCCGGCAAACGGATATTAAGTATCTTACGTAGTCAATTGTTTATAAATATCTGTACTTTTTCAATTATGGTTGTAGTAGTTCTCGAAGTTTCAGCTACTCACAACAGAACTGTCTCGACATTCGTACAGAAGATTCTCACTTTGATACTGGCTGACTGTTGTTTTGAGTTTTATATGTGCATCAATTGTAGAAATGCTAACCGTGCTTTACCAATCCTTGCCTGTATGTCTGCATCAGACCCTCCTTGTTCATCGGCGATGCTGACTAAGCACGTGAGGGTTTCCATCTTTTCCAGAGCTTCTCGATCAAGTGTGATTTGGTTGGTGTCCACTGTGTTGTATTTGAGGATCTTGCTTTTTCTCTTGTGTATGTTGAGGTCTACTGATTCAGAGGCTTCTGCTACGCAAGCTGTCTTCATCTGCATTTATTGCCGTGTATGGGATAGGAGGGCTAGGTCATGTGCGTAATCCAAATCGTCTAGTTGCATATAACCTATCCATTGTATTCCGTACTTCCCTCTCATATGTGGAAGTTTTCATTATCCAGTCAACCACTAGAAGAATGGGGAGGGGATTAGTCAGTCTTGTCTGACTCCGGTCCTCACTTGGAATGCGTCCGTGAGCTGTCCTCCATGTACCTTTTTGCAATATAGGCCGTTGTATGAATTTCGTATGATGCCGACGATTTTCTCAGGTACTCCATAGTGTCGAGGAAGTTTCCATAATGTTCTCCTATCCATACTGTCAAATGCTATCTCATAATCAAGGAAGTTGATGAATAGTGACGAGTTCCATTCAGTCAATTGTTTAACGATGATCCGTAGTGTCGCGATTCGGTCTGTGCACGACCGATCCTTACGAAATCCGACCTATTGATCTGGAAGTTGAATGTCTACTGAATCTTTCATCCGGTTCAGCACCACACTGTTGTAAACGTTTACTGGTACCGATAGTAGTATGATGTCTCTGTAGTTCTCACACTTGCTGCGATCTCCTTTCCTTGGTATCTTGATTAGGTATCTTTCTTTCCCGTCTGTCGGCACTTGATCCTCCTCTCAAATCTTCCTGAATGGAACTTGTAGCATATTGGCAGTTACTTCCATGCCTGCATTCAGTGTTTCAGTCGGTATATTGTCAGGTTTTGCTGCTTTCCCACTCTTGATTTGTCTGATGGCCACCCTGATTTATTCGATAGTTAGTGGAGTGACATCTATAGGAAGGTGTGTGTGCTCCTTCGTGACCAGAGTAAAGCAGCATTTCTCTGGAATCTAATTCTTTCCACTTAGTACCTGTCTTACTGTTTTCACTGATTCCGAGGACCTTTAAGTCCGATCACATAATTTCCGTAGATGTCTGATCGGTTCTCCCGGTCTCTCATATTGCTAGGATATTCCATGTATCTATATTAATTGTTGCTCTTGTTGTTAAAAGGAGCACTGGCCTTGTGACTTCCGGGGAATTACGACTTTCATAATTCTTCCAAATGAAGATCCTTGAAAATGAAGTGCTCAAATGAGGAGTTCAAATTGTTTAGTTTGCTTAATCTGGTAAGTGTTTTGGGCAAGGTTTTGTTTACGGGGTGGAGTAGATGACCTCATCTCCAACACTTCTTTTTTTACTCGAGCTTGTGACCGACAGTAACGCTACCAACAGGTGGAGTTCCCTAGAAACTTGCTGAATTCAAATTCCTTAACATGTATAGTAGAGAGCCGAATGAAGAGTCGAGTGTTATGAGGCAAATCTCAAGGATCAATGTGATGTTGGTTATTAAGGCGATTACGATTCTTCAACACTGCTTTAGAACAAATCTGAACTTACAATTATATTTTCGTTGGTTACTTATCATGTCGGAGTCTGAGTTCAGGAAAAGGGGTTGTTATATTTATAGATGAGAATTCATTTTCTCAAATAAAGAGAAAATTGTATGTACAAGAAATTGCTGAATGACAGCCTCCTGAAAACTAAGGTCATCCGCTCGGATTTCGTAACAACTAATAGGTGGAAATAAGATAACTATCTTTCACTTTATTAAGCACAGTTTATTAAAAAAACATTTTTATAAGATAATTACAGGCAATTGACATTTATTCTGTTTGACTATTAAGATGGTGTTGGACTTGAAAACGTTTGTTTAACTGTTTCAAACTGATAACTGGCGTCTACATTTCTTTCTCCGTTTCACCTGGTTTTTAACACTAGGAATTATGGCTTCCCCACAGATGCCCATCAAGTTTCAGGAACATTTGCAGGTTAGTGTTATGATAAACCTTAAACTATACTCCATGTGTTATAGCTGGTTAGTATTGGAATTCAGCCTAGCAGCATAGGATTTAGTACTTTGACTATGGAATCGGATAAGTTTATTTGCGTCAGAGAGAAGACAGGTGAGACGTCACAGGTTGTAATTATTGATATGAATGATCCAATGAATCCTACTCGTCGTCCTATTTCTGCCGATACTATAATAATGAACCCCGTAAGTAAGGTGATGGCATTAAAAGCTGGGAAGTTGTTACAAATCTTCAACATCGAGCTGAAAAGCAAGATGAAAACATACACCATGCCGGAAGATGTTGTATTTTGCAAGTGGATATCCGTGAACACCATCGCACTCGTGACTGGTACTAGTGTTTATCACTGGGCTATGGATGGTGAATCAAATCCAGTCAAGATGTTTGATCGTCACCAATCTCTGGCATCTAGTCAAATCATAAGCTACCGTTGCGACCCAAGTCAGAAGTGGTTGTTGCTTATCGGAATAACTTCACAGGACAACCGAGTTGTTGGATATATGCAGTTGTATAGCGTGGAGCGCAAAGTTAGTCAAGCGATAGAGGGTCATGCCGCTGCATTTGCTCGTTACATACCTGAAGGAAACGCCAATCCCACCACATTGTTTTGTTTTGCCTCACGAAATGCCCAAGCATGCAAATTACACATAATTGAAGTTGGTCAACCACCTGCAGGAAACCAACCATTTCCTAAGAAGGCCATTGATGTTTACTTCCCACCAGAAGCTCAGATCGACTTTCCTGTTGCAATGCAGGTATGTAAGACGTCATCATTTTTCACTTTTAGACTTCGTCAAAGTATGGCATCATATACTTGATAACGAAAAGCGGGTACTTACACCTTTATGATATTGAAAGCGGATCATGTATATATATGAATCGGATAAGCAGCGATACTATTTTCGTAACAGCTCCCTATGAACCAACTTCCGGTATCATTGGCGTTAATAGGAAAGGGCAGGTAAAATTTGTAGCTGGCATTTTTATGTTGTGTTCAGTTTTGATTCTGTGTGCCCCTACGCATTCCCTATTATTCTAACATTACTGCTCTTCAAAAGTGATTTGTGACCATTAATCCAGCTTGTCATAGTAGTTAGTGTTCTGTGTACTCATGTAAAATGCTTTATTCAATATTTCTGCCAGGTTATGCTATTATTAGTGACTGGTGAATGTTTTGTAGTAATGGCTAAATACTTGACGCTACTCTTTAAAAACTGGAATTTTAACGTAGAGATTTTCTAAATGTTCATCTACAGTGTGTAAACGACTCGGACCTGCCAATCCAAATAAATAGCATTGGATCTATTAACTCAGTTTATGTGTAAATGCAGTGTCTGTAAATTAATCGCTAGCTGTTATAGGTTGACTTGTTAGACAATCAGTATGAATGATTATCAATGGATATCGTCTCATATCGTGTTGAGTATCTCACACCATAAATACTGACTCATCTATATCAAACAAAACATTACACGTAAATACCTTCGTAGCATTTACCATTCCATCTAGAAGTACAATAGCAATATCGTTTGAGGCATATTAGTCCCTACGTCAGTTCTGTGCAGACTGAAATTTTTATGTTCATTAACCACTTCTAACCTCAGCGCTTCTTTAGTGGAATATAGCAACAGATTGAATGAATCATCGACCATAGGAGCACTGACCAATTCCAGTTTTCAATATCAACTACGGGAAAATACGAATCTTGACAAGTCTTCCCACCCAACTCAAATCACTAACATCTGTATGGAGTTTCTGTCTCTACGTCATTAGATTTTTGGGCTTTAATTATGGTGTACATGTAGTCGGTGTGCAATACACCTACCAGCATGCGTACGACTGACCAAATAATGGACTTTCAAATTTGTGTCCCAATGGATAGTTTGCTTCGTCGTGTGTGCTTTAAGTGTAGCTCCAAATTGATCTGATTCTCATGCTCCTTATGTTAGTCCGTCGTTTACCAATGATTGACCACTTCCAGTGATAGTATTGTGTAATGTTAAAGTTTGGAGATCACTGGAACTATTCAGAGATGCCGTTTTCAAGCATGCTTTGGTATGTCTGTTATTCTGCCTAGCAAGTTCGGTACCAGGCTCTTGACTGATACTAAGGTTGATTAAAACAAATGATGATTAGTCAATTACTTGTTCCCATGTAAGAAGGAATGTTTGTGAGTTTAGGCTGTCGCGCTACCATTACGTGACAGTACTATAAAACACCATAATCCATACCAGCAACTGATGTCCCACTTTACTAGTGAGTCTAAGCGCCAAGGCAGTATTGCAGCCCTCACACGAATCAAATTATTTGTGTGGTGCATATATATTTGGTGTCATTGTATCAATGTTTATATCTAAGTAAAAAAATAAGGATGAGAAAGGACAATGTATTGTTCATGCTAAAAACCGAACCAAAGGACTAATAAAGCACTATTATATATATTTTTTACACGATGCCATTCAGCGGGTGTTTTTATTAAATCATACTAGATATAAGTAGTTTCGTACTTAATTTGAATCCTAAATATTAAATAACACCTGTCCGTTTTGAATTCTACGACGCGTTTCCGTTTATTTTCTAATAACTCGTGTAAAGATATGGTTCTGGCAGTTTTCTCGGCATAAACATCGTCTACTTTGAATTTATCTGGAGTGTATGTTCGAAAGTTTGCACATCAGCATTTGTCATACTCTTGTTTTAGGTATTATCCGTCAGTATCGATGAAGATACTATCATCAGTTACATAACCACTACGTTGGAAAACCCCACACTTGCGCTCCAAATGGCTTCCAGATGCAATCTTCCTGGTGCAGAAGATTTGTTTTTCAAGAAATTCGATTCTCTTTTTCAATCCGGTCAGTTTCCCGAAGCTGCGAAGTTAGCAGCTAATGCTCCTAAAGGTATTTTGCGCACTCCACAGACAATTCAACGTTTTCAACAGGTAGGTTTATAACAAAGCGTAAGCAAATTTTGGTACAATATCTCTTATCTTACGTATAATAATGAAATATTCGCGATGGACATCATCCTCCGGTAATGCCAATGCATCTAATCAAGGGTTAGAAAGACCCTCAATATCATCATTAGTTTTTAGTCATTTATAGTATTTCCAACGCTACATGAGTCAAGGTCCTAGACTATTGATTTTTGATTGCAGCATCCATGGATTAACTTTACCCCTTATTCACCAGATTGCTTGGAAATGCAGTTTATTAATTCGTTTCACGAGAACGAATACTGACCAGTAACAAATAAGCTTATTTCAGATCGGATTTTGAGAAGTAACTCGTAATTTAATTCATCTCATTTTAATCGTCTAATATGTGAAATACGTTTCTTATTCTTATAGGTGTCAAGTGCACCAGGGCAAGCATCAGCCCTGTTGCAGTATTTTGGAATTCTACTTGACCAAGGTCAACTTAACAAGTTCGAAAGTCTGGAGCTTTGTAGACCAGTTTTACAACAGGGTAGGAAACAGTTGTTGGAAAAATGGTTGAAGGAGGACAAATTAGAATGTTCAGAGGAGTTAGGAGATCTTGTTAAGCAGGTAATTTTCCTTTTTTTATTTTTCTGAATGTTTACTCGATTTCAGAAAATTACTGTGCGTAGTTAATTGAGTCACGCGCACCAAAAACTTGCGGCAAAAAGTTTTGAAAAAATCATGTTATCCATAAACAGAATTATCACCTACTAGTCGGTTGTTAATGGGTTTCCAAGTGTCTTCACTGGTTACGGCTCTTCAAAATAATTTTGGTTCAATTTGTCATCACATTCGTTTCACCAGTATATGGGTTTGAATGTTTGGGAAAATTTACTAAAGCTATGTAAGCGAAGTAGTGAAGTTTTCACTTTCAATAGTTTTTGACTCATGAGTTGGGAAGAGAATCACGAGATTCATAATAAAAAAATTCTGGCTTCGATCTAAAACCCATCAGTACCACAGCTTGATACGAATACATCTCTTTTAAAACAGACTTAACTTATGGGATGTCTCAATAATGATGATCTTCCTACCCTTTCTATGTTTTCTTTAGATATTAAATAATTTTTGAGCTTTTAGCTTCATTCTGACCTCTCTCATGAATCCAAATTTTTTAAACATAGAGTAGTACAGTCTAAGTTGACTAAACGTTGGTTCTTTTTTATGTACAATGAAAAGGTATGTAACTTGTGTTCATAATGCTTCCAACCTCCATTCCTTATGAGGAAATGAGAAATCAAAGTTATTTTTATTTTAAGTTACTTCGGGGTTGCTTGCCAATCATATCAGGTCCTCACTTGTCACTTTAAGTAGACATATTATTATAGTCATTTATAATGGTTATAAGCTTTTATTATTTTAACAGGCGGATCCTACACTAGCTTTGTCAGTCTACCTAAGGGCCAATGTTCCACCAAAGGTCGTACAGTGTTTTGCTGAAACTGGCCAGTTTCAGAAAATCATCGTTTATGCGAAGAAGGTCGGCTACACACCAGATTATATTTTTCTGTTACGCAACCTAACTCGTATCAACCCAGACCAAGGTTTGCAGTTTGCCCAAATGTTGGTTCAGGATCAAGAACCTTTAGTTGATTTAGAACAAGTTGTAAATGTGTTTATGGATCAAGGTTTGGTGCAGCAATGTACATCATTCTTACTGGATGCATTAAAGCATAATCGACCTTCTGAGGGACATCTCCAAACTCGTTTATTAGAAATGAATCTAATGTCAGCACCTCAGGTAAGTTACACGTTTCAGTGTATGTTTGGATTCGGTTTGTTGCTAGTCACATTGTCATCTATCCGCAGAGGATACTAGTGTGTCACGTCAATATGGACAGATTTTTGTTTTGAGGTAGTTTTATACCTTTTCAAATATCGATTTTTTGTAACTCCAGCAAAAAGAGGCTCATCATAAGACTACTGCTTGTGTTGGAGAATGTTTTTATTCTGATCATACCCAAGTGGATGCAGGTGTTTGCTTGAGTTTTGCTAAACGCAGAAAAGCCACTGCAAAAAGGTTCTTTAAAGCTCAACTTGATGGAAAAGTCAAGAATATATATCAGGAACAACTAAAGCAGTTAGTCAACCGTTAAAGCCACGTCTACTTCGAGGTAGCTTGGCGTGATATTCAAACAGCTGTCAACAGCAGTGAGATCTGCCATTAATCAAAGGGTTAGGAACCATCATTGGATTTCGGTGGCGTCTAGTGAACCGATAGATTCTCGGGAACTCACCTCACCTGGCTCCAAACACGACTACAAACGAAGGCAGCCGGAACATAGGCTGCTAAAAAACCTACATAGTGATCGTTAGCAGTGGTGGATTGCAAAAGCAAGATGTAAAAAAGGCGGAGGCAATAGGTAGTCGTAGACAACTATTTAAACTTATCAAGGAAACAGGTATTACAAATCCGACTGTTAGTTAGGCTATTCACTTTTATTTCAGGAGATTCTAGTTATGGGCAGAAGATTTTAACCAACAGTTCGACTGGCCCCAAGTTACTTTTCAGTTACCCCCCTATCTCTAAGCAACCTGAATCAGAAAATAATGTAAGTTCTTCAACTCTTAATGAGGTTAAGAATGCTATAGGTAATCGAAAACGGGGAGAGCAGCTGGTCCAAATGGATTAACCCTGGAAATCTTTGATGTTGGCTTTTCTGTTTGATTGACTGAAATCTTAGCTAGAATCTGGGAACTGAACGTAACCCCATTTGACTGGTGTCGATCGCTGATCGTCTTAGTTTATAAGAAAGAACAGAAATCTTGTGACGATTACAAAGGATTGTTTGAATAAAGTATTAGCTTCAATCAATAATAAATCGACGCTTAATTGGAGCAAACCTGGGTGTTGACGTGTAGACCAAATATTCTCCCTTCTCCGGGTTCATGAACAAATCCATACTTACCGACTCCCAACCATAGTTCTGTTCTCAAACCTTAAGGCAGCGTTTAGTTCCGTAGATCGACAGGTTTTATAGCAGCGTCTCATTAAAAGGTGCACTACAGAATTACATCAACCTTGTATAGACTTTCCACTCGAACAGTATTCATTGAGTCAGAGGTTGTGGCAAACTTTCATCGGAAATTATAACTACAAGTAGTGATCTTCCGAATCGTCCAATTCCCTCACTTTTATTTTACCTTGTCTTAGACTTTATTTTAGTGATAACTCTTTCGTCATCTAACTTTTCAGGTGTTAAAATTTTATCAGGAGGTTCTCTTCTTGACCTAAAATATGTAGATGTAGTTTTTCTATTAGCACTGGCAAAATATAGAATCTTCTGATCACCTCTATCCTACTTTATGAGTATAAAGCGTGTTCACTGAGAACAGAGGATATTCGTAGGTTACTAATTCTTGATCATAGGTGTTTTTTAAGCATCGGTTATGTATTTCGGGACCACCATATAAGCAATCCCGAGGTTAGACTCAGAGCACTAGGAAAAAATGGGAAATCGATTGATGAGTTAGTGGGTCGACGTGGGTCGTTGAGACATGTGTTACGTATGCCCAACCATCTACCTAGGGGCGATTTGTCTGGTATAGGAGTAGATTAAAAGAAAGCTAGTGATTATTAAGACTAAACTTGACACCAGTTCATGAAATCATCGACTGTTAGACTGAGTCATGTAGTAAGATGCAGACTACCTGGTTGGTGTCCTCACGACTATCGTAACCAATCATTTGAGACTTTTAGTGATATGGCTCGCGATCATCCTCAATGAAGCACGTACATTCACTTTTTCCCTTAGTCCTTAAATCTCCTTATACCTTTTTTTCTACACCTTTTCTACTACTACTAATGCTGTTAGTACTAGGTATTTACAAGTCTGATTGTCGAACAGTATCCTCAGTTCTATATCATTATAACTAACCTTATTAATATGTTGTGAGCTTGTGTCGTTACACAAATCTCGAGCAGAGCGAGAAGTGCATATCTTAGCTAAAGATTCGGTTGAATTTGATATTTATGTTAATGAACATACGTGCTCTATGCAAATTATCACATAACTGTGATGACCAGACACGAAATGCTTATTGTACGTAATTCATGATTTTGTTTATATTTCAATTAACCGTGATGAATAATAATATTTTGTAAAACTAATGGCCCTAGTTATTCTAATTTTACTAAACAAGGGTATAAATGAAGTAATAAACTTGCATTGGCTATTACAGTGTTAAATATTAAAGAGATTATTATTCGATTGTCTTTATGGATATGTAGAATTTCTTTTTACTTGTTCGGAAAATATGTTCTACATGGTGACCGGTCTTGATACCTTTTAGGTTGCGGATGCAATTTTGGGCAACCAAATGTTTTCACATTATGATCGGGCAGCTATTGCTCAGTTGTGTGAGAAAGCAGGGTTGTTGCAGCGGGCTTTGGAGCACTATACTGATCTTTACGACATCAAACGGGCTGTCGTAAGTACACATTTGTTAAATCCTGAGGTGAGTAGATTTGCTTGTAATCTTAATATGTACTTATCCCGAGTTTAAATAGCCTTGAAAATCAATATATTATATATGTATTTCCTTCAAAATGCTTTACTTAATTCAGTGATAACTAGGCCTAAACTGTATACTTATGGAATCAAATAGCTTTTTAGATGTTTCTGTGTCCAGACAGCAAAGGTTTTGAATAGGATAGTTTAGGGGAAATGATATATTTCCAGGTTTTCTAAATCTAAAGATGATTTGGAAAGTTTTATTATACTGTATTTAAGTCACCAGTGCCCATAGCTATTTTTTAAAATATTCTCAGTGTGAGTTATTTAATGTGCAGCTTCGTTCTGTTGATGAATTGAAGGTTATTGAGATGCTAGTTTAAATGTGATATTTCTACATATTGATAGAAAACCATCTTACCGAACTGATTTGGGACAATACAAAAGTTATATCTGAATATTCAGACTGTTCTTTCATCATCTGTACCAAACTAAATTATGTTTATTCACCAATAATCGGTCGCGACAAGATTAATTCAAGCTTAGGATATTAATTTAATCTACGGTGCTTTATTTTCTGACAGGTTAAAATGAAACCAGTATGATTATATTTGCTCTCCATGTCTTCATTGAATTTTGTTGCCTTGTTTATGTACAAGTGTCAAAATGATCTAATGTTGTTAACAATATTCAGTTAGATGAAAATAGCGGTATAAATTATAATTTCTCATTGTGATTTTCACTACCAAAGTATCAGTTTCTCCAGTACATAAGCACAGTGAATATACATTCCTCGTAGACTCATGAATCACTCCGTTAATTCACTGGACATAATTTCCTTTATTTGTGGTGTACTCTACGAAGAATTTTTTGTGGCCTTTGTAACAGTTATTAGGCAAATGATAGATACTTGAATGTTTGCGATTATATGATTTACATAGATGCCAATGTCTTTCAGACTTACAGTCACTATTTTTACTTCCACACATCGCATTTGCGCACTACTAGTTGGTAGAGCAAGTTTTTAAACTTCTTGTATACTATTCGTGTTCAATAGAACTTGTGATGTACATAATGGTGGGAGTATTTATCTGACTGTTTGCATCACTTTGTGGTCCTCTCTTGTACTTGCCATCGTTCACTAACAATTCTCTGACCACCATAGTGTCATATTAAGGCCTGACAGTGTAACCCAGTAAAAAATTTTTCCAAATGGTAAATGTACAGTGTTTGTTACTGTTTTTAGAACACAATCGTCTGAACTAATTTATTGTCAATTTTTACTAATGTATAGTTTATTTCATCGTTCCTCCAAATGTACATGAAAGTTTAAGTGATTTTCTTTTTGATCTGTAGAAGCATTAAACCAATTTTCGTAAATAAATGTGGTGTTAACATTCACTTGTTTTATTTTCATCCGGAATGTTTTTAGTCTTTTTGTTTCTTTCTTACAAATTTTATAGTGGCTTGTCAATTATTTTGGCTCACTTTCTGTCGATGACTCGTTGGAGTGTTTGAGAGCTATGCTGCAGACAAATATTAGACAAAATCTCCAGGTCTGTGTCCAGATTGCTACTAAGTATCACGAACAGTTGGGGACGAATGCGCTTATCGAAATTTTTGAATCCTTCAAATCATTTGAAGGCCTGTTTTACTTTTTGGGGTCTATTGTTAATTTTAGTCAAGAACCTGAAGTTCATTTTAAATATATTCAAGCTGCCTGTAAAACCGGACAAGTCAAAGAAGTTGAACGGATTTGTCGCGAAAGCAATTGTTATGAACCAGAACGAGTTAAAAATTTTCTTAAAGTAATAATCTTATTACTTATTCTCATGCATTCGTTATATACGTATAAAATTGTTGTAATCAACTTCATATATACTAGCCGATTATAGTTACAAGTTTAAATCATCAGTTGTCTGCAAGTTATCTAAACACATGTACTGTCATCACTAAGGATTTTTCCTAGTGATATTGCATGTAGAAGATCGTAAGCTTATCTTATCATCACTGCACAACCCCAGGAGTTTTGAGAAAGAATCGCTCGGTTATATTTGAAAATATATTTGTAATTAAAATAATTAGGAATATGCTTTTATCCTAAGTTTAATGAGCATTGCATTAAATTCCGAAGTATCAATCTTTTAGTTAAAATTCACCCAATAACGGGTGATGTTGATTCGGAATATATCATACTATGAACCGGTTTTTCTCTAACCACTAAATTAGGTTTTCACTATAATTAAGGATTTTCAAACATAGTGAAGATGAATTTACTTATTATGTGTAGTAGATTCATGATATATATTTAAGTGCTAATAATCTTTCGTTTTAACATTAAACAGAGAGTAACAGTCAACTGAGAGAGCTTTGGTCGTCCATTTTATATTTTGGCACATCCACTTTGAACTCTTTATACAAGTTTTGTACGATCATTTTAAAAGTTAGATAAAAGTTAAATGGAAGAAACAGACATTTTGACGTGTCTACGGAGAGATTTTTTGTTAGGCATTTCCTAATAATATACATAACTGCGGTCTGTGATAAGAATAACCAGTTCTCATGTGGACTGTACTTCTAGCCTTCATATTAGTTTTAAATGTCTGATAGTTACATTTCAAAAAAGTAAGCATGAACAGTTGCGGCTACTGAAAATTGCTGTCAATACTGATGCTTTTAGTTAATATTTCAGTCTCTGTTAAAATATTATTAATCAGATTTCTTTTATTATTCTTATGATGTAACATAAACTTTTTTTTCAGGAGGCAAAACTTACGGACCAATTACCTCTTATTATTGTCTGCGATCGCTTCGATTTTGTTCATGATCTCGTCCTTTATTTGTTTCGTAATAATTTGCAGAAATACATTGAGATTTATGTGCAAAAAGTTAATCCAGCCCGTTTACCGGTAGTCGTTGGAGGCCTTTTAGATGTTGATTGTTCAGAGGACATAATAAAGCAGTTGATGGCAGTTGTTCGTGGTACGTTTCTAATTTTTCTTACTTGTAAACTCAAGAAGTGGTTAATAAAGTATAATACTCTCGTTATTTATTTTTTTCCAGGTCAGTTCAATACTGATGAACTTGTTGCAGAAGTGGAAAAGCGCAATCGGCTGAAGTTATTACTGCCATGGCTTGAATCACGTGTACATGAAGGATCTGTTGAACCTGCTACACATAATGCCCTAGCAAAGATTTACATAGACCTTAACAACAATCCTGAACGTTTCTTGAGAGAAAATCAGTATTATAATAGCTCTGTTGTCGGTAAATACTGTGAAAAGCGTGATCCACATTTAGCGTGTATTGCATATGAACGTGGGCATTGTGACCAAGATCTAATCAGAGTACGTTATGCATATAATGTATTATTTTCAATTTTAATTTATTTTTAAATCTACTTGTACGTCATTTTTTTTGAAACCTCATGGTTTTATATTGTGTCTACCTAGAATAAAATTTTCTTGTCATGGTTTATAAGTCGACTTTATTTTTTAGGTTTGTAATGAAAACGCATTATTCAAAACTGAAGCTCGTTACTTAGTTAGACGGAAAGAACCGGAGCTATGGGCAGAAGCTTTAAGTGAATCTAATAGTTACCGTCGACAATTAATTGATCAAGTTGTTCAGACAGCACTTTCTGAGACCCAAGATCCTGAAGAGATATCCGTTTCTGTTAAAGCATTTATGGCTGCGGATATGCCGAATGAACTTATTGAACTTCTGGAGAAAATAGTTCTGGACAACTCAGTATTTTCTGATCATCGCAACCTTCAAAACCTTTTAATCCTAACTGCAATTAAGGCTGATAAAAGTCGTGTCATGGAATACATTAATCGTTTGGATAATTATGATGCTCCTGATGTTGCTAACATAGCCATAAATAATTCTCTTTTTGAAGAAGCATTTGCCATTTTCAAGAAATTTGAAGTCAACACATCCGCTATACAGGCAAGTATTTTATGCGTTTGTAGATATGTTTTGTTCATGTAGAGGTATTTTATTAGTGGAAGTGGTAAATTGATTTAACGTATTGTAGACTTCTTGAAACCTATCTTCCGCATCGTTATTTTCGACCTATGTATCTTATTATCGAACTTAAATTTCAGAGTATGCAATTAAAATCGTTTATTTATGGTAGAACCGATGTATGCTGGTTAGGTATTCATCTTATTCCATTTTAAGCTTTATGTAAACGTCCGAATTTACGTGATTATTGTGTCCATTCTTTCAATGTGACTAATGAATCTTGATGTTTGGTTGTCTAGTCAAACAACCTACCTATACAAATCTGACAGTACTACAGTCAATCTTGATTGTGACCGAGTTCCTTGTTGTTTCATCATTGTCTATGGTGAAACAACCTGTTGTGTACTAATATGACTACTCTTGGAGCTTGAATAGAGGATTTCTTATGTACAAAGCAGCGAGGATTTAGATTCCTTCACCTGAGTCATGTTTCGTGTGTCCAGTAGCTCTCAATTATAAAGTTCAATGTTGTACAGCAGTTATAAAATGTTAGGTGTTCAGGGTAACGGATAAAAACTGCTTAATAACCTTTTGAGATTCATTCTTAGCTCAGTAAGGAATAATAATTTTTTATAATTTTTATTTATTTATTTATTTAAACACATAAATATTGGTACAAGGAAGCACCAGATAAATATGCGCCTCACAAATCTCATTCGATTTGTGTGAGGGCTGTGATACTGCCCAGGTGCCCAGACTGAAGCAGGTGGTTTTCTTAGGGGGCCACACCCGGAGCCTTTGACCTAAAGATCTGATCCACAAGGCAGTGGAGCGTCGTGAGGAGATGCAGTCCCATGGTAGCCGGTGATCAACGGTTGATTCGTACGCCATTTGCTCCTTCAAGATACTGGAGCCCATGTGCACCACTGGTTTGGAATCAGGGTTTTCCATCTCCCCTAGGTGGACTTTCCGTGTCCACCAACCCGGTTAAAGCTCCGGACATTCGCTTTTCGTCCTCTGACTTTCGTAAACAACAGTAGTGCCACGAGAAGGCAGTGAGTAGGACTTTTTTATAAGGTGATATCCGTAAGAAACAAATTATGAACCCTTTATATTGTTAGTGGGTCGGTGGTGGAAACTTTCACGTACCTGGTCAGCATCACCAATGAACAGGGAGGGTCTGATGCAGACATACAGGCAAGGATTGGTAAAGCACGGTTAGCATTTCTACAATTGATGCACATATAAAACTCAAAACAACAGTCAGCCAGTATCAAAGTGAGAATCTTCTGTACGAATGTCGAGACAGTTCTGTTGTGAGTAGCTGAAACTTCGAGAACTACTACAACCATAATTGAAAAAGTACAGATATTTATAAACAATTGACTACGTAAGATACTTAATATCCGTTTGCCGGATACCATCAGCAACAGCCTACTGTGGGAAAGAACTCCTCCATGAGGCGTAACAGGCCTAAGTATGTAAGGGTCAGTGGTTTAGTAGCCAAGTTGCTTGAACCTCACCTTACCTACTTCGGTTCTTGAATTCGCTTAGTATCATTGGCCTTGATATTTAGAGTATGGGCCATACACAAGTGCCTTGAAGGTGAGTTTATTTAGATTAAAAACACCATATTGTTGATTGTTCATAATCATATTCCTCTCTTATAATCCAAAAGTTAAGCCACATTTCGTTTTCGGATTTTCATCTAAACGTACCCTGTACAAATGAACGTCATTATTCTTCTACAAATGACCGTTATATCCTCTATCATTTTTCACTGTCTTGGTTTGTTTCCAGGTTTTGATTGACCATGTCAAAAATTTTGATAGGGCCTATGAATTTGCTGAACGTTGTAATGAGCCAGCTGTTTGGAGTCTTCTAGCACATGCTCAGTTAGCTCAAGGTTCCATAAAAGAAGCCATCGACTCATACGTGAAGGCGTCTGATCCTAGTCGATTCCAAGCGGTCTCCGAAGCTGCTTCAAACTCTGGAAATTGGGAAGATTTAGTTCGTTATCTCCAAATGGCACGAAAGAAAGCCCGTGAGACGTTTATTGAGTCAGAGCTTGCCTTCGCCTATGCAAGGACTAATCGTTTGTCAGATCTCGAAGAGTTCATTTCAGGGCCAAATCATGCCAATATAACTGTTGTAAGTACCATCTTTTAGTATTTTCTTAAAATAACTCTATAATTTTAAGTTCTAGTAGTACACTTGGTATAGTTTTTGTCGAATTATGCTTAGTGCTTTCGAGTCTTTGAATCTCAAATTCTCAATATACCTGGTTTTTGTATGTGGATAATTTATTCAACGTTTCTCTTACATTTTAGGTAGCCGATCGTTGTTTTGACCAACAGCTATACGAGGCAGCTAAGATATTATATTCAAACGTTAGCAACTATTCCCGCCTAGCAATAACTTTGGTTCACTTAGGTGAGTATCAAGGATCTGTGGATGCTGCTCGAAAAGCAAATTCAACACGCACTTGGAAAGAAGTATGTTTCGCTTGTGTAAATCACAAGGAATTTCGTTTGGCTCAAATGTGCGGTCTACATATTGTTGTACATGCAGATGAATTAGGCGATCTTATTAATTACTATGAACAACGCGGTCACTTTGATGAACTTATTCAACTTTTAGAAGCTGGTTTAGGTTTGGAACGGGCACATATGGGAATGTTCACTGAGCTGGCAATATTGTATTCAAAGTTTAAGCCGGAGAAAATGCGGGAACATTTGGAGCTTTTCTGGTCTCGTGTCAATATTCCAAAGGTAATTTCAGTGTATTTCCGGGTATTTCATCTTAGAAATTTTACAATCACAATTATATAACTTTTTATATGGATAGGGAGGTATCTGTTTCATACTTATCAGTTGCTAAAATTCATGAAACGTGGATCACAAGCTAATCGAAATTGCAGTCAGTAGTGTGGAAGTAATCAGGATATAATTGGCGAGTTCAGATATATACAGATGGGTCTGAGTTAAATGTCCTATAAAACAATAATGTGTAGAAAATAAACGACATAAAATCAATATTAGATTAAAAATTTTAAAAAATAAGTGAGTTTTGGTAAATTGTTTGTTATTTTATGAGTAGATGAAGCATTATGTCTAAACTCAATATATACCTCATAATATCTACTCTGAAATCATAGATGCTATGTTCAGGATTAACAGGGCTTCTCCAACTAATATACCCGACTTTACAAAAGGTGATCACACGGTAAGTACGTACACTCGTGTTCAGAGGAAAGAGGATATGTTTTGAGGACGAGTTGTTGGTGAAAAAACAATGTTTTCTACCATTCCCGATGTCGCCAGGTTATGTTCAGGTTATTAAACGTAGGTCGTGATATATTCGATAGTTTTAAACCCCAGAAATCATTTGTCAATATAAACCGGCACATTTACTTTAGTTTTGTAGATGTATCAGTTGGTCAGTGTGAAAATGTTGTTTGTTTACAGTTTTTTTTGTTTATTATATCCGTTTTTGTAACTCATGAATTCCTTTTGATATTTGTCTTTTTAACACTCCGGCGAAATCATGTGACTTATTTGTAATACATGATTGTCCTCGTTAACTTTGTTAATCTATGAGATAAATGTTTTACTCGTACAATGGGTTCAACACCAATTCTTTTTGGCAAATGCACATACAATTTCATTAAGTTTTGCTGTTTTATTTGTCATTTAATTTTATAGTTATTTGTTGATATCTGTAAATTGCCCTATTTCTATTTGATTTAGGTTCTTCGTGCTGCTGAACAAGCTCATTTATGGTCAGAGTTAGTATTTCTTTATGATAAGTATGAAGAGTATGATAATGCGATTCTTACAATGATGAGTCATCCAACTGAAGGATGGAGAGAGAATCATTTCAAAGACTTAATAACACGGGTTGCTAACGTAGAATTATATTATAAAGCTATCCAATTCTACTTGACTTACAAACCGCTGCTTCTAAATGACTTACTCATGGTCTTATCACCTCGTTTGGATCATACACGTGCAGTAAATTTCTTCATCAAGGCAGGACATATTGCTCTAGTTAAACCCTATTTGCGGTTCGTTCAACAAAATAATGCAAATAATAAATCAGTGAATGAGGCTTTAAACGACTTGTTAATCGAAGAAGAAGATTATCAAGCAAGTTTTGTGTTTCATATTTACGAAGTTTATCGTTGATATTAGGTGGTTTCTTTTTTTGTTAGTTAACAATCTACTCTGTTATATTCATCACTAGTTGCCTGGTTCGGAGGTAATTTTAAAATAAGATTTTTCCCTATGGGATTTGCTTCATTAACCTAACATTTACATATGTAACAATGCTTTTATTGTAAAAGCTCTTTTCTTTCAAACAATAGATCGCAGGTCCTAACCTCGCTACACGTGCTTTTGTTTTAGCAGTCGTTAGCATCACTACATGCACATCACTAAACACAAAAATTATGTCTAATCTGAGTATACGAACCATCACTGGGTAAATAAGTTATATCAAAAGATTACAAATTATCATGTTATTTATCAGCATAAATAAATATAAAAGTTTTTATAATTGGGACTACTACTCGCTTCATAACTCTGTATTTTTTAAAGTTATTTTTACGTTTTACTTTCTTTTCAGGCTTTAAGGCAATCTATTGAAACTCATAGTAACTTTGATCATATTGCGTTGGCTCAACAGTTAGAGCGTCATGAACTCATTGAGTTTCGTCGCCTTGCCGCTTTATTGTTTAAAGGTAGTAATCGGTGGATGCAAAGTATCGACCTTTGTAAACGTGATCAGTTGTATTCTGTAAGTTCATTTCGTGATATGCTTCATTTTCTTTGATAGTTGCAATGATGACTCGTAATATCGAATTAACCATTCCGCCCAGTACAGTTTCTTTTGAAATTGAGGGTTTATTTTTTAAGAGCTCATGTGATGTATTTTTTCCTCAGGTTTTATAGTGAGACTTTGTAGCTTACAAAAGTCTAAGTGGATAGTTAGACGATTTTGTGGTACTGATCTTGATTTACTTGCTTTGCTACGATAACAAGGCTGTTCTGTTGTTTAGATTTACTAGTATTATTGAACTATTAGATTTATGATGTCTTACTTTAAATCCGTTGTCTTAAACTAAAATATTTGCAAATAAAAATTTATAAATCGCGAATTCAATGATCTGAATACTTCTATAATCACTTAGCTATAAACTATTTTGATTTACGCTATGAACTCTCGGAATCATATCTGAGCTGTTTGTTCAACATACCTGTTCTGTGTTTTATTGTCCATATTATTCATATTCATTTTCGATGGTTTTTTGACAGCTTTCAATATAAGTATTTTCCACTACTGTATTTACTTACTTATGTAAAGGATGATCTGATGCTATATCAGCTCCTCACCTGGTTCTCACATCCTCCATCGTCCTCCTGAACGTTTTGTTGATGCAGATATGGTCAATTTGGTTCTGTGTAGTGTGATCCGGTGAAGTCCATGTGGTTTTGTGAATGCGTTTGTGCGGGAATATAGTGCTGCCTATGACCATTTTATTGAAGGCATATAGGTTTGCAAATCTGTCACCATTTTCATTCCTCTCTCCCAGTCCATGTCGTCCCATGACGTCATCGTATACAGTGTTGTCCATTCCATGAATTGAATGCTTTTTTCTGGTAAGCCTTTTTTTAGGGAGTCGGTTTTCTACGGGATGGGGTCGCTAATCCAAGGCCCAACCTTCCTCCTTTATCCGGGCTTGGGGCCGGCAGTAGCCCGCGGAGCAGCTACAGGCGGAGTTGCAATTTATTTGTGCTGTCACAGTATTGTTTTAGAATCAGTTACTTTCAGATATATGTAGTGGATTATGTACCCGATATTAATTTTTAGGACGCCATGCAATATGCCTGGGATTCTCGGGATCCTGAGACAGCTGAGGAATTGCTTCGTTGGTTCCTTTCCGAAAATCTACCCGACTGTTTCGCAGCTTGTCTTTACCGTTGTTACGATCTCCTGCGTCCAGATGTTGTCTTGGAACTTGCTTGGCGCAATGGACTTATTGACATGGCTATGCCATTCTTAATTCAAACTTTGAGAGAGTTAACAACAAAAGTATGCTGCCTATTGATAAGTTTTCTTATATTTCGATTGCTTTGTTTTGTTTATTGTTTCTTTCAATTGTTAAAACCGTTGTCTCTTAAATTCACTTTTATATGGCGTCTATTTCATTGTTGCTGTTATGTCTTGTAGCCGAGTGGATGCCCATTTAATGTATGACTTGATAAGACCGCCAATCAGAGATCAGCGAATTATCGATTGGAACAGCGACACACGAAAACCGTACGAGCGGTCTAGAGTGCTTATCGATCATGCTTCTGCCTAACCCAGCCAGTTAAGCCAGAACACCAATAACAGCCTCTGCGGTATGAATCCTTGTATTTCAAACATACTGAGTTTATATACCAAACAGACTGACCACATCGTACCAATAAAATGGAAAATAACATTTGTACAAGAGTTAGCCAAATGTGGCTGTGAATAGGGGGAGCAGTAATTAATAGACTGGGTATAACTCAGGAATGGTAAATCGTACAATAATAGTCCAAGGGTCAAAATAAAGCTCACAATGAAAGGAACATGAATATGAGTTGTTTAATTATTTAGCAAATATACAACAAATATTATATGCATAATATTCGTCCATAAATGGATTCCAAAGTTACCATTCACCATTGTTATTGGGGCATAACAGTTGAATTATTGGTAAAAGAAGTATTGAAATAGGTGGTAGTATTTATAAAAACACTGTGTAGATAAGTAATCAAAAATTCACTTCTTTACTAATTTTTCAATCAGGTGGATCGTCTAGAACGCTCTGAACAAACTCGTGCTGCTGAAGAGGAGAAAGCTGAACAGGCAGTTAATCCGCTAGTGATGCGTAAGTTTTTTCTTGAAGTTGTTCTGTGAACTTTTATAGTTAATATTACTTATTTACATATTTATTTGAACACATAAATATTGGTACAAAGGGGCACCAGATACATAAGCGCCACACAAACCTCATTTGATTTGTGTGAGGGCTAAGATACTGCCCAGGTGCCCAGATTAAAGCAGGTGGTTTTCTTAGGAGGCCACACCCCGAGCCTTTGACCTAAAGATCTGATCCACAAGGCAGTGGAGCGTCGTGAGGAGATGCAGTCCCATGGTAGCCGGTGCCCAACGATTGGTTCATACACCATTTGCTCCTTCAAGATACTGAAGCCCATGTGCACCATTGGTTTGGAATCAGGGTTTTCCAACTCCCCTAGGTGGACTTTCCGTGTCCACCAACCCGGTTAAAGCGCCGGACATTCGCTCTTCGTCCTCTCACTTTCGTAAACAACACCCCCGCCACGAGAAGGCAGTGAGTAGGACTTCCCTGGCAGAGGCTATATTCGAGTGGTCATGCGAGAGCATTTTGAGAGGGAGAGCTGACTCTCTCACTCTCGGCCGTACCTGGGTATTTGGGGGCAAAAAGTGGCCACCGCCTCCGGGTGGGCTCGAACCACCAACCTTTCGGTTAACAGCCGAACGCGCTAACCGGTTGCGCCACGGAGAAATATACTAAGAATAACAGAAAATCAAAAATCAGTTCTCAACTGAAGGTAGTAATTTTATTGCTAATCCAAGTTTTTAACATATTTTATGTCTTTGTTTAGGAACTGAACCTCAGTTAATGTTACCGGGACCAGCAGGATCTATGCCAGCAGCCTTAATCCCACCAACGGGCGCACCGATTGGAATGTTCGGAGTTACTGGCCCACAAATGTATTATCAAACAAACGGACCATCTTTTTAAAATGATTTTAATTTATTGTGATACACTAAACTTGTTATCAGACTGTTGTCTGTTTATTACTTATATGATTTTTACTTTAACCGACATGTGCTGGTTTCCTGTTTTAAAGTTTAATCTATCTGCCGAAATTTCCAACTATTGATAATTGGCTGCATAAGGTGGGTTTTTAATCAAAAGTCCCATGTTTATGACCATGTTATAAATCACAAATTTGCTTAAATAGTTTATTTTCTGCTGCTATGTTATTAAATATTGTAAATATTTTGCTAATGTCGTTCTAAAACTCAGTACTTTCTTTTTATTGGTGTTTGGGAACCTACGGAACATGCTATTGATATATATCGACGCCAAATAGCTTGCAATTGACGAAGTCACGAAAACCTCAACTTTTTTCTTGCATCCTATTTGATGTGGTTGAATTCTCTGCCGATTTCTGTTTCGATTGTCTCACTTCAGTGATTTCCGTTCATTTGCTGTTAACCAACGTAAATGCTGGATGGATTGTACAAAAAGTTCACTTGTTATTTTTTAAAATTCTAACAAATATGACTTTTGACGACAAGTGGTCACGTATGGGACCAGTAACGAAAATCAGTATATGCTGCATGGCTTTTCTATTGTAGATATCACTATCTGTTAGATAACCGAATTTAATTTGTTACTTTGATGTGATTGTACTAGGGTTTTAATTAGTTACTCTTAAGCTGCTGATATTTTCACTGTGAATGGATTCAGTGCGATATAACTCGGGCTTCTATATCATGTGGAACAATTATATTAATTTTCCTTTATGCTTTCTGATAGTCAGCGACCTTGAAAATAAAGCTTGTAATCACCTAGGTAAGTAACGTACCAAACCGAATTCGCATGACAATAATAATTCATAATCTGTATAGTTAATTGGATGTATCAAATTAAACCTTCAATAAGAAACTTCTAACTCATTATACAATCATAGCTGATGCTATGCTCTGCGGATTCACATCAGTAATAAGTGGTGTATCTTGGCTTGAAGCACTTAGGCCTTAGCATAATAATAACTCATCATCTTCACTGCGTTCTCAAGTTTAGAGTTATTTATGCTATTTTCATAAATTGGTTAATGTTAAATTTTGTTAGTGTGTATAGATGAGGATAGAAAGTATGAGAGCTTTGAACATATGTAATCGATGGAAGTTTACTTACAATTATAGTTGTTGTCTTCAATGTTTTCTTCAAAAACACTATCTACCCATTTGAAGCGATTTTATCTTTATTGCATTGTTAACTTTTTAATAGCTTAATATTATATACATGCGTTTTCGCAGTTATTTCACAATGGTACTCTTGTTTTTGATCATTTTTTTTTCCTTTTTTAGGCGCCTCTTCCTCTACAATTAAAGAGTACTCAACAGAGATGCAGCCTTCTTCAATAATTAATTTTTAAAATTTGTAGTAAAAATTACTATGTAGCGTAAACAAACCGTTCATTGATCAACGGTTAAAACATGTTTCATATATCATTATTGTAATAATATGGTTGACATTTGTTTGTGGTTTTTTCTCTGAATATGTTAGTATATGCACATTCTAAACTTTTCCCAATTTCAATATTAATGTATTCCCGTTCGAATGAGGGAATGTCTATTCATTCCATTTATGTCCAGTCTTTTTGGCCGATTCATCAAATAATTGTTTCGATTATTTCATTACTTATTTATTCATAACAATCGCTCTTATTGTAATAATTTCTTCTTCGTAGGTCATTATTTTTTCTTTCTCAATGGTGACTATCACCCACCTTTTTTTAAAACTTGTTTTCGTGTGTAACGCATTATAAGAACGCTCACGTTCATCATTATATTTATTATCCTTTGGAGCCTGAATAGGTAGTAAAGTACTCAATATACTTGAAATTAAATATCACTGTATGAGAACTTATTAATTCGTCTGTATTTATAATTTCAAGGTACTTCTATACATCTGAAATAATGAAGTCACTCATCAGGAAATACATATGATTTCGCAGTTTTGATTGTCAATTTTGATATTTCAGGATATTAATTTTCCTCAGTTTATTGTTTATTAGACTGAGTAAATATTGATTAATATAATATAAGAACACTTGATTGTTGGTGATATTAACACGTATCCATTCAAATACTATGGGGTTTTTTCTAATGAACTGGCTATACGTTGTATCATTCATGGTCGAATTCGTTTTAGTATAATAAACACAAAATAGCTTTCAGCTATTCAGTGGATAATATAAATATACATATTCCACATTTCACCCTCGTGCTACCTAGATCTTAATGATAGTAACATGACATTGTCACTGTTAATTTTTCAGAATTTTAAATTCCGGTGTCCTTTTTGTGTTGTCGTGATCATTGTTTTGTTATGAATGATTTGTTTAGTTTTACTGATCCCATGGATTATTAGGGATTTTCTTAATATATATCGAGCCGTAGATGGTATAATTATTAATTACTATTACCTGATACATTTGTCTGTTCGAGATTTGGCTATTTTTCGGATAAAAAAAAGAGAATTCAGCGAGGAAAATTTTCTTTTCGACGAAATCATTTACTTAAGCCGTACATTCGTATATAATTTTAGGCGTCTGTATTTGATGATTCAGTGGAAGAAAGTAAGAGCACCAGATTAGTGTGTGTGTGCACATTTACGGACAATTATCCAGCTTAGCACACACCAATTCAAAGTTAATTGTTTCCTAAACCTTTGTGTATAGTTGCTTCAATATCACCGAACTAGAGCTCGAATATTCGTGAATAGAAAACGTTTCCACCTATGAAAATAACACATATCAGCACTACTTTTGGCTTGCCGAAAAGAAGCTAACTATAATCAGAAAAATGGAGAAACTGTGTGATACTAGTACACCTTGTGCGTTCAACATGTTGCTCTGGATGTGTGGAACCCCACATTTTATTAACGAACAATTTTTTTGGAAAATATTTTTGTTAAGAAGCAGTAACATTATTTAGGAATTCAGGTCGAGTTTTGAGTTTCGTTGGTTGTATGCTGAGGAAATCGCTCTCTACAAGAAGCTGGAATGAAACTCTTGAATTAGACAAGTCTAAATTGTTTAGGATCATGAATAGCATTGGCCAAATAGTTTTCTAATCGATATTAAATTTTATGGAAATCTCATGCATCATGCAATTTTCTGTAATTTAAGAATGTTGACTATTTTTTACTTAGTAAAACTATGTTTTGATTTAAAAGTAAAGGTTGTAATGCCCACTAAACGAAATCTTTCGTAATTAAAACGGATTGTGAAACTTGGTCACTTCAAATTTGGTATTCTCTATAGAGTCAGTCGATTTCTTACTTTAGTATCATTCACATCCTCTTACGGTTTGTTACTCTGGTTTACGAAGACCATAATTCTGTATCGCTCTTAATGATAATGATTGTTATTTTGATTGATTGGAGCGAGAGGAATATCTTTCCTTATTGAATAGATAATGTATTCTCAGATATCACCTTTCGTAATTGGTGAATCTGTTGTCTTAATAATATCGAGTACAATTCGTAATATTAAAGTTTTAGCGAAATAAAATCAGTGACTAAATCCCGATTAGACGATCGGAGAAAAGTGATTAAGCACAAGTCACATAGTGAACGGATACAAGTTTCCCTTTTTTACAATGTTCTTTTGGCAATCGTAATGAAGATAACTGGAAAGTTTTGCCTTTTTCGTACGCCTTTATCTTAAGAATTATCGATGCCTTCATGAAAATGTTTTTCTATCGTCTTTGTCTTCAACGAAATTTTCATTAAATTCCATGTAAATGTGATAATAATCTACCGTATATCACTGGCACGGTCGTCTCTGTCGCTAAGCAGCTATAATGGTTATCTACAATAGGAGATAATCTTTTCCAATATTTTTAAAATGTTGGAAAATTAATGACCCTGTCAGGAAACTCAATTATACGTTCTTAATAGACCTCGCGAATTTGGATTAATGGAACTGTTACTTCATGTATGTTTTCACAGCTCTAGCAGAGTTGGATTAACATTTAGTGGATGATGTTAGTTTTTAGTAGTGTTTAAAACTTAGTAAATAGATTCCGGCAAGCTGTGGCATAGTTTTTAGATTAACCGATTATGCGTAGCCGATGTAAAGATAATATATATTACAAGTTGTACATAACATATACCTGTGTGCTTTTCGATGGTACGGCTGCATTTCCTGCTAACCCAATATCTTTTTTGTGTAGAGGAATCTTAAATACACTGGATGAGAGCTTCACAGTCGTAAGCTCATAGATGACGTACTACATCAAATCAAGATAGAGGCATAAGCTCATAAAGGAGATATCATTAGTCATATTTTCAACGACATTCGTAATCCTTGGTTGCAAAGGTAGTTATTAACAGACATTGCTCTCTTGCGCAATATGGGAAAACGTATGAGAGATGATTCACTCACTGTGGAACTGTATGCATAACTAACATGAGTAGTGATCTACACATCTTTGAAGGTCATGATCATACGTAAACGTTTGCCCAAAGATTGTTGTAACTGAAGATAATTTCAAAGTGGATTGGTTGAGGTTAGACATTAACACCGTTGGATGCCAGCTCAGTGGTCTATCGGTTAAGGGCTCCGGCTCGAGACCGGTAGGTCCTGGGTTCGAGTCTCGCGAGAGCGGGTTCGTGGATGTGCACTGCTGAGGAGTCCCATAATAGGACGAAACGGCCGTCCAGTGCTTCCAGGTTTTCGATGGTGGTCTAGCCTCAATTGACTCATGATCTTAACTATATAATTTCAAAGTATTGGCTGAAATAACTACCTGGTTTATAAGTAAAAGCCTGAAATTCTGAAGCATTTCACGGTAAATGGTGGTGTATCAAGTTAGAATCGGATTATTAATCAGTGTGAAAGCCTAAGTAAGGCAAGTTGCATGTATTCCTACTGAACACAACTATCTGGATTGGTAGTATTCTGCAGATAACTATAATTTTCTTTATCCATAAATACCTTTTCATCGGCGATAGCATTTCATTTATGAATCGTCTTTGAGAGACAGCTGTGCTAAAAAATTGCTTTGTAATGGAACTCACTCCATATGTATATTCTGAACGCAAATCATTTCAGGTGTGCAAAAACTCGATGTACTCAGCTCTGAAAGGCAAAACTTATTCAGTTGTTACATAAGAGAAACATACATTTCCTTGTTAATTGTTATAAAAATTACGTAATTTAGCAATATCAGTCTAAAGTTGGTGATTAAGCAAACACTAAAAATATGTAGTTTATGAACTACAACATAATCCTGAAACACCAACAGTCACAATTCTTCGCTTGAGGTATTGTGTAAGGTAACCTTAGGGACAAAAGTTTCATAACCGCCTTAATTTGATTTTCTGTTTACAATCAATCATGTATCTAACTTGAATAGTTATGTACTTTCGAAAAATTAGACTTGACACTTTCAAGAAACCAGTTATATAAAGTTACTTCATATAATACAACGATTTGGCTTTGTCGTCGAATGTTAATATTCATCACAATACTGTCTCGTCATAAAAAAGCGCAATATACTGCTGTGCAATGACCAACATGTTTATTTTCCAATTAGGCTTCAGCAATTAGGAAATGGAGCAAACAAAGTCTGCGTAATTGTTTTAAGACATTGTCATTTAAATAGGTTAGCTGCTACCATGTCATGAATCTATGAAAATAACAGTGCAATATGATATGAGTGAGTGCTCTATAAGCCTTTTGTTGTAGTGTGTTATTTCACACCGTGGATCCCACATAGGCTTGAACGTACACTAAACAAATTAAGAATTTACACTTTGGTATTAGTAAACCATTATTTATAAGGATTGTTCTTAAGTAAATTTGTAGTTTGTATAAATTATGCTAATCTATAGTTTGTCTAACCTTAACACATTCTCCACAATGATTACATGTATATTCCAATGTTATGTTGCCATAAATCACGTCACGTGTCATAACTTTCGATGGTTTTAACACTTACACTGTTTATGAGTAGCTCATGGGGTTTGAATAAGCATTCTGGAGACAAAGTAGGGGTACAAGAGAGATTGATGTGTCCAAGGATATCGGTATGAAAGACAAGTGAAACTGAGTTTTGAGGATTTGACTTTTTGAAAATTTGGTGTCGATAACTTTCTCATTTAGTGATCAATTGTCGATTAAATTCAAATTTATCTATAAAAATAAGAAGTTGAGTATTTCTGCGAATTTATACAGAGTTGACCAACTGGGTAGATAAATTATTCAAAAGCGGTTGATTTAAGTATTTTTAGGAAATATCTCGACTATTTCAGCATACATTTATCAAGTTACTGAGTATATGTACGTATATTCACGCATCCGGTAAATGATCATTTAAGTTTGTTGACAGGTGAGTCAATAAAAGGATAGTAAGCAGAGATGGATAGTGGCTAGCAGTGGAATCCAGGTCTCGCGTTTCGTCTGAGAGAGACTGACCAGTTGCAGTCCTTACACATCGATGGGAAAACTCAAACAAACAATACTAAATGAATTTAATAAAAGGATAGTCTATTCATATCAATTTTCAACTATGAAATACTATTTTATTGTTGTTGTGTATATTAGTTTACTATTAATTTTTTGTAAACACGCACGATGAATATTTTCAACTCTTCAAAACTATAGGTGTGGCTAACAGGGTAGTTTAAAAAAAACAGCCGCATTTCGTTTCTGTTCCTCTTAAAACTATTGATTGTTTACTATATTTAATCTAAACATTTTTTTTCAGAGTATAAATTGACAGCTAAGCATTTTATACTGTTCTTTTCTGTAAAATGACTTTGCAACTAAATAGTGAAAAATTACTTTTGGAATTTAGACATGCCAGTAATGAATTAGTTGTCACCTGTGGTACTGAATGATTGTTGCTCTATATCCCAAATTGACTAAAGTGTATTGTTGGACGCCAACCCGGTCGTCCTAATGGTTAACCGTTCTCTGTGAAAATCGAAGGTTTTGGATTCGATTGCTGTCGGATTCTTGGGTGCTTACTGCCGCAGTGTCTCCCACTTGGAGGAAACAGCTGTTCAATGCTCCCTAATTTCCAATAGTTCCCCAACTGAGATCAACTCATGACGAATACAACTAACAAATAGATTAGTGGTCAGAACAATTATTTATCTTTGTACATTTTTCATGATAATATCAAACAAAAATAGTTTCAGATGTGATGTGTATGATGTTTTACACTGATGTGAAAGCAGGACTTATCGGAGCAACTGTGTTTAGAAAATAATTGTTTTCAGATATTCTCTTTCAAATTTTAATTTTGGAGTATTCTGAATCATCAGTTGTTTGAAATGAAAGTATAGAAAAGAATTAACTTTTGGCTAGCGAAATACTATCATGGATGTATTTGCGTTATAACTGATTATCTGATTTCGAGTGGTTACATTTCAGTGCATATGGAATATCCACAATCTTTAATGTATTACTTCCGACTGTAATTTATTGGTGTAGACTGCTTCATACTTGTGTGATGGAGTAGTATTTCAAGGTTTGATGAATGATTTTTCAGTTATTATAATGAAAGAAACTAATACCGACTGACACATAAAGTCTGACAATACGAAGTTCGGCCGAAGAATGACTTCTACAAGACTGGTTTATTGACGTTAGTCTCTAATATATTTAAGAGCAACGATAACACTATAAGCTAGTAGAATAAGTTTTTCTTCTGAATAAATAACTCGCCTGCACTACAAATTACTAATGGAAAAATCGTTATTAATTCTTATCAATGATTGGTCAATATTAATTCAGTAGGTCGTTTGCTCTTTAATGATTAAAATTCTAACTGTCAGACTTTCCAATTGTAACTATCCGATAAAGCTAGATTGAAACGGAAATGGAAAACTCTGCTCATGGATTATTAACACTAATATACATGTTGCTGGTTGAAGTATAATCCAAAAAGCAAGTTAGTTGTCTCTAGTCCTTTTGTTCCAGTTAATATGTTTGATACATTTCATTTCAATCATTTAAAACGGTTATATATTTCGTTGTTATTATTGTGGAACATTTTTTCTGATAATAACATATTTCGCATATATCTTATCCCTAGTTTTATCATTTCAAAAATAGTTAACTTATAGGAGAAAATTTGATATTTATCAATGGCCTTTGACAAAACTCAAAATTATATAGAACAGATGTTCAGTGTCTACAGGATCCTCTGGTATTCCTTCAATCGATTCCAGTGTTTAGCGAAACTTTAAAGCTACTATTGTTTAAATAAATGTTAAAGAAGTGGTAACTCATGAATAAGTGAGGTTCTCTAAACTGAAACTTTTGGATTTTGTAAGAAGTATGTTTTCTATTGACTGCTAAGTTGAAATCCGATGGTTTATAAAGTTAAATTCACCTAAATTAAGGAGTTTATTAAAGGTGTCTTCAAATATCATTATTTCCATCAGAAATTAAATTATACAGTCTTTCAAGCAGCTAAGTAGATTCGTGAAACTCTTCATCTAATTTTTTGACGTATATGACGGGATGATAAAAATTATAAAGCATATTGTGGTCACTTAATCTCAATACCCTAATAACCCAGTCAAGTTATAAATGGTTCTGTCTATAATTACTTGGATATGTATTGTAATCACACATAGTTTACTGAAGTTCATAAATCTGTTTACTTCGACGTTAGTTTTATTATAATTTGTTTTAAAAGTGGTAGTTTTTGCCTAGTTTAGAACTACTGATGTCATTGTACCGTTACAAATACAATTGAAAGTAGAGTTACTAACCAACGAAAGACTATATAGTTGTTGTTAACTATTTTGAAGGGGCAATTCAGTTTTGATTAATTTTTAAAAGAATTATACACCTTGTCGGTAGGGTGTGGATTATAAGATAAGTGGAGTAACTAAAAAATATTCCAAATAATGTTTAGTCATTAAACTGTATTTACTTGCATTGTGATACTTGAAAGCTCTAGACTGAAGAAAATACAAAGAGATTACAATAATGAATCGATTAAATGCTTCACCTCAGAATGATAGAATTACTCAATTTCTGTTCGACCGATACCTTTTTTTACTAAACTACTTCATAATATATGTTTTTGATTCCTAATTGAAGCGCATATTGGTTAGATTTTCACTGTTTATTATCGATGAATTAATGTTAAATGGGTATATCAAAGTGTGGTGTTTAAATAAATCAATGACTTCTTCGTATTGATGACTGTTGTAATTTTGAATTCCAAATACAATACATTCGTTCGGGCTTATCTAATACTTCTTGATTACATTGCGTTATTCCTGGGATTACTAGTTTATACTACAATTCAAATACTTCTAATTATCATATTGGCGTCGCGATTGAGCCTGTAATGGAACGGCTGGATATAAATTCAGGTTTTAATGCTTTTGAGGAGTACATGGAAAGGTTCGAAATCTGGGCTATGACCAAGGAAGATGATGAGGATTTTAATATTGTGGCCCATTTCCTTACATTCATCGGGAAAGAAGCATACAGCCTTACAAAGATTTTGGCACTTCCAGACAAACCGATTTCACTCCCCTATGCAACTCTCAAGCAACTACTGTTGGATCATGTAAAGTATACAAATTCCGAATGCGGTAAGAAAGGAGAGTCCGATAAAATGACTCGTCAGAACATCAGGAATTCCACTTATTCAAATAGTCGTCGTAGTTCGATGCGTAATGAAAGTTATTCCGATAATACTTCATTGAGTTGTGAAACAGTCCATGATGATGAGCACGAGTTTAGTAAATGCATGTTCTGCGGCAAGTTTCACCCATGTAATTCATGTATATTTCGTAATTCTAAATGCTTTAAATGTGGTATAACTGGACACATTCAGTCAGTTTGTAATACCATGGTTCATTTCGCTGAAAGTAATGCTAAGATGGATGCTTCTAATGATCAGTTATCTTTATGCAGAAGTGGTATAACGTCACATAGCAGTCCAGAGTTAAATGAAACTCAGAATCATTGTGAGACAAAATTTTTTAGTCGACAAACTTATCGGATTTCTCATGCTACTGTACCAGATATGGTTTGTCGTAATAATTCACATACTTCTGATGGAATTTCTTACAACTCTGAGAATAGAATGTTAAATGAGTCAAATCACGATCAAAAACCAAATTCAGTCATGGTAGATGTTGAATTCCCTGATGATCCATTACCTAATGAAACTCTTAATCAATTTGAGGAAAATATTTCAGAAGAATCGAATTCTGATATCATATCAAGTGTCAGTGGTCCTCACAATGAATTTATCTCTAATGATATTCCTCATGAATGTGACAAATATGTTTCTTATGAGTTGAATTCTAGTCATATTTCTGATGTTATTGTGTCATATGTTGGATACTCTCACGAACAATGCATGTTGAATAGAATCCCTAGTCAGGGGTATAATGAATCAGAGGGGATAACAAAATTTACCGAAATAATCAGAGAACCAGCTTGTCCAGAAGTGAAGTTTGCACAGACAGAGAATCCAAATCAAGTCCAAGATTATCCTAATGAATATGAGGCAGATGAATGTTTTCTATTCGATTGTTTCGCAGGTAAATCAAGCCTAATTGAATCACTTGTGTTAATTACATATATCAATGCATATCCATCTGTGTATTCTAATATGAATAACAAAAAGAATATGTATCATGATTTTTATTCAAGTCAAAGTCACATGATGGAATACCTCGAATTATATATCAGTGTTTATCCCCAAATACTCACATACAGTAGTCGATGCGTAAGATTTGAGAAGATAATGCAAATTGGGAACGTCATATTGGCTAAAACATTGCGAAGTAAGGACCCAACATTATTTCGTGGGGGAGGGTATTGTTGGAAAGTCCATGATGCAAATTCTAAATATCAATGGTTTCACTACAAAGCCGGAGTGCTGATTGTATACAATTCCAGAACCCAGGTTAGTCTGTTCCAATTTCGGTTGTTAATTCTAATACTAATGAGTGCATTCTAGATAATAAAGAGTCTACATCCAATACACTTTCGGACCGATGTAAGATGAACTTAAGAAGAAGACAAACAATCGATTACAGACACTTACACTCCAATTCGAGCTGTGGCGGTTGTGGTGTTTAAATAAATCAATGACTTCTTCGTATTGATGACTGTTGTAATTTTGAATTCCAAATACAATACATTCGTTCGGGCTTATCTAATACTTCTTGATTACATTGCGTTATTCCTGGGATTACTAGTTTATACTACAATTCAAATACTTCTAATTATCATACAAAGTTTGCATAAATTATGCATTCATTGAATAGACATTACGGAATTATGCTAATAATAGACTGCTGAAATGTTTATTTATTATCACTGATACTCTTAGTTTGTTAGTTTACCTTGATTCATATATATTCATGTAAGTAAGAATGCATGTATTGAAGCTAAACCACAATTCACTGGGTATTGAATGCATGATACAATACAACAGATTACATAAATGTAGGGATCGATGACAAGGTTGAACTTGATTATTTACTTTGAAGAAGTAGTTTAGATTAAGTCACGAAATGTCAGAAATACACTTTTCTACTCATTGAGATAACACAAAAAATATTTACATTATATGTATGGTAAAAAATTAAGAAAATGAAAACTGTTATTCATTGAGCTTTGTTGTTCTATCACAATGTTAAAAACTACTGTAGACATACATTTGTCTTGATTGTAGATTATATATATATATATATATATATATATATATATAGAGAGAGAGAGAGAGAGAGAGAGGCATCATGTTTGTACCGGAATGATGGTCGATGTAACGAACAAATCATTTATCAACTTACAGATCATCGTGGGCAAATCGAATCAGTATTATTACAATAATGTTAGGGATATGGTCAAGTGTGTTTCATTTTTATAAACCTATTGATCATGACAACTATGTCCTAATCATATTAGTTGATTGTTTCTCCACTGTACGTTATCGATTAATTGACTATAAATCGAACAATTTGTCATTTACTGAATGCTGAGCTGTAAATCAGTGTTCATTCAAATCAATATAAAAAAGTAAGCGTATTAAAGAATTATGCTAATTTAATTATCTAGTTTTGGTGTGAAATAAATCATCTACTTATCAATATTCTTTTTATGGGTGTTGAGTTACTGTCACCGTCAGTCAAGCAGCTTAATCGATTATAAGAATATTGCACTGAGTTAGTTGGTGATCTGTTTAGAGAATCAATCCTCAATTGAATGAATTTTAGGCAGATTAATCATTTGAGAAATGTTCAAAATATGTTTAACCAATCATTGTTTAACATGAATCTCAAAAATTCCTATTTTCATTATTTCAAATCATAAATCTCTACTCATTTGGGGATCCTTCCTAGAAATTTTTGAAACTCTTAAATCACTACATAAATAAATTTTTGCGCTATCTTTCAGTCACCTTATATTCTGGTGAAACTGTAATTAGTTTTAAAATTGAAAGGCTATGTGTAGCTGTACTTTAAACGTTGTGACTACTAGATGTCTGTTTCAGTATGTCTATGAAATATTATGCGTTTTGCTCCTTCCAAGTGCAAAGTACTTTTACAACACTGATCTTCAACTCACTCTGGGTAGCGAACACGTAGAAGTAGTCGAGAAGTTCTTGTATATGGGTAGCTGCATAAGTGCTGGTGGAGGCATGAGTGATGAGATCAATTCACACGGCTTATGCCAATCTGGACCATCTTCCTCTCCTTCATCATGATAGTCTGGGTGTAAATGTCGGATCTACAACGCGTTGTTGAGCAGTTTTGTTTTATGTTTGTGAGACTTGACCACTGAGTTGAGGATGCTAAGTGATTCTCTGTGTTTGATCATCATTGTCTTTGATGGATTGCTGACATCCAATGGAAACACGATGTTAGTACTGCAGAGGCGATATTTTGATTGGTGTCACCTCTCGAAACACCTACTTCTACGGTTTGACATTTGACAAATAAAAGGGAACGAATCGAGCGAAGAAATTTCTTTTTAATTAGTTTTCCATGTTCACAAACCGAACCTTTGTATCCAAAAGAAGTTTGCACAACTACTCTGGCTACCCTGGCCATCGGTATAGTGGATTCTGTAGCAGAACTTTGATAAACAATTTTCGTATTCCTTCCATTTTTTTATTTTAATTATTCTCTACATTCTTCTCTTGATTCCTACATAACTACTATATTTTGTTAGTTCTTTCTTCTCTTTTTATATATTATGCAACGTAGCAACAGTTTGATTTTCGAATAATTACTTTGATTAGTATTAATCCTCTTCCTTCCAGTTAATTAATGCTAGTTTATAATCGATATGTCGTTACATAATTATTACGTAACTTATCTGCTCGATGAGTGTTATTCCTTTATATATATAATAGTGTAGAGCCATGATGAAAAACTAATTGAAAAGAAATTTCTTCGCTCGATTCGTTCCTTTTTCCTATGGTTTGGTTCTGTCCTAGGAATTCTACTTCATGCATTATTGGCTGACGATGGGACTGGTTGGAAGAAGAAGAAGAAGAGAGGTGGTCAGTGTATGACATAGTGTCTTGGTATGAAGGAAAGCTCTACAGGACTGGCTTTTGTTGGTTCTTTTCGACTCCTTGGTTAGGGTCATGTAATGATGGTTGTGCCACACTGTTAAGTGATCGAATTTGGCAAACCTAACCAATGAATTTCAATTTATTGACAAATTGATGTAAAGCTTCTCACGAGATGTAAATTGTCCGAACTCAACCTCAATTAGGGTTATGTGAATTTAAAAATCTAACAACAAAGTTGTTCAATGGTTTTCGACTTGTAGTTATTTTCTATTCAATTTCAGTTAATGAAGAACGACATCTTGGAACACTTAATCAACTGTCGATGATTGGATAAACATTTCTTATCTATCCTCATATTGTCGAAAAACGTTTATTTACATCAATGAAAAAAAAATCACTATTTGTTTGTCATTCAACCTACAAGTAAACAACATTTTGTAACTACTCAGTAGTTGACCTTATTTGTTTGGAAAGAAATTTTAGTCGATAAACTAAAAGCATAAATCTACATTTAATCATTGATTATTTTAATGAATCTTATTTGTTTATTTTTAAATGGTTCGTTTGCAAGTATTAGAACAAAACTATTTAGCTTATTAATTTCAAAATAGAATGAATTAAATTTTTTGATAATTTGGAAACTGTGAAATACTTCGTTATTAGATATTTTGAAAATATAATCGATGTAAAGCTAATACATTCAATTTTTGTACTTATTTTGAATCACATCAAAAAGAGTGATTTCATAGAAACTGCGTAACTAAATTTAAAAATTCGCTACTCTACCGACTTAGTATTCAGGATAATTGTCGTAATCCGAACTACTGTAAATAGTTTGATGTTTGCCCTAGGATTGCAAAATAAAACTATGGAAATGAAATTTTGCCTGATATAATAATAATGAGAGAAGTAGTTCAATTAGGAAAGATACAACCAGAAAGAATTCGTTCAGTAAAGAACTTAATCTCACCTTTATGAAGAAAGTAAGAAAAATTTACAGCAACATCGCCACTGACTTCCATTCTGAGTCATATCTGATAAAGACACTATGTCATTCACTGACCACCTCTCTTCTTCTTCCAACCAGTCCCGTCGTCGGCAAATAATGCACGATGTATAATTCCTAGGACAGAACCAAACCATAGAAGTCAGTGTTTCAAGGTGACATCAATCAAAATATCGTCTCTATGAACGAACACACGATCCCAAACCTCTGCAGTACTAACATCGTGTTTCCATTGGATGTCAGCAATCCATCAAAGACAATGATGATCAAACACAGAGAATCACTTAGCATCCTCAACTCAGTGGTCAAGTCTCACAAACATAAAACAAAACTGCTCAACAACGCGTTGTAGATCCGACATTTACACCCAGACTATCATGATGAAGGAGAGGAAGATGGTCCAGATTGGCATAAGCCGTGTGAATTGATCTCATCACTCATGCCTCCACCAGCACTTATGCAGCTACCCATATACAAGAACTTCTCGACTACTTCTACGTGTTCGCTACCCAGAGTGAGTTGAAGATCAGTGTTGTAAAAGTACTTTGCACTTGGAAGGAGCAGAACGCATACCGTACCTACGGATACTTATTCCCAAATTATTAAGCACGGATCGCATATCTTGTGTATCATCTCACAGTAAGACAATATCACCCGCACACTCAAGATCGAGAAGTCTTTCTCCAGGTAACAGATTCACACCACCATTACCTACATCTATCAGAGCTGTTTCTAGAGCATCATCGATGACAAGTTTGAAGAGTAATAGTGAGATTGGACAACCCTGTCTAATCCCACTGCTTGAATAGAACAACTGAGAGAGGTGGTTGTATGCCCTCACTCTGCCTATGGTGTTCGTGTATAGACCTTTCAAGATGTTAACAAACTTCTCAAGCACACTTTACTTCAATGGACAATCCCAGAGAGCAGTCCTATCCAACGAATCGAAGGTGCCCCTAATATCAAGAAAAACTATGATTGTTGGCCTGTAATAAGTATGATGATGTTCTTACACTTAGTGGAGGACGAAGATATGATCAATACATCATCCTCAACCAGAACAAAAATCAGCCTGCTCCTCACTGGTCGGTTTTTTTGGGTTTTGGAAAATCTGCGAAGTATGAGAGAAGCCAATAATTTGGACGTAATCGAGATAAGACTTATCTTACGACAGTTGTATAGGTGACATGAACTCTTTGTCAACATAGGAACGACTATCGACTCGTCCCACGATATTGGGACACTCACTAATTGTCAGACAGTTTAGAAAAAAAACAGACAATCCCTTAACCAGATGTTCGCCACCATCTTTAAAAAAGGCCGGGGTTGAGTTATCTGGGCCTAGTGATTTGTGGCGCTTCCGAAGTTGGAGTTCCTAGCGAAATTCCACCTCGTTAGGTGGATCAGTTGTCACAGGCTATGTAGGGTAGGATAACCTGATCCATGTTGTCGGAGCACAAGAATAGTTTAACTTCTCCTTGAAAAACTCTTCCCATCGTCCAAGATATCGATAGATGTTATTGATTGGCATCCTGTTATCTTCACAGATTGTTTCACTCACACCAGACTTCTTACTGCCAGTATCTTGGACGAGTCGAACGAGCTTCTGGCAATTACCAGATCTAGCTGCTGACTGCAACTCGTTAGCACGCTTCGACCACCAGGCTTCTCAGTCCCTACTCAAGCTTTGTACAGTTTAATTATGTAACAATCTACGGTTATTGTTGAGCTCGCAGTTACACGTAGTAAGCAGAAGTGCCTCAATGATTTGTAAGGAGCCTGAAGAAACCAAGTGCTTATAAGCGGGACGTTTAGCGAAGCCGCAAGTAAATTTACTTTCCATTTTCACGGTGCCAAGCAAGAGCAACCAATGATCATCTGTACTTTTCTGTGGGATGGTAGCTAACCTTGAAACTAACTCGGTTTGATATTTAGTTGCAACAGCAGCTACAACCAATTTACTGACATCGATCTGTTCAGGATGATGAATGTGCTGGCCATTGAAACATGAGATAATAACAAACCAAACAACTGCATAATTAGGGTCCAGTTAGGTACACTTAAAGGAGTGGCAGTCTTTTATACAACCACGCCAGCGGTAGCTGATCACGATGTGATCAATCTGAGTCTAGACTTGAAATTCAGAGGAAGGACGCCAGGTGGCACATCGGTGATGACTGTGCCAGCAGTTAGTACTAGCCAGAAACAGGCTGTGGTCTGCACACAGTTGCAGTAGACGGTCACTATTATCTGACCTGTGACCAATAAGTCCCCATCAGCCACCTGTACGACTCTCACCTGTGCCTAGATGTCCGACATGCGGATTCAAGTTTCCGGCTAGTACTACAATATCTGTCGAACTCACGTTATGTAGAAGAACTGTTAACTGGTGGTAAAACTCATCCTTGATCGCATACGGGCTGATATTTTTCAGAGAGCAGGTGGAGATGACGGAAAGACATCCTTTCTCACGCCAATTTCTTCTTACTTTGATGGAACTTTCTAATATAACAGCAAATAACCGACTGGTAATGGGGGTCCAGTCGATCAATGCTGTCTCATTTCTAGCGCCAGTGAAACCAGACAAATATTTCACAGGGTCCTCGGATAAACGCACGTAAAACAAGCTTTTCGAAGCGACAGATAGAAATCGAATTTGTAGTTCTTCATCAAAATCTTGAATACGGGTCTTGGATAAACAACAGGCATCGATGTTGAGAATTTCTGAAGACATAGCTAACCTTATCTGTTGTCCGATCTGCATTAGTGTGCGAACGTTGAAAGAGGCCAGTTTGAATGGTGTACGTGTTTTCAGAAAGACTGTTTTAGTATTTGTATTCGGTGGTAGCATTCAACTTTCAACCAGTCAGTGACTTGAGATCCTTTAGGCAGGATAGGGTTTCCACCATAGGCGAGATGCTGTATTAGTTGAAAGATGAAATAAGTAAAATGAGAATAGAAGTGGGTAGATAAGCGAATTAGTATTTGAAAAAAATAAAAACGAAATTTATCAAATGAATGTGAATTGTCTGAATTTTAGTAGAAGGGAGAATATCATTCCCAGCAATAATTGTCACTTTTTTTTATTTGTTTGTGCTCTGTGATACTGCCCGGGTGCCTATACCGAACCAATCGTTTTTCTTAGGAGTCACCCCCGACCTAAATGTCTAGTCCACAAGGCAGTGGAGTAAGGTTAGGAGATTCAATTTTATGGTAGCCAATGATGATGGTAAATCAGTTGATTATGTGAATCTACATCGACTGAGATGGTTGGGCCATGTGTTACGTATACTTGAACACCGATTACCACGGTACGCAATGCTGACTAGTATGGAGGTGGTTGGAAGAGAGTTAGGGGCGGCCAAACCAAAACGTGTCATCAGTCCTTGAAGTCACTAACTTCTAGTCTGAGCCATGTTGGTAGACACACTACTTGGTTGGGGTCCGTGTGACTATCGTAACCAATGGTTGGAGACTGTGTGACATGGCTCAGAATCGATCACAATGGCGTAGGTGTATACACTCTTTGTCTACTCTTAAACCAGTGAGATTAAAATTGCTGCATATCTTTCTTCTTGTACTATATTCTTATATACAACCTTTCTTTTGTATATTACCACCACTAAATTAACTACCTCTATGAATTTAGTGTTGATCTTGTTGTGCTAATGAGGTATGGCAACTCGGACCGATGCATATATGTGCCTGGTCCTACGTTATAGTTGACTGACTAACAGTTTTAGTCGCCCAGTTATATATATATATATATATATATACATATATATATATATATATATATATCAGATTACCAATAGGTCTATCGTCTATAGTTTATCCTTTAGGGATTTAGAAATCCGTCTCGTTAGGTGATATTATCGATTTATACATATTAGTTAGTTCAGTAAATTTCTCAAATCTTTTGGACTTTCATAATAGTTTTAAATTAAAGTTCGTTAGTTTCGCTGATTAATATTAATAGAACCCGACTTCAAAAGTAGGTTCTTTTCTATCGGTTAACTAATAATCAGTTGTTTATGTAATATTCATTTTCATCATTTTTAGTTGGAGAAAGTATGCATGCTTTCCATTAAAAACAGGACAAAACAATAAACTTACTGTGAACAAGAAGAGGAGAGGTATTTAAGATGTGGTACTTTGTTAGTTCATCTACATGCATGAGTACTTTGGAGATTATTATATGTAGAGTGGTTTCAACTTTTAAGTTCATCTCTACAAATGTTTAATCAGCAAGCTTAAAAAAAAGATTTATTGCGATCTTATTTTATGGTTAACACTTAATGTAGGTTATTATCATCGTTTAGAATATCTTAGTTTACCCAATAAATTTGAAGAAACCAGAATAACCCTATGACATTGTGGATCATACAATTAATAGAAAACAATAGTGTCAATACAGCCGTCATTAATTACTAGAGAGAGAGATGGTAGAGATACTCTGCAGTGTAAGATAATTTCTATTCAAAACTATATCTATAATTTTCAACTGTTTTACAAATATAGTGTTTATCAATTGCTCTCATGAATATGTATTCAGTACGACTTATGATTAAGATTACTGGTCGATTATTTTACAACTAAGATGCATGGTAATTCGGAATCTATTACACTTGTCACCAACAATACCAGTGCATTGTAAAAAGAAAACAGAATAATGATAATCTTTATACATATTATTTGGTTGTATACAAACATTAGTGCTGATTAGAACAGTATGGAAGTATTTGACTGTGATATTGAATAAAAAGAGTTCTAAATCTCACGTCAATCAAATTTATTTAAACACATATATATTGGTACAAGTAAGCACCAGATACATATACGCCACACAAATCTCATTCGATTTGTGTGAGGGCTGTGATACTGCCCAGATGCCCAAATCGAAGCAGATGGTTTTCTTAAAGGGCCACACCGCAAGCCTTTGACCTAAAGATCTGATCCACAAGGTAGTGGAGCATCGTGAGAGATGCGGTCCCATGGTAGCCGGTGACCAACGATCGATTCATACGCCATTTGTTCCCTCAGGATACTGGAGCCCATGTACACCACTGGTTTGGAATCAGGGTTTCCCAACTCCTCTAGGTGAACTTTCCGTGTCAACCAACCTGGTTAAAGCGCCGGAAATTCGCTTGTAAATTTCGTAAACAACATCCCCGCCACGAGAAGATGGTGAGTAGGACTTCCCTGGCAGAGGCTATGTATGAGTGACTATGTGACAGCATTTTGAGACGGAGAGCTGACTCTCCCCACTTTCGGCCGCACCAGGGCAGAATATACTATGATATAAATGTAGATATAGTTTTGTTTTAGTGTTCTATAGAAAATGTTTCTATCCAACATATTGTATTGCTTTTTAAATTATAAAACAGTCCTCAATATTCACAGCACAGAACTCGTTTTCGGAGATATAAAAGTAATAATAACTTTTTATGGGGATGCACTGTAATATGGAGTTAGAGCTTACAGAATGATGTTTTAAGTACACTTCTACAGGTTTTAACCATTAACAAGGTATTCACTAAACTATGGGAATTAGTTTTTAATAGTCCTAGTGCTTTCTCTTCTCATTGTTGTAATACAATTCAGACTAGGTAGTGAACCATTCTTATTCCATTCCTTTAGCATTAGTTAGGTAAAAAATATGTTATAAATGGTTTGTTGTCTTTCTACCTGTCACACTAATCTTTAGACCTGTCATGCTTACCCATTTTATGGTTTGATTGTATGCCGTGTAGCGATAGCTAAAGACCGCTGTATGAAACATTTTAAACGGGGTTACTTTAATTATAGTAGGCTATCCCCTCATGTTTTGATATTCTAACTTGCACTAATACTCTACTTCGTGCTATAAATTTCGCCTTACAACCGTGAGATGATAAATTGATTTTTCTGTTCGTCTCATCGGAATCGTTTAGTTTAAGTAATTTCTAGGTCGCCTAACAAATCACACGTTGGGAAATATCCTACATATAATGTTTTGACATGTCTTGGTTATTTAATCGCGAATTTATTCTCTACTATTCTTTTTAAGTTCTAGTTTTATAAAAAGTTCACTTTGAAAACCATAGCTGATGTAGAAATTTATGAACTTACATTATGATTTAAGCTAATTTACGATACTTCAGTATCAATTTTAACAAATTATTCTGTTTAGTTAGAGACAGTCACTTTTGAGCTACAATTTAATGGCATCGTTGAAAAGTAAAGCTAGTAGATTTCCGAGAAAATATCTATTGAATAAGAGCCTTTAAAAGATTGCATTTGAATGTTCGGTTAACCAATACCTTTACAAAAAATATACATTATTTTGTTATATTTTTCGAATTTATTTAGCTTACTTAATATTTATGAGTAGCCTAATTATTTGTTCGTAATTAGGATCAATTAGTATAGGCTATCCTTAAATAGTCAAAGGATAAATCCAGTGTACTAATATCAGCTGAAGATAACTGAAAACCATAGACTAACATTTCAAAAATTTTGTCTTTGCACTAGTTTAATTTTGTTTTTTTCAGTTACTCGACATCCAATACGAATAGGAAAAATTTTACGAGTAGTTCGATTTTTTACTAATCTGGTAGAAACTTTGAAAAACGACGTGTAACCATCATGAGCAGAGATGGATGTTGGCCAGCAAAGGAATCCAAAACGCTCATTTCGTCTTGTTCGAGGCTCATCAGCTGAAAACCCTGCATATGAGTTGATGTTGACTTCACTATTTGAACCCAGTAGCGTTCGCTTCAAACGCCACCGCATTGTCTACTTCGCTTCTGAATACAGTCAACCACTGGTTTGTGCAGTGAGGTGGAGTTCAATTCATTCGTATTGGTTATTTGAACCTTCCAAATGATGTTGATTACCCCAGTTGGGACATGTGCATCCTGGGCGTATTATCTCGATGTTACAATCTGATCAGAAGCATTATAAGCAGAATGCACATATTGCCGAAAAGTGACTGATCAATTACAGTCTTCAACATAAGTTGGAAGATTCAAACAACCAATACCAATGTATCAAGAACCCAGCTGCGACTTCAGAGCATAAAAACAATTTTTCACTTGAATTAAAGATCCTTTAATGACAAGCGCATGAACCTAGGATCTTACATGCTAATTTTTCTACATACTGCTTATTCCAAACCTTGTGCATTACAGGCATACTAAAATCAAAGGTCCTTTAGACGTCAAAAGGCGAATTATATGAAAATTAACATAAAACTGATGTTTATTAGATGAAGTAGATTCTTCAGTGAAATAAATTCTGTGTCCTATCGGTGATATTGAGGTCAAATAATAGTTTCAGGATCAAAATAGAAATATTTGAAAGTTTCAGGAATAAATGCTGGAATTCTCAACTGTTTATATCAATTATCACTTCGGACAACTCAATCAGTGTTTTAATTTATTGTATGATTATTTGTTCTTTTAAAATTGTTTTCCGATAAATACCAATAATAATGATAGATTTAGAAAGATAAATTGAACCGAATGAAAAGAGACGCTCAATTTACAACTAAGCAATAATTAATATATGGTAAATAAATTTCCGAATGGAATCCTGATCTCTGTAAATCACTGTAAATCTGATTTACTGAATACAAATTTTCCCACAAACATAATAAGTCAACTTACCGATAGATAAAGTAATTGATGACTCTTGTAAATACTAGTCGGCCACTGAGTATTAGCTAATAGAAAGTTATCTAAGCTACAGTGCTGGTCAGATTTTAATAATCATGCCACGAATATTCCAGTAATAATATCTTTGGTTACAAAACTGGGTAACCTAGTTTTCTATCTCTTGGGGAGTATATGTTTCTCAGGATTGTGGTTATTTCTAGTTGATTATTATGGACAAGAGAAAAACTTGGGTTCTCATACATGTCTCATACAAAAAAATATTTATCATTAAAATGTATAGATGTCAATCGTCTAGTGAAGATAGGTTTTCCGATTTGTAGTGAAACTTTGTGGGTTCGGAAAAAAGCTTAATCACTGAATCTTAATGTTTAAACAGGACTGTTATTTTCAATAATCTTACATCAAACTTAATTTTTACATCTAGAAACATTTCAGATCTACGTAAAAATTAAAGAAAAACGATTATTCAAGTTAGAAAAACACTAGACTCATTACTGGATCGACAAAACATCTCAAATATAACTTTCACCTCTCGTTGTTCCTAATTAAACCTATCGTACAATCTAACTGACTGATTAAGTGAGTCACATAGGCTAATGAACATTATTAAATGAAAATCTCAAGATTATAGACTACAAATCGGGGTATAAATATTATCATGTGTGTCAGTTGATTATGAATAAATTATAAGGTATAAAAGCAAGAAATAAAAATAAAAAGAATCCCAAATACATAATTTGTTAAATGTGGCTAGCAGTGGAATCCAGAATATGTCATATTCCTTGCGTTGAATGATCTAATTGCAAAGCTTTCATTGCCCTTGTAAATAACAACGTTATCACATCCTACAGTTACATAAAACTTTTCTAATCATCAGTCGGTATTAAAACACTTAATTCTGATGATCTTTTTTGTGACTGAATGTCTTCTCATATGACTTCATGTTGTCGCTAACTGTTTCCGGAAAAGTTGTACACTCTTGAAGAAATCATCCAAAGAAAATTTAAATATTAATAAACAAACGAAAACAACTTTTATTGACCTAGTCTTTACAGGTTGATTGACTTAAGTATACGAAAATAGGAGTTTTTTATATAATGGGTCACACATTTTCCAGAGTAAAACATCTTTATAAAGAACGTTATAAATATTTGTTGTGGTAGGTGATGTGTTATATTTGGACAATGAAAGACTTATTTAGTTATGTTTTATTGTTTTAGTATTCACCTTTTTCAAACAAACAGTGAGTTTCTATTCACTACATCTCATTAAAATGTTTCTTAAAAAGTAGAATGATCTTGTGAAAATCAATTTGTGTTGGTTAATTGGGTTCAACTGAAAGGAAACCTTGAAAGGAAGACTGGTTCTAGTTGGGACTTGTTAGAAAATATGTATTTAAAACTGATGTAATTTTTTGGATTTGAACATAATGTTTAAATAATTTTAAAAATGTTACATTAAAATATGACGTTTGTTGAAGAATTAGCAAAAATCAGGAAGCAATGAACAATAGTGTTTTTCCAGTTTGTGATTGTTAAACACATTGTATATGATGCTTCACAGTTTCAGAAGAATGAGGTTATCTATTAGGGGCGATATCTTTCAACATCAGGTTAGTCATACTTTGAGCTTTAGTCTATTTGTGATATAGTGAAATCCTCCTATAATATCATAAATGAGTTACAGTTGCACTTTCGTTTTGAGTGATTGAAATGACTGTTTCATTGTTTCACATCAGGGGTTTAAGACTGAAGCTTAAAAATCAAATTGTTTCTTAATATTTATTTTTCTTATTTTGTGAAGAGCTAGTCATATTTTCAAGTTATATTATTTTATCGTTAAATGATGTCCGTCATATAACCATCCATGCTTGTAGTTCTAATTCTTATTCATAATCATCATTTAAATAAACTAAAAAGAAACTTACTTGTGAGTAGTTCCAGTGGTTTCCTTTTTGAAGAGTTGATCAAACTGATTATTACCATTACTATTACAAGTTAAGCACCGTAACTTTGAGATTAGAACATTCGTTTGTACTTGCACTACATCAGTGAATTGAGAGTAACAATAATAACACATTCTACATACACCTATAAACACTAAAACACACCCACACAAGTACATAGTTAACTAGTCAATCAATAATTACGGATCAGTAAAATTTCAGTTGTAATGATTTTTAAGAAAAGATAGTTATAACATTAATACTTAAGGAATATTTTATGCATTGAATCCTAATTTTAATACATAAAAAATATCTATATTCACATAAGATTAACTTAAATGAACAATCAGGTGTATGTACCTCTATTTCCATGTTCTGTATAATATTACCAGTATCCTTAAGAAATCATAAAGAAATATTGGTAATAGTAATTTTACTAAATTATATTTAGTTCTATATCTATAGTTGTATGGGTATGATCATGTGGTTCAAAATGGTTTCATGAAAAGAAAGAAAACCGTTCTGATTTATAATTTTTATCTGATTTATGTGCATACTACTTTGTTATAAGTAGTTATTAAAAATTCTTCCAAATCGGTAAAACAAATCAATTTCATTTGAGACTATAAAAGTGTGTTAACTTATGTACCAGTATATATCTATATATATATATGCATAGAAATCTACATAAATCTGGATACTGAATTGGTATTTTTATCACCACCACCACCACCATCGCCGCCAACAACAACAAACAAACAAATTAAAAGAATTAGGTGCTTTTTTCATTCAAGATTAAAGAATTTTTGATAATTTCTAGCAACTGTGCTATAGTTTACTCGAATATATACATATATACTACATGTTTTTGTATTTCAACTTATGTCTATGAACATGATCTTCCACTTAGAGCTACGTAAATGTATGAAAATGAATAAAATATGTTGTTGGTATAAAAACAAGTGTATAACACTTTATTATTAAATATATTTTCTGGGATAAATTTTTCCACAATTGGACAGAAGTATCTGAAATTTTTTGAATTTTATCAATTTTGACTATGAGGTCGCTTCTTCCTTTCTAGTTTTTTTAATGAGTTATTCTTTTAGGCAACATAAAAGGTACATAAGATAAGATAGAGAAGCCCATATATATTGGTTGTTTTGACCTGCTCATCGATGTTTTTTAGGACTACACTTAGTTCGTTTCTTTTAGCATATGTACATGCTGCCACTATATTGATATTAAGTCACAGGCATTGTAAACAGAGAGAGATAGTGGCTAGCAGTTGAATACATGACCCGCATTTTGTCATTTCTTGGACTCATTAGCTATGGCGCTTGAAGCAAATGGTACTGGGTTTGATTTCCGGAGTGAACATCAAATCTGAAGGTACATCCAGCCGACGTGTCCCAAATAGGACGAAACGTGCACCCTAGATTCCATTGCTAGCCACTATCTATCTCTGCTTATAATGCTTGTAATTTAAGGCAATATCGGGGCAACATGCACAAAATGCACACATGCCAATAAGAGACTGACCAATTGCAGTCCTAAACATCAATAGGAAGAAATAAACAACCGATATGAACATAAGTGCTTTATTTATAATCAAATATAAATTCACATCATTCTCATTGTTTTAATCCTAAATAAGTGTTTGTTCTAGTTATAAGATATATAGTTCAGTATTGAATAAGTTATTTGATTAAATTAAAAATAGTTTTTTTCTTGTTGTTAGTAAAGATAGAAAATTACTATGGCTAATATGGTAATAATATAATTGAGAATAAATTCTAATTGAATTCAGTAGTAAATTTGACTGAAAATATCACTTGTATTGATGTTGTACAACAAATGAAAGAAAATAAAGACACTTCAATTAACTTAATTTTCATTCTCCTCTTTTTTTATATTTAAATTTTCAAGATAACCCCATAATTAATACATAAGTTTTAGTTTTTGATGATTTGCCTAACTTATTTTTTATATTGATGTACATAAAATTGTGGTTAGAATAATGACAAATGTCAAACTAATAAATTTGAGAATAAATAAAATGTAGATCATTTCATTAGTTCATATTTCAAGATAGTTCTACTGTATGGGGCAGAGACGTGGAGAACTACGAAAGCCATCATACAGAAGATACAGGTGTTTATTAACAGTTGTCTACGTAAGATACTTCGGATCCGTTGGCCAGACACTATCAGCAACAAGCTATAGTGGGAGACAACAAACCAGATTTCAGTGGAGGAAGAAATCAAGAAGAGGCGCTGGAGGTGCATAGGACACGCATTGAGGAAATCACCCAAATGCGTCACAAGACGAGTCCTTACATGGAATCCTGAAGGCCAAAGGAAAAGAGGAAGACCAAAGAACGCCGAGAAATGGAGGCAGACATGAGAAGAATGAACAAAAATTGGACAGAACTAGAAAGGAAGGGTGAGGACAGAGTGGGTTGGAGAATGCTGGTTGGCTGCCTATGCTCCATTGGGGGTAACAGGCGTAAGTAAGTAAAGAAGTAAGTATATTTCAAATTTATTGAATATCACAAAGTTATACACAAATCTATACGTTAAATCATAAGACATAAAAAAGAAAACTGATCTAGAAATTATTTATTACTTTCTTTTATCATTTAAAAATACTAGGGACATGGTTTTGTGTGAATCACTATATTCAACAAACTGGAAGCTTCGTTTCACCTATGCTTATACGAAGATAGACTATCAGTGAAAAAAACATGACATACTTTCACTTATTATCAGTCTACATAGAGTTTGATTGTGAAAATGTAAAAAATTGAAATCGAGAAAATCATAAAAATTCCACATATTTTAAAATATCATAGTATTCAAGTCAGTCTACTGTCAATAGACACATCAGTACAAATCCATCTTATCAATTAATACTAGGAACAGAAATCAGTAATGTGATTGAGATTTAGTAGAAGGAAAAAGTTAGCATCAAAATGAAGTCACATGAGAACGATGAAACGTGTGAACACATTCGATCACAAGGAAGGTCCTTTGAAATGTCTGACGTATCGCTATAAGATAGAATAATTACAACGCCTACTTTTCCTTGACAAATATGTTATTAATATTAACTAGAATGACAGTATATGTTTCGTAATTCTCGATTGAAGTATATAAATTATTAAATAAATGAAAAGTTTCTAAAATGCATTATCATATTCTGATGATTTTCAAAGGTTTTTCAAATGGTTAATAAAATTCAAGTGACGATTATCTTAACCGAAGAACTTTGGTTTACAGCTAAATATTAAATTGTGATAATAATATTTTTACCAGTATAGAATTGGGAAGATTGATTCGTTTTATTAAGATCACTAACCTATCTAAGTTGGACAATCGTCGAAAATCCGTAATCACTGGACAGCCATTTCATTCTAGTATGTGACTTCTCAGCCAGGACAAAATTACCAGGGCGAACCATGTCGGAAAAACCGTTCGGCGCTTCCCGGTTTTCAATGTTTGTCGAACTTAGATGGGTTTGTGACCTGATTAAAATGAAATTCCTATTTTCAAATTATCACTACTCAGTGATACGCATTTAGTACAATTTAAAATTCCCAGCATGTGAATATATTTATGTTTAGGGATAAAAAATTGTTTTTTGGAGTTTTACCTGTTTACATAAAGGCACAACTATTATTCAACTACAGATTGTCAGTTTTAATCAGAATATTTATTGTAAATAAAACATACCGGTAGACTTTAGTGGAAAATTACTGTTTTAAGACAAACGTCTCCATGATCCTAATCTGTGTGTAAACCGAATAGAGAATAGACAGTGGATGTACTTTTATGGATAATTATATAAGAGAAGAAAAATAAATTAACAGGTAACTGGATGAATAAAAATAATTCTCCCTGTTTGCAAAAATAAATAAAAAAGGAATACACACCACATACTGACTTTGTTAGATAATAATACTGATATTTGGTTATTCTCTCGAGCACATTTCAAACACTGTTGCAGAGTTTAAAATTTTTGGGAAGATGTTCCTTTTCTAATAAATACAATAACAAACAACGGAGACCATTAATAATAATAATATTGTTTCTAATAAACCACAGTATTATATAGAATCTAAAAGGATAACGATGGAAAACATCCATAACGAAACATTTGGGAGATTTATTTGCCTTGAAGGAATTAAAGTAAAGAGTGGTGATGTCTATCGTTCAAATTAATCAGTTGTGATTAAATTATGTTTGTTTATTTTGTCTGTCATGAAATTCATTGTTTGTATCAAGTGTACTTTCTTAGCTTAAGCCCCACTGTTTTTCACAATAACTTACATAATTGTTTAGTTATGACTGACATAATTGTTTATTGGTTTAATTTCTTTCTGGTTTAAACATAAGGTTAAACACATACCGATAAATTATATCTCGTATTTCCCATAACAAAGTTTTGTCCAAACAATAATAATCCTGAGCGCAACATCCAAACCAGGAACCTTCGGTCTAACACGCGAACGCCTAACCTCTTGACCACTGAGCCAGCATCCAATGGTGTTAATGTAAATAATATAGATTGCTACACTTTAGTTTTTATTTGACTGTAATTCGTCAATTCAGCGTTATTTTATTCTAGCGTACGAGGATTTTATCAATGTTACATGAATGCATCGTCTTCAATAATATTAGTCCTTTATAATTATTTGTATTGTTTAAAAATATAGTTTCCATATATTTAAATGTGGCATCAAATAGTCCTAATCACATCATACCAAGAAAGAGTTTTATCTCTTGAGTTTGTTGGTTACTGATATCACTGACCGACCTAACTTAGAAATCCTTTGAAAATCAGGATTTAATGCCCCTGTGGCGTTGTCGATGTGCACTGATAAGGTATCACATACTAGGACAAATTAGATATCCAGTACCTCTTGGTTTCACTGGATATTTTACTTGGGCTGCCTTGCAATACCGATATAGTTTAATAATGCCTGCTATACTCTACACTGATATATTTACCAAGTCGGTGACTTTATTTTCCGTAATCTGTTTGATTAGAATTTGGCAATTGACTGAGTAAATGAATCACCAGTTTTATCATCTCAGTCATTTTCGAAATTTTACATCACTATAGAATTGTGGTATATCATTGTCTTAGTAAGGTATGTTTGTTACCCTTAATCCAACTACCCCTTGAACTTGAAAAAAACAGCTTTTATTACCCATCATAAATTATAATCTGACCGAATGAAATATTGTCTTGTATAGTTGGAATTAACATAATTGATTTTCTTTTTTTTGTGATTTACATCATGGAATGAAGTTAGCCAGAGAATCACAAAAAAAATCGGACTATTAGTTAGCTACTTTTTTCTATCATTGGACTCCTCGAGGATAAGCTCTAACGATCCTACCAAATATTGAACCAAGATCTTAAGTTTTTTGCAAACTTACTGCCTATAAGTCTCCAGATTTTCATACAGTAGTTCACGTTTCTATTTTTAGTTGATAATCGCGACTTCTTGTCATGAAATTAGACCATTTTAATAAGAGCAATAAAAATGAAGAAGTACTAAAAATAACGACCAGACAACCTTGACAAGTTTATAGGCAGAATTATACTGAAACTATGATTAACTGGCTTTCCTATGCTCTGAAACAATTAAAGTATTATTTTACTAATTAAACCTGTCATTAAAAGTAAATTTATAGACCGTTTAACATTTGAGTGACTTAAAGTATAAGGGAGGTGAATCATATGAGGGCATTCATAAATTTATAAACCACTCACGTTCTTGATCTACAGTATATGTATTCAATAAACGACTAAAATGCTCTAAACATAGATTAGGTTTCTGAAAAGCTTACAGAAAAATTTAAGTAATATAAGTTTCTCTACTAATTACATCAACCAATTCAGGATTCTTTTGAAATTCATCATTTTTATGCTTGGAAACCATTTCCATAGGGATAAAGTGAGTTACTCAAATAAGGCTAGATAGGCCGAAAGTATTTCAAATTGTACGGAATTCTAAATATTTTTTTAATGAATAAAATGTTGTCATTGATTTGAGCGGAATTTTCTCACAAAATTAAAAACTATTTGCCAGCGTTAAATAACATTTTCAGTTTTTGTAACCATTTTTAAACTTTACAGTAATCAAATAGTTTCACAATGATTGGGCGCCGAGTTAATGTGAGACATTAAGGAGGAAGAATGTACTGGTAATATCTCATCGAATGAATTTGCAGTAAATCCAACGTTTCACTTGGTAATTTGGTCCAAGCTTTTTCAAGGAAATATTTCATTGTACATTAATCAGTTTGGTGATGAACTTCAACTAGTTTTGTGAATATAATGAAAAGAATTATAACTTTGAGTACGAATAACGTCACATTGTCTATCGATTTAAAACGAGATAGATTCTGTTAGTTAGAATGACAAGGACGAAGATAACATGTAAAATTATAGTTAAATCAGATTTAAAGGAACAGTGGTAATTAATGTATGTGTTGCAGTCATTACGGCTCACTGACTTTCACATAACTATAAAGTTTATATTCATATTCATTTATATAGTTAATTACTTTGACTATATTAACACTTTAATGATGAATTGGAATGGACATGTAGCCAAAACGAGACCTATTCTAACAACTGTCCTGCAACTGGAGTAGAACATTATTATAGATCTACCTTTAGGTAACTGACCTTAAAAAAGTATTTGATAACAACGCTGTGGAATAAAGCCAAAGTACAAAATTATTATATCTTTTGAAAAAATACGTCACCAAAATAATTCTGTTCTTATTTTTTATACTTGCTAATATCAAGGCTTGGGTATCACACTGACTTTAACTACTGAAAGAGAATTTTCCTGTTTATTGATTTTATATAAAGAGTCACAGGCTTTCCCTAGGCATGAGGTGCACTTACTTGTTAAGAAATTTTAGTTCTTAGTGGAAGTCACTTAACTGTGAAGTTTTAATCAGACAAAGCCAGTAATGGAAAGGTGAATTTCGGTATTCAGTGCATCCGAATCGAAGCTATGAGTTTTTGACTGAATAGACAGATCAATTCAAAATTGAATCATTTTTGTACTAACCAGAGCCATTCTTATTCAATTGGTGATACAATGTATCCCCAAATAATGAAGTGCTAGTCTTATAATCAGTCTACTTCGGATCAAATATCTCGAATGTGGTTTTCAATATTTCATCACCTATTCGATTTACTAAGTAAATGTTAGAAATCTTGTGAATTGAAAAGATAATTCAAAGATAATCGAATAAACTCTCAGTAATCAGTTACATTTTCAAAAAAAACCTAGATAAACGATAATGATGACTACAATTTGAATAATCTGTTTTTATACCGTTAAAGGATTTAGAAGCTATTGCTTACTGATTCGATGTTTGAACTGGATAGGCTATATAATCTGAATGGTGATCGCATTTCAGGTTTCAGGTGGTGCTTTTTCTTTCCACGTAAAAGAAAGTTCATAATCAATTTCTAATTTTTATTAAGTTATCCTTCAAATTAAGCTACCTTGCCTAATTTCAAGCAACTTGTCATTGATAATTTAAGAATTAGTAAATTTTACAGATCGAAATCTTTCTAAGTGGATGCTTGCTGATAAATATGGCTCCTGGATTAAGAACTTTACATTCATCCCACTGTATTGAATCTGGATTAAAATTTTCATTCGATATTCTCTTTATTTAAAGAAATCATCATTTTATGGTTAGCCGAGACTTGATTACTTTCTCAAGCATATCATCATTTCAAGAAATGTGACCAAAACTACTTTGAAAAGAGTCTGGTAACTTGGGAAGGCAGCTCACTGTTTAAAATTATAAGTACATGTGACTATCTGATTGAAAAATCACAGCTTTTTAATTCGTTACCATAATTCTAGCTAAAGAGTTAGGAACAAATACTAAGCAATATGTTCTCGAGCCATGAGTGCCATTCAAAAGTGTTAAAGGTATTTTAAATTTACAAAATTGCTTTTATGCCTTCATTATCCAGTGTTGTCAGTGAATTACTATTCCCCTATCGACTTGGTTAACCCCACAGATAACAGCTTCTCAACTAAACTTTGATGAATTATCTCATAGGCAGTGAATAATTACTGCACAATTGCTATTCATTTGGGTTGATTCATGGAGTTTTTGTTAGCTTACTTGTTAATTTAAATTTTTGATGAGGTAAAATTATATCACAAGTCATTTTTAATAAAACAAAATGATTATCCTCTGTTAAGACTGAAGTCAAAGTACACTCTTACTGTACCAGGGCAGGATAAGTAAAATCTACAATTTTTTTGCTATCTTATCGTTTAGAGGTGTATGAAATAGAAATTACAAAATCCAAGTTTAAACTTTTATTAAGTTTAACTTTACCTCTAGAATAAGTGAGTTAGAATCTTGAAAAAAAAGCAAATTATCAACATACAGTAAAATGTTTGATAAGTATCGAACTAAATAGTATTATAGAGATGTCTCATAAATTACAAATGGTTTACTTCATAAAATAACGTCAGCTGGGAAGCTAAACTATACAAAATCTTCATTGAACTATATAAATGTATCATAATCGTGTAGAGGGATTTTGTTATCCAAGATATTTATTTTATGAAAAGGATTTTCAACACAACCAAAGGTCAAGTATATTAAATGTCACTGTCATTAACAGTGTTGTTCAAGGATGATTTATGACAATATCTGAAATCTTTAAATTTAACTAATCTTTACAAATCCCCTAACTCCTTCGGGATCAGATACTCTTTATTAATGAGCTATGAAAAATATTCACTGAAATTCTGATGAAATATTCATGGTTAACTAGTATCAAGCGTATCGGTAGTGAAACAGTTATTACTGGCTGTACCAGCTATTTGTTGCACCATATCATGATCAATATTTGAACGAAGAATATTCTTTTCGATAAATTCTCTTCAGGTTCTACAATTATATATCCAAATTAATAATCCGAAAAATTGGCCAAGTTAAAGGCAAAGTACATCGTTTAATACATGTAAATTTAGGAATGTCAAATCAAATAGAATAAAATTGTTAATGTTGATATGACTCATATAGAGAGTTAACTTGAATCTGTATATATGTAAAGTGAAAATTTAAGATCTGTGATCAGAATATAAATATGGGTCAGATAGGGTGAGAGACACATTTAGTCTTCCACTTCGATCAAGTGGAAGACTAAATGTGTGAAAAATTAGTGAGACCCATATTTATATTCTGATCACAGATCTTAAATTTTCACTTTACATATATACAGATTCAAGTTAACATTCTATATGAGTCATATCAACATTAACAATTTTATTCTATTTGATTTGACATTCCTAAATTTACATGTATTAAACGATGTACTTTGCCTTTAACTTGGCCAATTTTTCGGATTATTAATTTGGATATATAATTGTAGAACCTGAAGAGAATTTATCGAAAAGAATATTCTTCGTTCAAATATTAGTCTTTTAATATGATTGGGATTTTTAAACGATATCATGATCAATATGGAATTGAATCATTCCTTGCTTTAAGAGCTAATGCTTCTAGATTCTGTCTAATTTGAGTTTGTGTAAATGTACTACTGAGAAGTTCTTAAGACAAACACTACCACGTATTGCTAACTGGTTTCCAATATCTATCCAGCTGACAGTACTTAATCCCGATAAATTATAAATTACAACAATTTCTTACTACCCATCAATGTTTATCATCATACAAATTTATGATTTATAAGACGTTTTTCGCCTTTAAACATTTCTTTAGATCTACTTTACAAAAAAATGTAATGTTATCAAAACAATAAATATAAACTTTTAAATAAATACAGATAAACAGTAACACCTTTCATTGAAACTATTACCGGATAGAAGTAAAAGCTGTTGTTCTTTTTCATTAGTCTGTATAAACATGATCTTCAAAAGTTCAACGTTCTTATGGCGATAAGAAAAACAAATGATAATTTATGACTGATTGCTTATTTTTCAAAAATTACATCATCTAAAAAATGTTGAACAGAAAGTAATAAGTTATTGGGCAAACGAACAAAATATTTGGAAACCGATGCAAATGCGTAGTCATAAATGATTATAAATATACTATACTGATTACAATGAAGAATTTTGACCTTTAATCATATTAAGAGGTTGATTCTGTTTTTCATAATATTCATGAATGTAAACTGCACTGTTAATGAATTTTGTAGTACGATGTGTCTATATATAATATATGAATCTTTTATACTATAGGACCGAAGAGTATGGAAAAATGAATCAATTATATGTTTTTGTAACCAAAGTAAGCAACAGTGTATATAGTGATCAGAAGAGATTTTCAGCTGTTAACAAAAGCATAAGAAATAATATATCGTTTGAGGGAATTCTATAAAATTGGAAAGCTGAATAAGTTAACCAAAAGAAAAAGTATATGGATCAAGAAACGTACTTACTTTTAAATCTGAACATATGTTCTTTCAAAATAAGCCTTAAATATTCCACTCACACAATATGAGTTTTCTCAGAACAGTGTAGTAAGTGTGATGGTAAAACTAAGTGAAATGTTGATATAAGATTGGATATCTTACATATTTCATAAGATGGGAAATCACTTATATAATGAGTTAGAAAACTTTAGAACTAAGACTAAATATCGAAAATAATAGTTTAAAATATTTTAAGTCATCAGTTAAACAGATACTTCACATGGAAGCTCACTAAAGCTGTGTTACTTATTCATATTTCACTGGGAATACTTTCAGAACAAAGATACAAGTGGGAGTTATTGATGATGGACTTGCCAATTCTTGTACACCGCTCTAATTATCATTCTACACTTGATAAAGTATAAGGTGGAAGGCGAATATGTAGATTAGGTGGGTTATGTGACCTTATAATAAAAATGATTATATCTGTTGGGTCTGTATTTGCTTCAAACCTTGGTATTTCGTTTCGGACTATGAAGAGGTGTAATCGGGGTGGATATTTTGTCTGATTATTAGATTAAACTCATAGAACTTGATTACGATTAATTAAAAAAATTACTCTGCCTTTATATATTTATATCATTATTGAATAAATGTGGAAGGCATCAAGAAGCTTTAAAGCTTCTTTATCTGTTCAGCAGTCAAATTTGAAGAAGTAGATTTCATCACAAAGCGATATTAAATAGAGAATTATTGAAAACTAGATATTATTGAATGGTCTATGGTGAAAACTATCGTGAAGTTGAACCAATGTTCTAAAATTTCTTACGTTGATAAAAATTACATCCTTACTGGTGACGTACACTAGAATGAACGCCTGGAGTTCCAATGAGAGGTCATGGGGGGTGACGTTTGCCTAAGAAGGAATGGAACGGTTATCAACTAGTTGCTTTGGATGATTTCTTGCTAAATCGTGAGCTGGTGGAAATTAAAGTTAGTTAGTCAAAAGTAAAATAGAACTTGAAATAAATGTGCCCCCATTTGAAGCAATGACGTCAAATTAACATGATGAACAGTAAAAGGATGAAAATAGTTATAGTATCAGCGTTAGTGAAGAAGACTATTGATGAGTAAATAGCTGTTCAACACTAACTGATTTACGGTGTTTTACCTGGTGATTTTAGTTAGCTTAAAAACGTTTTGCAAACCACTTACCTTTATTAAACTTTTTTCTTATTCTTTCCCAATTAACATTTTTTCTAGGTTGTCAGCACGTTCAAATATAATTGATTACGTTTTCTCTAAAATCTACCCTAAAATATTTTCTACCATTTTGACTTATTCTTGAGTAATTTACTTGCGTCGAAAAATTAGAAAGTTCTTTTATTTTATTCTGTAAGGATAAAAATAATTGTCAAGAATGTGGCTCCCTCAAATATGTGAAATAAACTTGACAAGTATTACATCCTAATTAGGATTTTACTAGTAACCTTAACCATCAAATAATTAAATCTATGTGTCCAAGTCAACTGTTAAAAAATTAAAAATGGAAGGTAATCCCCAACTGAAGTGAACAAACATAAGACGGTACTTGGAGGTAGTCCTCAGGAAACCCTGGACCAAGGTTTCGCGCTGTTCGATACCTGCTATCTTGAGTAAACTGATGCTCCGCGGCGGATTACATTCCATGTCAACAGCTTCACAGTCAGATACGTTACCACTGGGTTATATGGGCTGCCAGGGAGCATCGATTTCCTTAATATTACAGATATACTTTGCTAAGAGGTGTTAAATAGCACGAAACCTAGATTCAGGGATTCCTGTGGATCACTTTCAACCAATACCTCAAATTTAAACTTAATGCACGTGATATCAAGCCACTTAGACTAATGTCCACATTACAACTAGCACTAAGATGAACTTGACATACATGACACTGGTCACTATTCGGTGATCAACTAATAATGAAAATGAACAAATGTTTATACTCAAGTCTCTTTAGTAGTGTATCAAATATAGAAAATAGCAAAAATCATTAGTTTTAATTATAAATATTTACATTTGTATACATAAACGTAACACTTGCTTGTATATTAATGAATATTGTAATTATTTTCAATGATGTATTATGTAGTTGTTTGTTGTTGTTTCTTTCATGATTAATTCTGTCAATTTAATGATTTACTTATTCAAGTAAACAAAATTGGATGATACTACTTATGAGAAGAAAAATTATATGTTAAAATTGAACATTGTCTTTTGACGCCAATTCTGTAATTTGGAGACTAGAAGGGAATTTTGAAGAGGTTTTATCAAAAGAAACATTAAAGAAAAGCAAACTTTCAACCTTTATTGTGTTACTTATCAACATATTATGATGGTTGTTTTCATCAGCTTAGTTTTAAAGTAAACATTTTATGAATTTTAACAACAAAAAAAGTGTATTTTGATGAACTCACAGTTGTCGAATAAAATGTGCATTTGTCTATTAGATATATCAAGTGGATCCGGTGAAAACTTTATTTATACAAACATATTTTATTTGATTTACATTTTTTAAAAAAAATGGGAAAAACTAGGTTATCAACATTTATAATAGAAAGTGAATTGATACATTATTTAGTCAAATGTTTTTGGAATAAATACTTGAATTTCCCGTGGAAAGTCACGAATCCTGAGGTTTAGTAGGGGTATTGATGGTGGGTTAGTCTTCGTTGATGGGTGTAAACGATTATTGCTATTTAAGATAAATCAACTGAAGTTGGTAACGTGGTTTGTCAAATTCTAACCCGATGATGAAAAACCTTCATGATCTTCGTGCGATCTAGTATTCATTCTCATTTGAAAGATGCTAATATCTTATTGATCATAATTTGAAACAATAGAGTGGATTATATTTTACTTTTATAAATGTCAATAAAGTAAATCGTGGGAACATAATGAAATCAGAACACAAATTTTAAGAAGGATCTGTCTTTAGTTGGGACTAAATACCGATAGTTATTTGAAAACTACAGAAAGGATACTTTGCTCTTAAGATTAGTATCCACACTAATTAAACATGATTCTACGAGGCCTTTAACTTAACAAGACCTCCTGAGTCTATTCCATGTAGTAATAGGCAAAGGACTTTGAATATGTGCTCTACCAACCCATCACTATCCAAAAGATAAACAGAATTCATACATTCAAAATAATACTGTTATTAGTCTTGTATTGAGCTCATGACCTTAGTGGCTAGCACAGTTAAGTAAAACATAATTTCATACCATAGATTTTAAATTAACTTACTTCATTTTAGGGTCTTATTTCGAACTTAACTACTTGCCCCTTGAATCAAATCACCTTTTATGATTGTTAATAAGTAATTTTCAATAGTGGCTGTTAAGAAATAAGTTCTCATTAGTTGCAAACTGTTCTGCAATATTTCCATCACTGAACATAATTATAAAACCAAACATCTGTATAAATCTATACTTTTCGCTTGTTTTACTTACCTCCATTTATGAAAAAACTCCGCCCGCTGTTCTTCTAGGGTTACTGCCGGTCCCAAGACCGGGTAAAGAGGAAGGGTTAGGCATGGGGTCGGCAACCCCATCCCGTAGAAGAAAACCTTCCTAGGAAAACGCTAACCATAATGAGCAAATTAAACCATTTAAACTGTGCCCTCCGAGTTGAAGGAAAAATTATGATGCCTTAAGCTGAAAGCTGAGATTCTTCGGAAGTAGGGAGTTGTTTTGATGCTGTCCAAAGAGGCCAGAAAAGCATTTGTAAGATGAGATTCTCATGGATCCAGAACCATCAAAGAATTATTCGAAATAGGGAAGAAGGGGATTGAAATCACTGCTTTCTATTGCTATGCCCTTACCAATGACAGCAGTTAAGATGACAAATTTCAGTTTTATGAGAGGCTGCAGTTGATCATAGAGAAGTGGCCAGGAAAGGACTCAACCATCCTGATGGGAGAACTAGACACCAAAGTAGAAATGGACAACAGCTGTAATGACGATGTCATGGGACGACATGAATTAAGAGAAAGGACCGAGAATGGGGGAAGATTTGCAAATTTATGTGCATTCAACAATATGGTTATAGGTGGCACAACATTCCTCCACAAACCCATACACAAAGCTACATGGCTCTTAAAAGATCACACTACAGAAATCTAGATCTGTCATATTTATATGAACAAAAAATTTACAAGGCCAGTGGAAGATGTGAGAACCAGGAAAGAAGCTGATGTAGCTTCAAATCATCACCTGGTTGTGGTCAAAATGAAACTGAAACTAAAGAAACTCTGGACAGCTAGGGAAACAGCATTACAAAGGTTCAATACAGCTTTTCTATGAGATACTAACGAACTCAACAAATTCAAGATAACCCTTAACAGCAGGTTCCAAGCCTTACAAAATCTACTGAAAGAAGAAAGAAGTACTATGGAGGACAACTAGAAAGGGAGCAAAGAAGCATTAACTTCAACGTGTTAGAAGGTTCTAAGCCGCAAGAAGCATCATAACAGGGAATGAATATCTGTAGAAATCCTGGGCAGTATTCAAAGAAGAAAGAACAAGAAGATAACAATTAACAGCAGCCGAACAAGAACAGAAAAAGTTAAAGCACAAACTGAATACACTGAAGCCCATTAAAGTTCGCAAGTGAAAATACGTGGAAGACCTAGCGATGACAGAGGAAAAACGCTTCAAGAGAAGGAAATATCAGACAACTGTATGACGCAGTGAAGAAACTATCAGGGAAATATAATAAACCAGAGAGACCAGTCAAGGACAAAAAAGGCAAGCCAATCACTGAAATACAAGGACAGAGAAACATATGGGTGGAACACTTCGAGGAACTCTTAAATAGACCAGCTTCATTGAATCCGCGGGATATTGAAGCAGCACCCAAAGACCTCCCTACAGATGTCACTTCACCAACGATCGAATAAATCAGGATGGCCAGTCATCAGACAAATCAAGAGTGGGGAAGCATCAAGACCTGACAACGCACCAGCTGGAGTCAGACATAGAGGTAGCTGCACGGATTCCCCACATATTATTCAGGAAGATTTGGGGGGAAGAACAAGTGACGACAAACTAGAGAGATAAATACCTCATCAAGATACCGAAGAAAGCAGATCTGAGCAAGTGTGAGAACTACAGAGATATCACTCTACCAAATCGTGACACTACGGATCACCGTTGAACAATCAATTGAATGGAATCGGTCACTATTCATCAACTTCATTGACTATGAGAAGATGTTTCGACAGTGTGGATAGAAGAACATTATGGGAACGTCTTCGACATTAGGGTGTACTTGAGAAAATCGTCAACATAATTCGGAACTCGTACGACGGATTACGGTGCAAAGTGTTGCATGCAGGACAGCTGACAAGTGAATTCCAAGTGAGGACCGGTGTCAGACAAGGGTACTTAACATTGCCCTTTATCTTTCATCTGATGGTTGAACTTTCTAATGTTGTGAAATAATGTACCTTCAGCTGTTTTTAAGTAAGTCTTAATATAGTTTTCAGGCAGTAATCAAACGAAATGGACCTATTAAGTAAATGAATTCAAATCTTATCTACTTATTTTATTAGCTATAATTAAATTTATAAATGACGTAAATTGTACGAGGTTGTGTCGTAATGTTAACTTGAACTAATATGATTTAAATACTCAAATAATCAAATACTTTAACAACTGATGAGAATCAAACACAGTTAATTGGGAATTATGACAGCATATTTAGTTGATCAGTTAATTTCCTTAACTTTTATCTCAAATAGAATTATTCATTCTGAACATTAACCATATTGGAATAGTCACGTGGGTACTCATGGAAGTTTACAGACATACATATTTGTCAAAATTATTTGTTTTTTACTTACTAGTATCATGAATAATGTTATTAGTATTACTGCTGCTACTGATTACTAAATCCATTAAAGATTACCTTATTTTCAGGTCAGTCGAGATTATTGAGATATGTTTTAAAAAAGTGTAGGAAAAGAAGAAAACTGATCAAATGTTGCTGTAGTAATTCCATTGATAAGAACTGATTTTCAGCATAAGGGTTGATGGACATTGTTAATTATTATCGATATCACAATCATTGAAAATCCAGATTTATTCACATGTACTTTCAATGTCGATTTTTTTCACATTTTTGGATATTTTTATTTCATTTTATTTTACTCTTCTTAACATTCCTTATTTTACTAAATGTTTTATTCAGTATTTCTTATAATATGGTAACACAAATCACAACTACTGAATATGATGATCAATGGATTATTTACCAACACGTAAGTGATTTTTTAAAGAGAAGAAACTTTTCATCATGAGAAACATTCATATAGAGTATAATATACTCATGATTTCAACTATGGAAATGCTGAAATCTCCACAAAACCCCTTCTGATTATAATCATATGCTCACTAGTAACTGGCTCCATGAGGTCTTTTCTGGAGTTCTAGTGAGAAGCAGTGACCAGTGGAATTCAACCAGGTCTGTTGTGAGATATCAACTCACTGAAGGCATTGGTGAATAGTTGCTCAATTTCGTGGATAGGTTGAAGTTAGACATTAACACCGTTGGATGCCGGCCGGCTCAGTGGTCTATCAGTTAAGTGCTCGCGCACGAGACCGGTAGGTCCTGTGTTCAAATCTCTCGAGGCGGGATCGTGGATGCGCACTGTCGAGGAGTCCCACAATAGGATGAAACGACCGTCCAGTGCTTCCAGGTTTTCCATGGTGATCTAGCTTCAAATGACTCATGGTTTCAACTATAGAAATACTGAAACATCCACAAGACTCCTTCTAATATACATGTATTTATTATCATTTTTGTTTGTTTAAGCCAAAAATGAATATCAGTTTTAAAATTGAACATAATTTTGACGTATATCTGTATGGTTGTGTAACTTTGAATAATGAACAAGTTTTCTCATGATTAGTTGTTTAAAAATCATAAGAATGATTTATAGGTCGCTTTTTCAATAGTGCTTTTATGTCAGAACAAGATTCTTCTCCGTAGTAGTTACCAGTATTCGAAGTTTTGGTGTTGAATTCTCTGAGTTGACTCAAATAATTACAAGGCATCATTTCTCTTCTGTAAGACCAAGATCATGGCCCAATTTATGAAAAAGTACTGACCACGGAATAAACACTATACAAATAGTATGCTGGTGTTTTATGGGCTGTAATGGTTAAATAATGAAAAAAAACCAACCGACGACAAACATATTTTATGCAATTTAATTCAAGCTATTTGTAATTGGTAAATAAGTTAAACGCTTGTTATATGCAACTTAATTGCTTACTCTAGAGATTTATCAGTTTAAAGACAATTTACATTGCGGGCTTATTTCACATACTTGACTTCCGTTAATAACTCAGTGATTTCCATCTCATTCTTAAACTAGCAGTCTTTCACGTTTTGATGATTTTCAGTGGTTCTGTAGCTGAACTTAATACTTCGTGGGATCTGTCTTCACTGAGGATCATTAAACAAAAACAAACAGTCTCTAATTCAGGAAAGAACGACTTAGCTAATTAGCAGATTTGATAATCTTTTAAATGTTTGTACTTTTTAACTGACAATATTCATCCTCATTTATTGTTATTATTATAATTATAATTATTATTATATTTCAGTAGTGTCCATGAATATAAGGTAAAAAGAATAAAGCTCGATAAAATCCAGATTATTAGTGGGTTAGATAAATAACTAAATCTGATCAATGCAATAGTTTCATCCAACCTGTAGTTACATCAAGAAATTAGCAGTTTCACATAACGAGATGGATTCTATCAGTACACAGCAGATAATCTGTAAAAAAAGGTTAGAAGAAAGAGAACTTTCTTCTATTTGATCGTAGCAACAAAGGTAAACTAATAAATGGTAAAATTTGCCATTTATCTGACTTCAAACTTGAGATGTTCATACTTCACCTTGAATTTATGGGGTTAAAGTTCAAAATATTACTTAACAAATTAAATAGAGAAATGAAATATGTAATTATTTTTTAGTAAAGTTGATGCAGTAAAACAGGAAGTTTTGGATAACACCATCTCCATAAATAATTTGAGTTGTTCTTTATTTATTGAAATCATGAAATATATGAAGGAGATCATGTAAGTTAAGAATCATAAGTATCATCCAACTAAATATCCGATAAAGTTTTAGGCTTACGATAGAATTCTTTAAAAGAACCACATTACCTTTTCGAACATGTTAAGTTTATAAGATAATGAGTGTCAAAGAAACCTTATTAGTTGGTTATTAGATTTGTTAGTGATTCGTAGTTATTCAATGTTGATTGACAGGTTTATTTTCATGAAGTAATAATTCCATTTCAGTTAGTCACTGATGCTTGAAATTTTGATTTACCTGGGATTTCAAATTTATTCTCATGGACTTTACTATTGATATAAAATACAGAGAACACCAACCCAATCACACTTGATCGAGAAACTCTAGAAGACGTGGAAACTCTCACATATCTGGTCAAGGATTGGCAAAGCAAGGGTGGCATTTCTACAATTGATGCACATATAAAACTCAAAACAACAGTCAGCCAGTATCAAAGTGAGAATCTTCAATACGAATGTCAAGACAGTCCTATTGTACGGAGCTGAAACTTTGAGAACTACTACAACCATAATCGAAAAAGTACGGATATTTATAAACAATTGACTACGTAAGATACTCAATGTCCGTTCGCCGGATACCATCAGCAACAGCTTACTGTGGGAAAGAACAAATCAGCATTCAGCTGAATAGTTAATTAAGAAAGACTGTGGAAGTGGGCAAGAGATACATTGTGGAAATCACCAATCTGGATCACGAGGCAAGCTCCAAGTTGGAATGCTGAAGGGAAAAGGAAAAGAGGAAGACCAATGAACGCATTGCGCTGGGAATTGTAAGCCAACACCAAAAGGATGAATAGCACTTGGAAACAAGTGGAAAGGATTGCCGAGGACAGAGTTCGATGTAGAATGTTGGTGGGCAGCCTATTCTCCTCCATGAGGGATAACAGGTGTAAGTACAGGTTGTATAACCGGACATTTTTCACTCATTCAGTATATAGTTTAATTGTTTAAAAGGTAAGTAATGACCGATATACCGATATTTCAGATTTGTCAAAACTTCTTGGTCTGATTTATTCCTAATGCTTTCTTATCAGTCGAGGAATTTCTTCTTTTTCATGGTATATTAAATATTACGAAGTCAAGTCATTTAGATAGACATAGACCAAACTTATAGTAGTTACATGTAATCATGAATAGACTGGTGCCTACAAACCAGGTCAGGATAATTTTGATGTTTTTGACAAAATCGATTTCGTGAAAACGCATACAGTCTTTAAGTTCTATTCAATACCCTATCAGCAGGGAATTTAATGTTCCACGTTTTCAAAAAATGTAATACATAATTAACAAAATATTCAAATTGATAAAATTTCTAATTATCATTTATTTTATCTAGGCCAGGAATTCATTTTAATTAAAAACTCGTTAGATAAAGGTTTAATAGCTACTGTTGTTGTTTACGAAGTCCTATGAAGATCAAATAAAGGTATTATATCACGATTCTCTCGGCACAAAAAACTGCTGATTATTATTCAGATAACAAAAAAACAAGTGAATCAGCAGTAGTGGTACACCAACGTTTTCATGTACTGGAAAAAAGCGACCTAATGGAAGTCTGTTCTATATTGTTTCAGATGGATGATTGTGGGTAATAGTTCACTTCTGAGACAGTACTTTCTCTCACAGGTTGACATTAGCTGAAAACCATAACGTACTGAGCAGTTGTTTCGTTAAATTCTTTAATTCCTCACTGGCATTCACCTAAGACCTTGATCAAGAATTGAATTCAGGACACTAAGATTGTATGATAAATGGATTAATTTTTGACAGTAAACGGTGTTACGAATGTAAACGTTAACCAGCTTATGAAATAACGTAACGAACGTTTAGTGTCATCGGAGATATTTGTCTCAATTTCTGTTGTTTTGAACTCTAATAATAACGACTATCAACTAAAAGTTGTGAAATGTATATTTATATGCATAGGAAATAATGCAACTAGTTTTTGAGTATTGAAGTAAATAATCAGATAAATACACAGGGTGTAGATGGAAAATATCTAATCCTTAAGGATCAATTAGTGAGAATCAATTAGTGTTTATATAAGTGAATTAACTTCGAGGAAGTTAAAATGAGTATATAGATCCTTAAGTGAATCCTTTAAACCTTGAAAAAATATATTATTTGATACTCCTCATATACCGATGTCATTCACTGAACCTATGTAAAATGGATCAGTCTTCAATAGGTACAAAGCATCAAACAGAGTTGAATGAATGCATTAAACGATATTTTAATGAGTACTTTAAGTAATATTTATACTGTAGAAAGCTTTATGAAAATATCGACTTTTGTGAGTCATTGTAATCTTCCATTCTTGTCTTGCATTGATGTCAGCTATAGTTTAGTCAATGCAATTGTGTTGTGTTGATTATTCTGTTTGTTTTAGGTAGACAGATTCATATGACCAATTTAGTATTTCAATATAATTGTTTATCGTATTTCCTTTGATAATTTATTCCAATTATATACATATAGTTTGATTAAATCCTTTTTATCATTTGAACTATATATATGACTGGTCATTTTTATTACAATAAGTAACCATTGAAACTAAAAAATGAATGTTCAGTTCTGGTTAGTATATATGGTTCATCAGATCAGTAGATGTTAGATATTCATTTAACTATTTCGGAAGTCAAGATTGCATTCAGCATGTACGTAAATACAGCTGTGATTACTTGTAGTGGGATTGGTAAAAGAATTTCAAGTTGTTAATATAGATAGCTGAAATAAAATTTTACAGTCTCTACATTTAAAAAATACGAGCACTGAATAATAAGCTGAGTTAGTTAAGAAATCATGATTGATGTAGTTTGCCTATATTGAAATTAAGATAGCCATCACTAACGGGATTGAGTGACCAAAACACCTTGTTGCGAGCTGACTATATCTACCAGATAATAATGTATCACATATTATTCTATTTAAACTTGAACAATGTTTAAGGGTATAAATTTATGTTGGATCGGATTCACACATAATACACATGCCTAAACCAAACACCTGTCAAATTCAAGCTACTATTAAACCTTAAATGCGTTTAAAGAATATTATGTTTTTCTGATCTATTGTGCTAGTCGAATTTTGTTGATAAAGTTTCAATGTGTTCCCTAGTCCAAGGATTCAAATTCTTAAGTCTTCATGCCCTCCTTTGCTGATAGGTATCAACTAGCATGAAACCTAGATTCAAAGTTTTTTTATCAACTATTATCTGAGCGTTGCTTACGAGATTTCGAATCATTTAGTCCAGTGACCACGTTATAGTCTTATTCATAGAATTCACTCTGCACTGAGGGAATAGACAGACATAAAACTGGTGACTACTCTGTAATTAATCAACCATAATAGAGGTAAAATGTATCCAAATTTTACTTTAATATTTCTAATATTAGAAAAAGCATACTAAAAATGTAGGCTAGATGAGATATTTACACTAAAATATCTGAAATGAGAACGAAAAGTAAAGAAATTAAGTTTGACACAAGAGGCTAGTTAAAATTAATAAATTATTGTACAATCGTATAATCAAAAGAACACCACACCACCAATATCAATTATATTATGACATACCTTGACTGTTAGCGTTTTCTTTTTCGTCAAGGATATCCGGTTAATTACTTATACGATTTCAATAGATTTTCAGAACGTTAAATAACCTTAACAATGCTGATTCAGCATAATCAAGAGTTCAAGTTGGAAGTATATCAGGAAGTAGATTAGTAGAAACGTCAAATTCAAAGTCAAAAGATAAGATTAAGAAATAGACATATATTTTCAAGGTTAATTTCAAGGATTTAAATGTAAATTAAGTATTACATTTACATTAATATGGTATATTGAATATTATGATAGGTATTTAAATTTATTAAAATTAAATTCTAACCTACTTAGTAGCATATTCATCACAGACATAAGATTTGAATAAATTATAAAATTAAACTGATAGGTCAACAATGATAATACAGGAAATTAAACAGACTATATCACCGTTAAGTAGATACAGTAGACTGTAAATGGTTCTCCGACCACATACCTTCACGCATACTTAGAATAATTAAAGGCGTCCAGGTGATTATGAATCATCAATCTTTTACTCAAAACAGTCTTAAAAATGTATTCACGAGGTTAATCAATAAATGGGTGGGTATGCATGTTTAAATATTTAAGTAGAATTTTTTCAAGGGTTATAGGTTGTCTCTATACCTTATTGTAATCATTTGTTTACTAGCATAAACTAGAAATGAACAAAATCAACACAGTTTATTTATTTAATAAGTGTGAATGAGTCAGTTAGTGAGTTGTTCATATGGTCATAATAAAAGAAGAAGGTTAAATATTATTTTCTACTATGAATTGACTATAATTTTAGCAAAATGAATCAAGTTGAAAAGATTTATTTAATAATAAATTAAAAGCAACAACTTTTTAGAATTATTTACATAGTTGAAATCATGAGTCAATTGAAGTTAGACCACCATGGAAAACATGGAAGCACTGGACGGCTGTTTCGTCCTATTGTGGGACTCCTCAGCAGTGTGCATCCACGATCCCGCCTCGAGAGATTCGAACCCAGGACCTACCAGTCTTGCGCCAGAGCTAAGTTAATTTTCGTATCGTTGAGTTCTTTTAGTTGAACAATTTAATTATAAGACTTTCATTGTTATGATGAACAAAATCACTTTCAAAACGTAGATGTATGATCATATAAATTGATTGTTTTTAGATTAAGCAATCATAAATAAGATCAATACTTGTGTTATAATTTGGAAAGTAACTTGGGAATACACGCTTAATAAATCTGGTAATTAAATCATTATCTACTCAGTGAGCGTATTTGAATATAAAATGACTTTTCTATCACATTAGTTTATTCCAAAGCTTACCTAAATAATTATGTAATATCTTGAATATATCTTTTCAGGATTTCCTGTAACTATTATGGTCAATTGTTATGCAATGCAATACCATCTCAATGTTATCTTATACTTATCTGTATATTGTTTTACTCAAGAAAATCATTTGGAATCTATTATGATTCTGTTCTTATTTTCTGGAGGATATTTTAGTTTAATACTAATTGAGAAATTAATAAACCAACAGAGAAAACCCTGATTTATTTTTCTCTTTCTAAAATAAAAACAGTACTGATGGGCATATTTTATTGTCTAAATTTGTCATCTATCACTACTACGAAGTAAGAAGAATAACCGTATAAAAGAGACTGAAATACTAGCTATATTATTCTTCTACGATCACATTGTTTCTCATTATAACTGATAAACATACTCATGATATCCGTACATAATCCTAATGACTGACTTCTTTCATCGACTACCTAGATTTATATATTTCTCGCCAAAACTAACAAAGAGGATAGATTATTCTGTCTTTCTTAATTTCAAGGACTTGAGATCTATGTGCATGTGGCTTCACAGTGCTCTTACTTAATCTAAAACTGAAACTAAGTGTTAACTGAATCTGAGCATAAGTTCATGCTAGATTATTTCATATACTTTTTTTCATGCGGTGAACAGCTATTAAATATGAAAACAATCCTAATCAATCTGAGAAGTTTGAATGGGTTATTGGTTTTTCCCTGTTATTAGAAAATATAAGATTAAAAGGTGAATATTCTATATTTTCGGTTTAAAACAATAACTAATAAAGTGTAATATTAGTAATAATTGTTGTGACAACTTGGTTATATTCAATTATTAATACATTTCTGCGAAAATAAACGTAATTTTTATGTTCAGATTTCTTGGGCTTATACATTAACACCGTTGGATGCCGGCTCATTGGTCTATCAGTAAAGCGTTTGCGCGTGAGACCGAAAGCCCTGGATTCGAGTCCTTCATGCAGGATCCTGGGTGTACACTAATGAAGAGTCCCATACTGGGACGAAACGGTCGCTTAGTGCTTCCAGGTTTTCAATGTTGGTCTAACATTGATCCATTCATGATATCAGTTTAAAATGGTATATATTAACCATTTTTTATCAGTTAGCAATGAGGTCGAAATATTAAAACTTTAGCAGCATTAGTGATTACTTATATGTTCATACTATGAACAATCAGTAATCAAATTTACTTGACCGTAATGGCTAACAAACATCCTGTTTAAAACAATGAGTAAAAGTTATTTTACTGAATGTGGAGAGACCACATTATCTAAGAAAATTTAAACTGTTGAATTGGATAAACAGAACATGAAAATTAAAAAAAACATTAAAGCAGATACTTCAATTTTATGATAACTTTTTGTATTTATCAAAGCGAATAAAGAATAATAAATACAGTCGTGTACAATGTCTGACTATTTCGAATTATAAACGAGCAAAATTTGATTGTTACAACTTATTTTATCAAAACAACAATGTATCATAAAATCAGTGGAGCAACAGGAGGTAACTATTAAATCACTTAACAAATGACTAAAAGATTACAAACAGTTCAGTATGAAATCAAACCACTTCAGTAGTACAGTTAATAATAATAGAGCAGCATTCATATATATATATATATATATATATATATATATATATATATAAACAATGAGGTAGCAGTTAAATCAAACAAAAAGATTAAAGGTTCAATGTTTCAATGTTATTTGTTAATTTTAAACAAATATGACTCATAGTGGTAAATTTAAATGTGTTAATTTTAAACAAATATGACTCATAGTGGTAAATTTAAATGTGTACACTAACTCATAACACAATCTGCAATTTCAATATTTATTGTATCTGTTTTTTAATCGTTGTTGTTTTTTTCGTCCGAAGGGTTTAGCAAAATAGTAATCACATCAAAAATTTACCGTCTGATTCAGTATTATTTTTCCGCCATGTAAAATATAAAATTATATCAAGAAAAATATTATTTTCAGGGGGGGTTCGAATCTCGCGAGGCGGGATTGTGGATGCGCACTGCTGAGGAGTCCCACAATAAGACGAAACGGTCATCCAGTGCTTCCAGGTTTTCCATGGTGGTCTAACTTCAATTGACTCATGGTCTCAATTAAATAAAAAATATTATTTATTAGTTATAATTGAATATTACTATTTTGAAAAATATAAGTAAATTAAAGTTAGTTCATTTTGATTAAAAGTACCGAAGAAAAGATATCTAAATAAGTAGTATTAGTTCATAAACTGCATCACAAGACGATCCCCAATATGGAATCCTCAAGGGAAGCAGAAAAGGGAAAGACCAACGAACACATTACGCCGGGAAATAGAAGCAGATATGAAAAGGATGAATGTTAACTGGAAAGAACTGGAAAGAATTGCCCAGGACAGGGTTGGATGGAGAATGCTGGTGTGCGACCTAAGCTCCTCTACGATGGGTAACAGGCCTAAGTAAGTAAGTAAGTATCAGTTCGAAGTATTTTGATGATACTTTATTGTCCGGATAAATCAATAATCAATAAATAAAAACACAGAATAATATGATTCATATATACAACAAAGTTAAGAATTAGATATAAGGATTAGTGATTTGAGTATCATGTTAAAATTACTTTATATTGCCTGAATATAAAAAAAAATGAATAGACAGTTAACAGAAGTTATTAATCGTTTTAATTTGGGATTCTTCAATATACTTTATAGTTTCAAGTGAGTATATATTTTAGACTAAAAAATAGGTAAAGATTCACTAAAAACTAATATAAACTTAACAGATGCGTAGGCTTTGTTTTAAATTCATTCTGAAATATATATCATCAACTGAATTAATATCCATTTTATTTATTCCTAAATCAAATGCTTTATAGAATCATACTCTCAGTTATGTAGTTAAAGTTTGTCCATATATATGTAAACTTTCTTGGAGCTATATTCATTAGCGAGAAAATGATGAAGAAATATTTGACAAAAGAAGAATAGATAAATTATCAGAAGGGGTTTTTATGGAGATTTTAGTAATTTTATATAGTTGAGATCATCAATCAATTAAAGCTAGACCACCATGGAAAACCTGGAAGCACTGGACGGCCGTTTAGTCCTACTGCGGGATTCCTCAACAGTGCGCATTCACGATCCCGCCTCGCCAGATTCGAACCAAGGACTTATCAGTCTTACGCGCGAGCGCTTAATCACTAGACTACTGAGCAGGCATCTAACGGTGTTAATTTCTAACTTCAACAAACCCACGAAATTGAGCAATGCCTTCAGTGAGTTGATATCTCACAACAGACGTGGTTGAACTCCACTGGTCACTTCTTCTCACTAGAACTCCAGGAAATATCTCTTGGAGCCAGTCACTAGTGAGTATATGTTGATTAATATCAGTGCTTCCAGGTTTTCCATGATGGTCTAGCTTCAATTGATTCATGATCTCAACTATATAGAATAAATAAATATCCGAAGAAACACTTCCAAATTTTTCTCATCCATTTAAGATACTTAGAAGTTTATTCATATTTTTTGATAATATTTATTTTAATTAGTCCAATTTTGTTTTAAAAATACTTTTTTTCTTCTTTCGTTTAGTTGTTAGTAAACAATAATGAATTAAAAATTTAAAAATACATGAAATACTAATTAAGTTTTAGGGAATAATTTTTGTCAATAAAATATTTTCAATAATTGATGTTTTTTTGTTGTTTTTTTGTAAAGGAATCATTAATATTTATATTCTTACAATGAAAACTTGAAAATATCGTCTAATGTAATGTATTACTTACTTACTTACTTACTCCTGTTACTCCCAGTGGAGCATGGGCTGCCGACCAGTAAGCAAATATTACTTATTTACTTACTTACGCCTGTTACTCTCAATGGAATATAGGCCACCGACCAGCAAGCAAATATTTAGTTGATTAAATAATCATTGTAATCTACTTTTATGATCCATTAGGTTTCACTTGATTTCATGGTAGTCTAGCTTCAATTAGCTCGTGGTTTCAACTATATAAAGTTATTAAAATCTCCACAAACCCGTCTTCTGATAATGATCATATGCTCACTAGTAACTGGCTCCAAGAGATATTTCCTGGAGTTCTAGTGAGAAGCAGTGACCAGTGGAGTTTAACCACGTCTGTTATGAGATAACAACTCACTGAAGGCATTGGTGGATGTGTCGCTTAATTTCGTGGGTTGGTTGAAGTTAGACACTAACACCGTTGGATTCTGGTCTGTCGGTTAAGTGCTCTGGTGCGAGACTGGTAGGTCCTGTGTTCGAATCTGGCGAGGCGGGATCGTGGATGTGCACTGTTGAGGAGTCACACAATAGGACGAAACGGTTGTCTAGTACTCCCAGGTTTTCCATGGTGGTCTAACTTCAATTGACTCATGATTTCAGCTATATAAAGTTACTAAAATCCCCTTCTAATAATAATTGTTAATATAATTACTCTCATCTCACTTTAGAATATTTAATCCTCATAATGATTATAGATACAATTGTTTAACATATTGATAATATTTTGAACTTTTCAGTTTCATTTTAATAAATAAATTATTACAGTTTGATTCAAATCACTAAGACGAAATAAACGTTTTCTTAGGTTTATAATGTTACTTAAATTGATTAGAATTTTCTGGAAGATTACTAAGCTACTGATTATTATTCATTATCACATAGTAACAATGTCTATTGTGTAAGTGGATATGTTTTAATGACTTTTAATTAGTGTTGTTAATGTTGAAGGAAAAATTAAATTTATCTACACTGTCCATCGTTGTCATCTGCTTGCTGTCTCAGACTAGTTACATAATTATGACCTAAATTATATTCGTCTGAGGAGCACAGTTTATAAAAGTTTCTTCAAAATAATTTTGTATTTGGATTTGGGGTATTTGAACTTAGCAATTTAAGTGGTATTTGTAAATTCCAAGCTGAAGTTTCAGTAAGTCAAATAGTTTCATCAATATATTTCAAAGATTTCCTTCCAAGACAAATTTCATCATTAATTAACATCATCTGGAGAACTACTGAAAGTCAGGGATCAGTTTGAATGTGTTTTACCTCAGTATAAAGCTTCTCAACTCTACACACTTGTAACTCAAGGGATTGAAAACTACGGCCTTAAGACTTATAGCGAGCATGAAGTTGGTTAATAGTAGTCAGTGATGAATAATACCTTTGGCACATAGGAAATTCTTCATCAATTCATTTAGCTAAGTAAAGGTTTCTCTATTGATGGTATTACTTCTGAAATATCAAGCTGGGTTTATATTGTGATCGTAAAAATTATCGTAAGTAACCATAAATAATATTTATACTGTGGTAAAAGTTGGTAACTTGTAATAAACAAAACGATTATTAGACATTACAAACTACACTTGAATAAAGTAGTCTTGACAGATTGCAGAAATAGGTTGATTATCCATTAGAACAATGTACAAAAAGAATGCTCAGATGAATATTTATGCATGTACTAAGAAAATTATTAGAAAGTAAAACTGCCATATGAATGGTATATAATTCATAAATATGAATCGTTTGAAAGTTCTTTGTATGAAAACAAAGCAACTTCTTTATTTTTGGTCATTAATGAATTCATTCTGATGCTATGCTATTTTCCTATACTTTTAATGGTTTCATTACTTCACGGATGAAGGTAAAGAATTCTCAGTATCATCTTTGTTCACTGAAGTAATCATAATTTATTTGTAGGTACCAATACCAAGGTTGGACTTGATGGTTTTAAATAAATTGAGTATTGGGTAGATAGTTAGTAATGAATATATATTTTTTGTCATACTCCAATGAGTAGAACAATTGTACTTCTGACGTTTCGTGAAGTAAGGGCAGTGAAATGTCACTGAGCCCTAGCCAAATCATCCGGCAGCTGGGTCACTGAATATCGAACAGATCGTCGATCCCTGTCAAAGTCGAGGACAACCAACGCACATCAGTTCATCGTATGCCATTGACTGGCGCATACGGTGGTGGTCTCACTATCTTCTCTGCACTCATTCTTGCTAATATATTTCCATAATAACATCCCTTGTGTTATACAGTCTTCAAAGCAGCCATAGTAATTTAATACGTCGAAAGGGTAATCCAAGTTAGATGCTGACCACGAGGTGTGACTTCGAGGTTATCTGGTTCGTCACATTTTTCCCGTCTAACTCGAGTAGGCCTCCAATCATCCGACAGAGATCATCATCCTTGATGTTCTACTGTGACTTAACGTAAGCCACATGAATTTTAGATACTCGAATCAAATGGTTTTCAAGAGAATGTTGATCTGAATAATATTACTAGGTTAATTTTCTAACTATTTGATTAATTGCATTCACTTAACTCTCAGATATATTTTTATTCTTCTCTAAGACAAAATAAAACATAATTCGTAACAAAAATACGCTCATTAATAAAGTTCCTTAGGAAAACACAAAACTGAATTATATGCTCTGCAAATTAAGGCATATAACTGTTGAAAGCACATTCTTCAGTATTATTCGACCGTACAAAAAATATCTCATTGACATCGAAATATCTGTGTACATATAGTACTAATTAAGTAGTTTTGAAGTCCATTGCCTTTTTATTTCTGTTTCTCGTTAAAATTAATTTCTTTCAAGGATAAATTTATTCGTCATCGTACCATAGTCCACGGTTTTTTTATCGGTCTTATTTAAATATTTGACTGACTGATAAAGCAATTCAATGCCGATAAGGGAAACAAAGAACTTCCTAGTCAGTAAAACATGTCGTTATGTAATAATAGTGAGTTGATCACTGTCTTCCTGTTTAAATTGTTAGTCATGGTACAATATTAAGGACAGTATCCGTAACAAACAGTTTGTGTGCATTTTTTATACACTCATATGTATCTATCTATCAGATTAACGCTATATTTTCACCAAATGTCCTAATCATTGGACCAAAACAGCTAGTGTAGGTTACTTCATCCAAGTGTTGAAAATAACACTTGACCTTAACCCTTTGCATTTGTTTTGTTAGTCTGCTGTAATTAAAACCTTGTTGTTTTTACGCTTTTTAGGGATGGTCATTTGTATGGGGTCAAGAGAAGGTCAGGTCTTTCGCCTACTACTGTTGTTGAAATTAACCAATCATAGTTTTGCATAGAGGAAGTTAATTGGATTACATACGTGCAAAAATGTACAAACATTAGCATCACTTCTATAAATGTCTAAGCCTGAGCACCAAATGGATGTTTAGTGTGTGCATGCTTATATAACAAAAAAGCATTTTGCTTGTATATTACCGGATCTTGTGCACTAATTCATATATACATACATACATGTGTAGATTGGAACAACAGTACATTGAAATGTTGTGGAGTCGATAGGCCACCAGTATATAAGACCTGGATACGGTTATCAGACAACAGAAAAAATTTTTTTCTCTTAACTACCCTGAAATTAAAAAAAATAACTCAATTTTTTTTCCTGAAAATACTATTTAAATACATGCCTACATGTCCACTTGTTAATGCTTATTTATTACTTATTTATTATATGCACATAACGGGCAGCAAAAACTTATTGTAGAATTCTTACTATACAAAAAACTACTAGTCATTAGAAATCCAGCTCATTACAATATTTTCAATATTTTTTTGCTCTCTTGTGAATTTTTAAATATTCCTTTTCATATATAAACAAAAAATGATTCGATCAATTCAAAAACGATTCAATATTCAATTTAATTCAAAGTTTTTACACTGGGTCACATTATTTTCATTTTATATTACAATCAATCAAATCTCATTAGTTATTTCAAATGGATGCCTTCAACCTAATGGAATGTCTATATGTTGTGCCGGTCGAGAAGAGAAATGTTTTGTTTACAAATCAACTGGACAATCTTCAATATCTAGATATTATCCATGGAGGAAATATCGTAGTGTAGCTGGTCATTCAAGTCCACGTGGTCGATGTTTTTGTGATGAAAGCTGTGTCATTACTGGAGATTGCTGTCATGATTATCAATTCACATGTCAAAAAACTAGTAAGTCTGTGTGTTAGTGATTATCATTTTTTTTAGTTTCACACATATCACTTTAAAGTTACAAATAATATGTAGGACTTTAAATTACATCAAGTGTTTATATGAAATTCATTATTTTGTTGTGATTGCTGCTAATTTATGATTAACACAAGTATTTTTTGAAAAAAGCGCAATAAACATGAAAGCAAATTGTAATTTTATATAGTTGAAATCATGAGTCAATTGAAGTTAGACCATCATGGAAAACCTGGAAGCACTAGACGGCCGTTTCATTCTATTGTGGGAATCCTCAACGGTGCGCATCCACAATCCAGCCTCGCGAGCTTCGAACCCAGGACCTATCAGTCTCGCGCGCGAGCTATTTGACAACTTAATGGTGCTGTCTGCAGATTTTTCTCATATATAGCTATCTACTAGATAATCAGAGCTGAAAATAGCTGATTTACATATCTCCCACTTCAATATTCATCGATTCGTTAAAAGTTGTAATGTGTTTATATTATAGGCATAATATTCTATACAATCTCTATAGGCAATTGAAGTGACTAAATCTTTAAGCTTTAAAGTAATAGATCACTTTTGGGGTAAACAGCTATTTCATAATAGATTTTACTATTGAACTAGAATCTAGTTTCACCGTAATAATGGTAAGTTTTTCACTGCTCAACTTTTCCATTCTTTATACGTAAACATATTAGATATATTTGGTTTTACAATACAGAAATAAAATTTACTTTTTGTAGATCCTTAAAAGTTGAAATTTGAAAACCATCGAGTATTTCTCTTGTTTTTATGAAATATACAGAATATTCAAAAAGGATACAATACATACTAATTTGCGATAAATACCAATCCTAAATGTCAATTTCCAGTATTGTTTCTTATTTTTCTTTCTAAAATAAATAGTTTATCCTCTTGTCAAATATACAATACAATGACGTAGAATATTATTAATGAGATTTGATCCTAAATTGCAACATAATAATGATCTTTGTTTTTATTAAGTTCCTATTTTTCAACTAAATAATATTACTTTGAAGTTCTGAGAAACCGTGACTAGTGGAGTTCAACTGTGTCTAGTATGAGGTAGTTACCCACCAAAATAAGGAAGATGACCTCTCAACATCATGGAGTAGTTGAAGTTAGACATGAACAACGTTCGATGCCAGCTCAGCGGTCTAGAAGTTAAACGTTCACACATGAGACGAAAGGTGCTGGGCTCGAATCCCACGTGCGGGATTGTGGGTGGGCGTTAACGAGGAGTTCTATATTAAGACAAAACGGCCATTAATTGCCTCCCGGTTTTCAAAGTTGGTCTAATATTGATCAGTTTATGGTTCTAATGAAATACGACAATCTTCACAACCCCAATCTGCAAATAATACTACACAATGAAATGATATTGTAACAATTAAATGAACGGATGAGTGACGTAAATTGTTAAAATCATAGTTATGATGAATCTCAACTTCTGTTTTGATTCATCGTACAACTTTATTACTTGCTCATCTCCCCTCTATCTACTAGGATTTTATTGATTGTTTCGAAAGGACTCATTGATTTTTTTCTTCGAGTTTTAGTCTGATAAAGTAGAATTATATCTTGAACAATGGATTCGTTACTGTGGTGTTTTGTGGAAAAAAACAGGCTTAATATATGATTTAGAAGCATTCAGTGTATTGTATGAATCTGCATGGGTATTATGGAGATTGTACCATCTTCACAGTTGAATATCCGAGTCAGTCTAAGCTAGACCACCATTGAAAACCTGAAAGCACTGAACAGCCATTTCGACCTAGTATGGGGCTTTTCATCAGTACATATCCATGATTGCGTACGCGGGATATTGGTTGTGAGGAAGGAGATCTTAGTTCTAGATTAGTTATACAGAACTGAAGTCAAATGCGTACAACATTTATCTGGATTGGTTTTCTCTAGGATTCCGAAACATTTAAAGCTAATTAATTCCTTAAATGAATTCGAAAAGTTTAATTCATCTAATAATTCGTGGTTTACGGTAGGAAATCGTCGTAACGGTTGTTAGCACTCAAGGAACAGAAGATAAATAAAAAATAAATAAAACTTATTACATTGATCATACTCGTGAAGGTCATAAGTTTGTGAAGTTGTCTTGCTTCTTGCGGGTACATATGTTATTGGATGATGAAACAATGATGTAAACATAAATAGCTCCATAAATAACTTTTTATTTATTATTCCAGTTTTGCATGTATGTGAGTTTTATGATTTCCTTCCACCAAAGTAAAAAATTTAAATGTAATCATTAGCAAAATATTGATCACATTTGTGAAAGAATTCCATACAACCGTAGTTTTGTTAAATCAAATTATTTACTGTATGTTAATTACTCTCCTGTAACTTAATTAGAAGTCAGTCTACATGAGACAGTTCGGCTTGTTAGGACAGTCAGTAGTGAAGTCAGTTCATTAGTCAAAAAATCCCTTATTATCTATGAATAACCAAAAATTTCTTTCTAGATTCAATTTTAATCTTCATGTAAACCCTAAAATAACCTAATTGAACTATGCCGAAAATGGATTGTGAAAATTAATTTCAGAGCAACCATCCGGGCCGGAGATGGATGTAGAATGAACATCTTTATTAAAAGAAACGACTAATTTAGAAAAAAAAATCCTAAAAAACGTATTCTTAAAGGAGGAGAAACTATAATTACCTCTTGGTAATTGCACAAGCAATTGATTACCAGAACTCAGTAGCTAAGTGGATAACGCGATGACGTTTGAAGCAAACGTTACGGTGTTCGAGTCTCAGAGTGAACATCAACTCTGCGATGCAAGTACATCCAGCTGGCGAGTCCCAAACAGGACGAAACGTGCGCCCTCGATTCCACTGCTAGCCACTGTCCATCTCTGCTTACTATAATTACCTATTATTGTGATTCTACTTGTCTAATAAAAACCAGGGACCATGTGAAGCTTTTTTTTGAGTTTTTGTCTGTTTACTTTAGAAAAAAACATTTGATCCTTTTAAGACTAGATGCATATCTACACATGAATAGTAAACCCCATCTATAAAGTGGAAATAAGGAATTTTATAAATATAGACCTTTACCAATTAATATAAACAAATACATGCTTTCTTGTCTGCACTCTTTAAGATATTTTTTTATTATAATCAATCAAATGGTACTAATTCTTTTTATTAAAGAAAGGGATTGTGGTAAAAGTTACTAAAGAGCATAATACAAAAGAAAGATAAAACAATTTAAAATTAACATGAGTTGATACTTAAAAATACTGTGTGATACTCTGAAGCTAATAATCTGATGATTATTTATGGGTGATAAAATAGTTTCCGAGATGATTCCCAATGTTGATAAACTGGGTACATTTACACGTATAGATAACTAGGTTTGGATGATTTGTTTCAACCCTTAGTGTCTGAATAAGGTAGCCTAAGAGCCAACTTATAGTTCTACTTGGCACCGTCCGATAAGACATGTTTGTACTCTCAAGATAACTGATGGTTTTCCTGCAATTCGGGACGAAGCCATCCAATCTTACAGAGATATTCCCATTTGATTGTCAATGAAGCGACTGACCTTCTGCAGAGGTAACTTATTTACAGTAACTTAGTAATAGTCGATAATAATCTGTATAATACTTAATGACGATCAAAATCTTTCAATCAACATAGAATGTAGTAGCTAGATTAAGTGATTACATTGTAATGCCATTTATTTGCAGCTAATTGGTTGGAGACATTGGGGAAGAAGCCATACATACAGGTTTAATGCCATTTGACAATCGTTAATAAGAAGCCTTTATTAGAAACTGTTTAACGATATACGACAAACATAACTCTCGTATCTGGCTGTTATTTATCTACGTTAAAAAGCTGATCGAAATTATCAAAGGAGTTTGATCGTGTAAATATCTTTATCAACAGATTATTTTAAAAAACTATATTAAGCTTGTAATCATAAGGGTTTTTAGTGAATCTTATCTAGAATTCTTCAATGACTATTCAGTTGGAAGAATTAGGTCGTAATATTGATCTAGCTAACAGTTCCAAAACACTAACATAATGAGAAATAAACTTATGTTCACACGAATAAATTGTTTAAATAGATTACTTCCATTCTACCTAGAAGATCGAAGTTACTCTTGATAAAATCTATCATTAAATGGTTTGAATAATTTTTTCTGGTTAGCGTTTTTTTAGTGAGTTGGTTTTCTACGGGATGAGGTCGCTAACCCTTATGTCCAACCCTCCTCCTTAATCCGGGCTTGGGAACGCCAGTAACTCCCAGAGGAGCTACAGGAGGAGTTAAAATCTATCATATTCGAAATTTAAAAAAAAAATCAATCTTCATATTATGAACCAGTTAAAATTTTGATCAATAGTTTTAATTTAAACAAACCTCTCTTCTAATATCTAGGTTACTTATAAATTATGATGTTTATTTAGTTTCATAGTTTAATTTTAAAATATTTAAATAATCCGCTTTTAATTTTATTGGGTAAATTAATCAAATTGAAATTTGAACAGATTGATAATTAAATAATAGTGAGTTATTTTATTTTTTTAATTTTTTTTAGTTTAAAATAAACAGAAATGATCTTTTAGGGAAAGTAATTAGATGTTTATTTAAAGAAACAAAAAGGATTAAAGAAATATGTGTATAATTGGATCTTATTTATTCGACCAGTTAAATAGTTTTCGAATATGCGCATGCATTCTTTTGTTTTGTGAAGAAAAAAAATAAAATAAAACAAACAAACATTGAATTCATCCTAGAAATAGGATTTATATAAGTTTCATAATATAACCATATGGGTCTATCAATGGGATAGATGTTAGTATTATTCATACAGCCAATTCATCTTATATATGTAATCGGAAGTTATAATCATTGAATTAGCATACACCTGCTTAACAACATCTTGCCTATTAACCTTGTTTATTTATATGAAAGACCTGAAAGAAACTATAATGAAAAACATGGGTAAATAGTGTTAACATATGATTATAATGTCTCAATTATTTAAGTTTCTGGCTAATTATATAAATTATTGATTGAATCATTAAAATGTCTTTAAAATAGTTTTAGTTCGATTGTTTAAAGAATAAAATTTCAGTTAGTAGATTAAATAAATAAAAAAATTAAAATTAACGATTTTTTTCTATTTTAACTTAAGCACTTGGTTACTATGATAAATATCAGCAAATAGTTGGATAAGCTGAAATATGAACTTTATAATCTTGCTTTAAAAATATTTTATATGGATGAAATCATGAGTCAATTGAAGCTAGACCACCATGGAAAACCTGGAAGCACTGGACAGCCGTTTCGTCTTATTGTAGAACTCTTCAGCAGTCTATCGGTTAAGTGCTCTGGTGCGAGACTAATAGGTCCTGGTTTCGAATCTCGCTAGGCGGGATCGTGGATGCACACTGCTGAGGAGTCCCACAATGGGACTAAACGGCTGTTCAGTGCTCCCAGGTTTTCCATGGTGGTCTAGCTTCAATTGACTCATGATCTCGACTATATAAAATTATTAAAATCTCCACAAAACCCGCTTCAAAGTCATAATTGTTTGGGATGAAAGGATGGTGGCGTTTTACTGCTAGATCACAGTTCCGAACCTTATTCCACCTAATTTTTTTAAGTATGGCTTATGTCTTAATATGTCAATCTATTTCATAAACCATATCACTGTTTGTGATCTAATCTCATTGATTTTCTATTATTTTCAAGATTATTATCCTAATTTTTATCGGTAAAATGTCTACAGACTATATAAAACTGACACATTATTACCATGAAATGCAATGACTTTAAAGTATATTTAATAAATAATTTTCTGTAATTTTTTTTCGAACTTTATTGAAAAGGGATTTAGATGAGTAAAAATTGATATCAGTCTGAGTAATGTTTGATAGATTTAGTTAGTCATTATATCATATTCTAATCTCTTTTTATATTAATTACCGGTAGAAACTGGGTATTAATAGTTTGAGAGTTAAATTTAATGAAATCATTTCATATATAATTGGAATTAATTTGCTTATTTTCTGTTAGTAGAGCATTTTATGATAATATTCTGGAATATGCAATATTTCCTAGCCTTCTATGGACATAAATTTCCATATAACTATATATGCAAATGTACAGCTTAAGTAAATGATTTCGTCGAAAAGAAAATTTTCTTCTCTGAATACTTTCTCATCAGTCCTTGTGGTCTGGTGTGTGACGAAATCTCAGCACGGATACAGAGGGCTCGTCTAGCTTTCGCCAACTTGCGTCATTTATGGCGTAGGCGAGATATCCGTCTAGCAACCAAAGGACGAGTTTACTGTGTAGCAGTCCGTTCCGTCCTAATTTATGGCAGTGAGACATGGCCGATAAGAGTAGAAGATATTTGTAGGCTACTAGTATTCGATCATAGGTGTCTTCGAAGCATTACTCGTATATCCTGGGACCACCGAGTAAGTAATGTAGTTGTTAGGAAACGAGTACTAGGTAAGGATGGCAAATCGATAGATGAATTAGTGAAACTTCATCAGTTAAGATGGTTGGGACACATGTTACGTATGCCCAACCACCGACTGCTCGACGTGCTATGTTTCATGGTGTAGGAGTAGGTTGGAAGAAAGCTAGAGGCGACCAGACCAAAACATGGCACAAATCCATGAAGTCACTGACAATTGGACTGAGCCGTGCTGGTAGGTGTAGACTACCTGGTTGGGATCCGCGACATGATAGCAATCGATGATTAGAGACCTTGAATGACATGGCTCAAAATCGTTTGCAATGGCGAAGGTGCATCCACTCTTTGTGTTCTACCAACTTCTAATCTTCTGAATTCCTCATGTCTCTATCTTTTTTCTTTTTCCAAATTTATTTCATTGGATCATACTCCTTGAATAACATCTTCAAACCCTAATCTCTTGTATTACTGCTTATACTCTTACTACTTCTACCACTATGGGATTTGAATCGACAACTGCATCTCTGTGCTAATGTGGTACGGAAACTCGAACTGATGTACGTACGTACGAAGTTCTACGTTATGACTGACTGACTCTTATTCTGGAGTACTTTTACAAGATTCTAACATTTTATTGTTTATATTTTTTATTTAGAATGTACATATTATTTTACAAAATTATCCAGTGCAAATAAGATTATTCTACTCATATTTCATTAGATTACTCATGAACAACAAAAGATAACTTAGTCATATCTTTGATTATCCAATCATGTAAACGTCTTTTTTTTGCAAAATATATATGACTATGTCTAAATTTTCTATTATTGTGTTATTACAGGTTTTTGTAACGCCCTTATCATTAGATTGGTTAGTTGTCTTTGTCTAGAATGATATCTATAAAAAATTTATTGATAAGTTATAAATGATTGATTGACTCTTTCAAATGTACAGTATCCAAGTTATCGGCTAAGACCTGTAAAGTCTTATTATTACTAATCCCAGAAAGCTTTGTTTTTTTTTTAAAAGTATTAAGTAATTTATCACTTACATCCTTTTGATATGTCAACTTTCAACAGGGATTGTTTATGATAAACTTAGATGGAATAATTAAAAATTGTTCATTAACTTTCGCTATCTACATTTAGTTATCAATTCGATCTAATGTTAGATTTTATTAATGCTGAAGAGTCTCATAATAAAACGAAACGACCATCAAGTGCTTCCAGGTTTCCAATGGTGGTCTGACACCGATCGGTTCATTGTCTTAATTGAAAATCATATGACATTAGTTTTATTATTAAAAGTTACTCAGTCAATTTATTTGATATGTAACATACAACTGTTGTCTCACAAATAAAATTATAGTCTATTATGATTGGTTATATAGTTGAGTCTTAGACGTTTTATTATCATAGTACAACTGTGAACCATTAAATGTGTGGACCGTACAAACGAAAAGATAACATTTAAGACAAATAAATGGGGGAACAGGAGTGCAATAAATAACAATAAGTAGAAAAGAATAGCATATATTAGGACAGATAATTCAGGTAAAAATGAATTTAAAATGGATTTTTTTCAGTCAAGGGATTTTAACTTTTGTGAAGAACTTAAAAGAACCTTATAGTAAATTGTCACTGTCTTGTGTTCTGCTGCATATATGATAAAAATTCAAGCAACTGAGTTGCTAAATCTCTATTTCTAACAGAACATCAAAAGGAGTGATTGTTGCCAGTCTTTCAGAAGATGGAAAGAGGATGCCATAATCATTGACACATTTAGCAAGTGGATTTTTTGGGTGAAACTGTGGTAACTATTAATATCAATTATTTTAACTAAGTTTATTCTAGACAATTTAGTCTTACTATCTCCAAGTTTAAAAAGTAAACTGACTTGAAAAAAAAAGAATTCTCACGGATTATCATTATTGCTAGATGAGAGATAATAAGTCATTATATATCAAGTGTTTGATTATTCATTGCATGTTTATTGTTAAAAATAAAATGTATTTCATTTCATTGTGCACTTTAAACTTTAGATTTTTATCTGTAATAGGTTTATTTAAAGTTAGTTTTACTTTGCTGACTTATGACAACTGTAGAATAACTGAAAATGAAGATCTAAACTATTGAATTTCAACTGAATGTATATACTCACAGTAAAACCAAAAATCCTCGGTCTTATTGGTTTGGTAGGATTGTGACTGGGAACAGTTGCAATGTCCCAAACTAAAATGAAACAATTGCCTAGTTTCTATTGTTTTCATTCATTACCCAAATGATGTTATTTAGTGATGTAGATTATTTACAAACTAGACAGTTCATACAATCTAGAGTCGATCAGAAATTTAATTCAATGTTTAAATATAGTAATGTGTCTATTTGTGTTTTAGTCAATATTATGAGCTTTAGTCATTTTCGTATAACCTCTGGTAGGGTGTTAACTTGAATGATGAATACTTTCACAACTATAACTTGGTTTACTTATCATCATCAATATTCAACAGGCTATGGTGATAAATATAAAATATCCACTCAATTCAACATTTGAAAAGTCCAATGAAAATCATAATAACTGCTCTATTCAGCATTATGTTCAGTGCAATTTCGAGTTTTCAATATGAAAGTAGCGTAAAGCTTCCCCACTGAAAATGACTCCAGGCTTGAGTACACTCGATGGATGTTTGTTGGAAGTTTTAACTCACAGAAATGTAATGGAAAGATCGTATAGCATTAGAACATTATCAATCGTCCTGAACTCGGGAGTGCCAATTTATTCATCCACTGTCTTGCATATATCTCGAAAAATAAAGCAAAGTTATTTCTAACTAGTAATATCACTTAGTTCTAGTTAACTAATAGAGGTTTATGATGGTTTAAAATAGTTCACTTATTGAAAAATTACCTTTTCTATTTTTTTACTGTTGTTGTGGAGTCTATTGTTATTGTCTTATTTCTTTTATATTTTTACATTTAAAAGTAATATACAACATGAAGAAATAGAAAAATTTATCTTCTCGTTTATTTTCAGTGAAATAAAACAACAAAACAATGCATTGTATTTTTATGGCTTTATATGAACAACGTATTATATCCATTTATAGAAAAAAGGAAGCAAGAATTAACTTTTATAATGACTAAGTTACTCTTTGTATAAGACGTAAATGAAGAATTTCATCCGGATATTTCTTGTTCATCTTTTACTATTTGCTGTAATGTAAGAATAAGTATGTAACTTCATGTGTGTGTGTGTGTGTGAAGGTAAATTTGACTATACCAAAGAGGATCTCAGCTTATTTCCATTAATTTTATTTTAATTTATTGACTACTGTTCTTTTGATGTTTTTATTTGTACATGTGTGTGTATGTGGCCTTTAGTTTCTGAAATATTATAACATAAACTTGTAGTTAATTAATGAAATTACATTGTCATGGTATAGTACATAGAGTGAATGTTGTTGTTTCTTGTCTAACGGTGAATATTCTAGAAAATTGTTAATTCTATTTAATTCCTATTGACATTCTAAAAGATGAATGGAAAATTAGCATAAGTTTTCCAACTTTTAAATCATTAGCGCAAAAACATTTTTATTTCAAGAAATAATGATCCCTTAATGTGTTATGAAACCCTGAATATTGAGGTGACAATAACACAATTGAAATTTGTTCAAAATAGAAACTTCAGAGCCTTTAAAAAGTTTGTAAAGGTATTGTAAGCCAGTTAGCTACTGTAAAGTTGCACATAGTAGTTCACCAACATTGTTATAGAGGAAAAGTGCTAATAGTCCCATAGTAATGGCTGGATAGTTAAATCACTTTCTGCCAAGCATTGGGTCACAGGTTCAAACGACATTCCTTCTATAAACCTACAGTTAGTCAGCTCAATCGCTGCCTGATCCACTACATGACATCTAGCTAAATAACAGATTATAAGATGAAATAGCTGTCTCATATTTTTATGTCAATTATAGAGAAATATCATCCCACAAATCATAATTTTCTATTTCAATAAAGTAATTCAGTCAGAAAATTCTTCTAATATTCTGTTTTCAGTCGAAGTCAGATGATTTCATGATTTTAAAGAGGAATAATGAAGTTGTTTTCTACGAAATTTCATATAATTTTTTTCAATAAAGCACTTGTTTTGTTGAATGGTGGTATTATAATCAATTAAAATAATGAAACACTTATAATTGCTTTTCAGATTTAGATACATCTATGAATGTAAATAACTGAAATTGAAATTAGGAAAGGATAAGCAGTACATTTTAAGCGTTAAATTATGAAAGTAATAATTTACTGTATGTATCCACGTTGATCGTGGATGCGCACTGCTGAGGAGTCCTACAATAGGACGAAACGGCCACTCAGTGCTTCCAGGTTTTCTGTAGTGGTCTGGCTTCAATTGACTCACGATTTCAACTATGAAGTTTATGAAGTGTCAAAGCTTTCAATGTTCAACAAATATAGATTGAAATCTTATTTCCTTAAATTGAAAGAAAATTCTAGAATAACAGTAACATGTTGATTTTTATAGTTTGTCGAATAAATTTGTAAAAGCTTCATTAGATTGTTAAAACCTTATCCAAAAAGATTGAATTAGAAAAATTTAAAATAGTAAACATTTTACCTTGGCTTTTTATTTCAACAAATTTTATTTTAGAAAATTTGAGTGAATCTTTTCAATTACTTAAATATATAATTCAATTGATGTTGTTTACTTGTATCTTCCCGTTGTCATTTAGGAGTAAAATTGATCAGTCTCTTATTCGCATATGTGCATCTTAAACGAACTGCCTCGATATTGCCTTAATTCATAAGCTTTATAAGCAAAGATAGATAGTGGCTAGCAGTGGAATCCAGGACGCACGTTTCGTTCTATTTAAAACTTCACTCCATTGTACAAGCAGGTGGCTATCAGGACTCACTAGCTAAGTAGATAAAACGATGGTGTTTGAAGCGAACGTTACTGGGTCCGACTCCCAGAGTGAACACCAAATCTGATATGCAGTTACATCCGACTGAGGAGTCCCAAATGGGACGAAATGCGCATCCTGGATTCCACTGCTAGCCACTATCCATCTTTGCTTATAAAGTTTGTGAATTAAACATAAGTTGTAAAAATGAATTTATAAGACACAGAAAAAGTGTTATAAACAATGCATAGATCTATTTGAATTCTTTATAAATAATAATTTTCATTGTTACATTAATAGCTGGATAAATTATTGCACAAAAGATTAATTCCACAATTTTCTTTTACTTGACGTCTATTTTTCTGAGTCGTGACAAATACAATTTTACATGGAATAAAAAGTAAGGTAGTATCATGAGGTTGAATTACAGTTTCTTGGAACTGATGTTATTATGCTCAAAAAGGAATAAATATTACCTTGATAATATTTTAGGTAGTCTGAGAAAGTTGTTGGGAGATCCTAGATCTTGATTTCGTGTTAGTTGGAGCTTATCAGCAAAGTATACATGTACTCTTTAGTGGATTGATAATCCCTGAGGGATTCAAACTCATTTCAAGTTCATCGGTACGAAACAGATCTTAATGCTTTTTCCTTTAAGTCTCAACAATTTAAATTTTATTGTTCTTGTGTAGATTTATATTTCGCAGTGTTTTTCATTCACTAATTTTCCTAGAACCTATTTATCACAAGTAGTAAGATAAGAGATGTTTACATTTCTCAGCCTTCACTTTCACTGAAACATTGACGAAATAATTTATAACTCCAGCTTTTTGATATACCATAATGGTCTTTTCCTATTCTTCATTTTCCACAATATTTTTTCCTACTTATCAACAACATTCGTTCAGTCCAATGACCACTTTTTCCTGATTAGCTATGACAGTATCAAAAAGTCCATGATCACCCTTACGATACCTTAAAAGATGTATCGTATAGCAACTTAATAGGTAAAACATGTATATATGAGATTAGTTGTACAAATGAGAGCTTTTTTCTTTTCGTACTTTTCGTGATTTTTCCGCTTTAAAGTATCAATAATATACGTTAAATTATCAAATTTATGAGATATATACGATGATAAATGTCTGATTAATTATCGTAATTATTTGGAAATCAAAAGGAAACTCATTCATAATCATGGTAGAAAATAAATAATAAGTTTTTATGTCTCTGTTAGAAATGACAGAGTAATACATATGATTTTTTTCATAGTTGAAAGTATGAGTCAATTGAAGCCAGACCACCAAGGAAAACCTGGAAGCACTGGACGTCCGTTTCGTCCTATTGTGGGACTCCTCAGCATATGATTTTGCTCGTTAATTTTATTTTAAACTTCCTCTAATGTAATAGTCTTTGGTAATGTATTTAGCAGATAATCAACAAATTAAACAGAGCAACACAAGATAAGTGTCGAGTTATGTGGAAAATTAGAAAATATACTTAAATTATAAATCAGCTGATATTTCATAGCCCTCTATCACTGACCTTATTATAAGTCATTCATGCATAAATCTCGTCATTGTACAAATGAAAACGGAAAAAAAATTAGATAGAAGACGACAGATGGAACACACCTGTAATTTAAATACAACTAAGCTATACATTTGAATAATCTGATGTTATCATAGAATGATAATAATGAAGTGATTGCATTTTTTTGTTGCTATCAATGAATTATGTATACGCTAAGTATACAACGACACAAATACATAGAAACACAAATATAATCTTTTTATTTATTCATTATAGTTAAAGACACGTGTTCAGATTTAGGTCTGAGTGTAAAAAAAATTGTATTTCTTCCATGTCAGTATGTAATACCATTATCACTTCTATGTATCTCTTGTTGGGGAATTTCGATCAGATAATATCTGATGTGAAAAAGCAACAAATTTAGATAAAATAATATTTTAGGACATTTTATTCTTTATTTATGAATGAAATCGATATCTTCTAGACATTATTGATATGGTAACTTTAGAAACTATGTAGTGAAGTGATTAACTTTTTTCACATTCCTAGTTAATACTTGGAATTGAGGTGTACTGCTTAATAGCTAATTAATATGGTAAAATGGAAAGATGTGATTATTTTTAAAAAAAAGAAATATTGTTCCTATTATTAGTCACCATGGATTTTTTGTACTTCACTGTATTGAGTTGGAACTTAATGATCAGATAGAATAATAAGGGGGGAAATCAGTACAGTATGATTTCACTATGGCAAAATGACTTAAGTAGTTTATATATATATATATATTGGTGTAAAGTATTTGCATTATACTATCAAAATAATGAAGAACTAGATACTAACTTCCAGTTTATTTCCACGAACTTTAGTAGTTTTTAAATAGCGTAAACATTATGAGAAATAGTCTAGTATCCCATTATGAAGTATAAATGATATAGTAGGGAAGTGAATGTTAATTCGTTCAAATTGAAAATGTTTTGTAAGTGTTAAACAATAGACAATCGTTACATTTGGGTTTGTTTATTTAAAACGTGTTATTAAATCATATAATTAGTGATCCATGAAATAGGAGAAAGTCTTTATTGTATCGTAAAATAAATCAGGATGTGATCAAAAAGATCACTGTCACGTAAAACCATTTCGTGCACCTTTGAGGGACTTTGCACACAGATATTTTAAGGGATGTGTGGAATCGCTCTATAATCTAACAACAATAGTAATCACATAAAATGTATTAATGGGTTCTGTCGTTGATGTTAAATTATTAGAGAGTTAAAGAGTAAATATGGTATAATGTTAAATAGTTATTCAGTAATCGATTAGAAATTTGTACAGTAGATTTGAAAATTTATGTTGTATCCTAAATCTAATGATACTACACATTATTGTAAAGCGCCATACATGTGGAGGGTTTGGAGTTTGCAACTCAGTGACTGAAAGATCAGTGATTTAAACTGTCCAGTTTTAATCTTGAGCTACATATTTTATAGATAATGTCAAGCCCTTGAGTTGCATTGAAAATGTGTGATCATACCTATTATCTTAAATAGTTCAAAAAGATCATAAACAAAATTACCCGTTCGTTTGCATTATTTATTCCCACCTTTTACCGAATCTACTGTACGGTCGTAAGAAAATCTCCCTATAGTACTATTATCGATTTTATCACTCTGAAAACAATACCAATTATCGATGATTATGTTGCCCATTTTGTGAGGAATAGTAAATAATAATAATGCTCCCATATTTTAAGCGATCAGACAAAAGTTTGTTTTTGTCAACAAATTATTTCTAACAATTTGGATATACGCTCCTGGCAATAAAATTCATTTCTAATATTGAAACATCTCTACATAATTGAATCCTTGGAGAACAAAATATATAATGAGAGTACCTTGTACCGTCTAATGTTTTAATGGAATAAAATATTGATATCAAATGGAATATTTGTTTATATCTCTTTTAAAATGCAAGCTAATCAATAGTTTCGTTTAAACGTTCCAACTATACCATAACAAATATATATATATTGAAATGATTTAAAATATATATCTTTCAAATAATCAATTATGATTTGGTTTATACTACTATATAATAATTCAGTAGTTTTAAAATGTACAGTGTAACGGACAATTTGTACCTATAACACCCTTAATAATTATCACTCATTTTTGCGGAAAACTAGTCAGAGTTCAAAAATTCAATGAAATATCCTTATGTTTATCCTGAATTACTGATGATATTTTTCCATAGTAATACCGAGTGTTCCCAATGTAAACATTATAAATAAAATCACTGTTTATAAATCCGTATAAATACTGATTTATCTAACATAATATTATTCTGGAATGATATTAAATATGTTATTTTTCCATATTCATACATTGAAGCTAATATTTCTTGTCAGGAATGTATGCACGTATGGAATGAAACACGCTATGAGCTGTCAGAGTGTTATTCCGACATGTATATAGTTAATAAGGTTAAGTGTAATTTAACAGTATTAGGCCAGATTGTGTTATTGAACTATGTATTGAAAAGTTTATTTTTCTTCAAGGTGATTAAAGGTACCGAAAACTAAGATTAACCTTAATCTAAAGATGAATTTTTAAATATCATTGTTTATAATAGTTTTGTTTTGTATTCTTTAGTTATTGTTAAAAAAGACTAAAATTGTTATTAACATCCTGCTTACTTTGAAGTTGCTTTTTCTGACAGTCCGTCCATAAAGACCAGTAGAAATAAAAAGTTTTATTACTGTGCACCCTTCATTTGGTTTCAAGTTTTATTTTGAAAAGTACTTAAATAAAGTCTACGAAATTGGCATTTCTATAGTTTGTACACTTTTCAGGGAGTTAAATCGTCCCATCAGTTAAGTTTAACTCATCCTCTAGTAATGTTTTGTATTGCTCGATGGAAAAACTGTCGATAACAATTAAAAATTTGCTATTTAGAACTATATTATTACAGTTTAGTGGATTATAACCATTCCACTTTTATATTCTGACAGTAATAAGTTTAATTCTCAACTCTAGTTACATCTCATATAATTGAATATAATATCCTTAATGCCTAAGACATCATGTTGCATTTTATTTGTTTACAGAAGTGGATTGTACAGTCAGTGAATGGGGACCTTGGACAAGTTGTGAATATGCATGTGGTCAAAGTGTTAGTACGCGTTACAGACAAGTTCAGATTAAACCAAGTAACAATGGTAAACCATGTCCAGAGTTGAATGAAACAAGACCATGTATTGGACATAATTGTGCATCGAAAAGATTTGGAAGATCTGGAACGCTGATGGTACCCTATGTTTATGATATAAAAGGTAGATTAACACTTATATATATATATATATATTCGATGTTTATGATTTAATCATCATAATTTGTTATATCCAAATAAGTAATTTCTTTGATAATAACAGTAGAATGTTTACTTCTACTACTATAAGGTAACGTTTATGTGTAATTGATTAACCCAATTCAAGTAAACAAAATGATAAACCGTCAATTACTTTTTAATGAAACAAAACTAATTCAGTACCTACTTTTCATTGTCTTCCACATGACAGTTTATTGATATGGTAAAAGTGAAACACTCCTCTTCTTAAAAGCTAATAAAAAAATTAGAAGCTTGGTATGTACACAAGGTCAAGCAATGACTCACATTAAATTACCGAAATACCTTATTTATCATTTTTGACCTTTATTCAATAATACGAAATGATTCGTTCATATACACCAAAAATAGAAAACTATTCATCCAAAAAAATGGTTTTATTTATACATTTCCAAGTTAAATACGAAAAAATAAGAATGTAATAATAACACGAAAAAGAAGAAGAGGGAAATAGAAAGAACAAATAAAAGTTACTTTACAGGCAGAATGCTGGTATACTTAGTTCAGTCTTCATTTAATTCATGGCCATCAGCATCTGTATTTGTTTTGACTATTTCTCTATCTTTTTTCCATTCATTTATCTACTCTACTAATGAGCAGATTTCTTATTTGTCATTTGATAAATTTACCATGTGTACAAAATGATTGTGTTTCCAAGACAATTTTCTCTATATTTATACATAACAACCCTAAAACGTAAATAAGCACACACATACAGAGGCTTGTATATCATTTCAAACTGTTAATAAGTAGACTAATGAATAATTCGTTATTGAACAATAATACCTTGAAATCAACAGTAGTTTTTCACAGATATGCATATCATCAACAATTAACAATGTATTTTTTTTACAGCCTCATAATACAAACCGATCAGCTGGATTTTCAATTAATTCTTTTTTGTATGAATCAGCGAACGGCATTATATAGACTAGAATCATTAGGTAAAATGGTGATAATGAGGTGAAGAAAAATTAGGAGGCGATTTTTTAGTGTTGTCAAAGTTTATACCAGGTTTTATTTTTTCGCAAAAACTAGACAATAAAAATTAAAAGAAGCAATAAAAAATGAATTGAAAATTATCAAGGAGTAATTTAGGAGAGACAGTGATAAGTAAACAAGTCAAGGTCAAGTATGTTTATATGTTTCATCAGTTGTTATGGTAGTTGAAAAATTTGCATTATTCAGTTAGATTTTAATGATTGTATCATATAATATTGTTATCTAAAATCCCGACCGACTATTTTTTTAAAAAAAACTACGTCTATTAGGGATAGATTTTAATCAACAATAACTGTTAATCATATATATCATCTAATAGTGAATAAGAGAGATATGAAGTCAGAAGGGGGTTTGTGGAGATTTCAGTATTTTTCAAAGTTGAAATCATGAGTCAATTGAAGCTAGACCACCATGGAAAACCTGGAAGCACTGAACGGCCGTTTCGTCCTATTATGGGACTCCTCAGCAGTGCGCATCCACGACCCCGCGCTCGCGCGGTTCGATCCCAGGACCTACCAGTCTCGAGCCAGAGCCGTTAACAGATCGACCACTGAGCCGGCATCCAACGGTGTTAATGTCTAACTTCAACCGATCCACGAATTATGAGCGACCATTCACCAACATGATATGAAGTATTTATATAGATTCTTGTAGCACGAGCTTTTATGAGACTTTGTACGGAGGACGGACCATTATATTTCTCTTGAATTAGCGTACATTACTTCATAGTTTTAAAAAATATGAAGAGTTAATTTTAGGAGATATTACTGAAAGTATAATAACGAACTACTCAACCTATTTTTAAACCTGATGTACTAACTGTACATGTAGCAACGAAATAGTATGAATGACACTTATTAAAGGGTTTTTGAAGATTGATTATCGAAAGAAACGCTATTAAATCTGATAGCGAATGTAGCAAATAAAAGTTAATAACGAATACAGCATAAAGCATTACTTCATGTTACTTACTTCAGAGGTTATTTTACTAACACTAGTAATGGTTTGTCTTTTCTGTAGTTTAAATTTTTATTAAGCATCAGATTTTCATCAAAGCTGCTTTGTTTGTTTTATTCAATGAAAGAAAGAAAATAAAATCGGTTGAAACTCTCCTACTAGATTTACATGGATATTAACTATTAACTAGACAGACACATTAATTTTACCGTTTGTCTTTATTACTTAATGGAGTAAGCTTACGGATTATTGAGATCCAAGGAATAATGAATATCTATTTTATCTTTAGAGCTTCTTAGCAATAAGAAGTGTTAGTTGATCAATCTTCACTGGTTTATACCAGTTTCATAGTCAATATCGAATGATTATTTTAAAGAAATCTTCAAATGTGTCCCATCTGTTAACAGTAACCCAATATTATGAATCACTGTCATTATTATGACATAGTAGCAGGTGATAGTTTTCAGTTGATCTGTAAATTTAGATTTTTTTTCCACTGAAGCTTTGTTAGTCATTAATTTGATTAAAACACTTCAGTCAGCTGTTTTCTACAGATACTGTGGTTCATCAATCTGACCAACAGTCAAAAAACTTCCATTTGAAGCGAACAATGATTTGTATTCATATAATAAGTAAAACGCATGAATGCTGTCCCTTCCAATTATCAATAGGTAAAATTAACTAGATGTTTATTCGTTTATAAACAAGTTAAAACTTCATCAAGATCTGATCTTTAGTAATTCATCATAGTAGATATTGTCTTCTAAGCACTGGACAAACGAATGACGAGCTAAGTAACATGAATATATAGGTATACCATTTGACAGAAATCAGTTGGATACATTACAGGCATTCTGTTGTCTAACTACTAGGCTGGAAATAACCCATACTTATCGTGTTATTTTGGTGTGTTACTGATAAGGAAAAGAATAATATACCAACTGCAGTCTTTATTACTACTATTATTATTTGATTGAAGTCAAGCAACAATGAAATCTAAAACACTAAAATTTACAGCTAGAAAATTGACCAACCAACTCACAAACTCAACAATAATAATTAATATTACCATCTCATCATACTAAAGTAAAGATGCTGACTATTAGATAAGAATGACAAAAAAACGAACAATTTTCAATAATACGAACAAGTTAAAAATCGTTTGTCTAAGTTTAAATGATTAAAGTAGTTTGAAATGCACAAAAATGCAACATCTCAATATACCAGTGGATGTCTGCCTAACGTTTATTTCATTGAAGACTGGAAATCATAAAATAAGTCACCAGAAAATTTACACAATCACAATGATCTATGTTATGTAACAATGTTTGATTTCATATGTGAATACATAAAACTGATGTTTTATTGTTTATTGATTTTTGTCCTAATTCTATAAGTAATGAAGTATTCATCGATTAGAAAACATGAAGAATTTTCTTCCAGTAATTCGATATAATGTGTCTTTTTTTTTCAAAAGAAAAACACTTGTAAACTTGTGAACAGTTATTTTTTATTCTTATATATTTGTCTATGAGAAAGATAGTAATTAGTATTGAAATTAACATCGGGATTTTAATGAGTAACTGAAATGTATCATTGAGATGTAATAGTTTTTGAACTTCTAGTTATTATCCTAGATTGTAATCACTTGGAGAATTATCAAACATCAGGATTATAGATAAGTGTTTTAGTCCAGGTTTAGAATCAGGACTAGACCAACATCCCAATTATCATTACTAAGTAACTTATAATGTGTAAATATTTTAATATCACAGCATGTCAGTCACGGACTGAATAACTTAGTGGTAATGCTTCAGACTATAAAGCTGAGTGGTATGAATTGAAATCACAAAGGAAACATCAGTTCCCTAGAGAAAACAGGTAAGTTTTGCTGACAAATGACGAACAATAAGAAACCTACGTCCAGAGTTCCCTAATGACTAGCGTCGACCACATAACATCGCAATACAGTGTATGCATTGTCAAGCCATTTTGACCAGGGGCCGCTCTGAGACTTCGCTGTTTGAATATGATTGAAACTAAATTATTAGACAAACATAACAATTGCCGTTATTTAGTTATAAGTCAATTTAAACTGTTTGACAGGGCTGTCTTACAACTCAACACAACATTCAACGCAGAAATTTTAGCTCCCATATCTACAGTTATATTACGTTACATTGTAGGGATGTATTTGGCAACCAAGTAACTGAATTACTAATAATTGCCTTGAAATAATTAGTGCCTTAATCATGCGTGTGCACCAACATTTTTGAATCCATCTTCTACCTAATTTTTGTGAAACAAATCAGTATTATATTGATGTTTTAGTCTTTATATGAAACAAAGATTGAGATCAATAAAATATGTTGAATTTGATAAACCTTAATATGTGATATAAGTGGGTGATATTTAAATTTTGGTTTCTTTTACACCTTTATTTTATAACAGCTGAAGTGGCACATTTACTACCCGTACGCGGAGATGTATTGGATTTAACTAGACGTTATGATATGCGTTTCGATGTTCGACGTAAACTCTATCTTGGTAGATTAATAAAAATGAATAAGACTGAACAGCCAGAACCTGATCCGTAAGTAATCACATGATGTTCTTTAGATTTTCAATGTTCTATTCTTTCAAACACTGAACTTCTATTGAAATGGCAAATCGCAGTGTTACTGAATTTGTTGTAATACTTTTAGACATTAATGCAAAAATGTTTACTGCTCAAAATATATAACTCAATCCATTGTTATCACGACTGCCCAAGTTACCAAATAATGATTTAAATTTCGTGATTATTTAACTTGATTCAAGGAGTATTTATGTTATTCTAACAGTACCTTAGTTAATTATCATAAGTATAGAAGATAGTAGAGTACATTCTATTATACTCACTTTTTAGTACTTCTCAGAATGTTTAAATGAGTACTTATTATTCAATAATGATTAAAATTATTCTAGAGTGGGGCAAAAAGTACTTTCAGAACCCTTTTCAAAAGTTTTTAAAAGACTATATGAAGTCTTTCTGTCAGCCAATTTGATAGCTACTCTAGGGTCTCATAAACTATGCTTCATTTAAAATTCCTAATACTTTCAATGTGTCAAGATGTGCAAACAATAGAATTTTTTTTAAAAATTGGTTAATGTGAATCACTAGTCAGTTACATATCTGTAGATTAATACAAATAATAATACAAAGATAAATAATACAATCCTGCTTTCCAAAGCTGAACTAGATGGAGCGAGTTCGAACCTAGGACGTATCAATGGAAAATTAGATCATCGAATAAATGTCGTCAGTTTATATATACCTTATATCAGTAAAATGTCTGAACAAAATAAGTAGCACATCTGTATTATGATGATAGGTAAGGGGATCCTCCATATTTTCTCTTTTTACTTAATTATCAGATCAGTAATTAAATAGTTTCGCTAGTTTAAGTGTTCCAGTCTATCACTCTATCTGACATGAAATTCTTTTGACTTTGAAACATACATGTAATATCTGACTACTAATAATTTGTCCAATAATAATAAGTGCCATAACTGATTTATTTAAATATTTTATTGCAGAGTATTCTATTATCAAACTTCAGGGACAACAAGATAATTAATATTTAGTTATGTAAGAGATGAAATGCCAACAATTAGACAGGTTATAATCATAAGTTATTAAACGAAAGAAATTGTTAATGATATTTAAAGATATCGAGATAAGATATGTTGATAGGTAATAATAATACTATTACTAATAATAATAATGAGGCATTCTTACTTTATATTAAGAATAACCATTATATCAGTAGTATGGACAGACAATTCCTATGACTAATACATAGATAAGGAATAATTGCCAATTTAAAAATAAATCTTTCAAAAGTTATAAAACAGAATACAAGAATAGTATGATGTCATTATTCCCATTATTATTATTGTTTGTTAATATTCAGGTATATTAAAGTAATATAGTAAGTAAAAGTAGTTACTGACAAGATAATGTTTCAAAATGTCATCAAATAGCAACAATTTCAGTAAACTTTATGGTATAGACCAATATATTCCAGGGTTATGTATATGTGTTAAAGAGAACGAGAATAGAATTCAATTATAGTAGTAAGAAGTAGCAGATGCATCATCGGTCATATTTTGATTGTAAATAATGTCTCAAATAATCCGTAGAACCTACGAAATCACTTATCAATGGGATAATAAACATACAAGCTGTTAAAATGTAAACTCTGTTATCAATAGAGCGTTAACCAGTTGTAATGGTGGTAATAACAGTTTTATGAGGACTATTCGATATTGTGATCGTGAGCTAATACTGACTGGGCGATTTCGAACTAAGATAGCAAACTGAGTCTGAAGAGTCTGCATTTTATTATTTAAAACACAGAGTTTAACGTCAGTTTGAACAGTGTTATAAGTTTACTTACATTTGACCATATGTCACAATTAAAAATGTTGTATAAAGAACAATATACTCTAGATTCCACAGGCATATTATGTATCACACGTTGACTAAAATAATTTTGATAAGATTACCGTATCACGCCTAGTTGAACATCAAATACTATGAAGGCTTTACTAGTAATGTGGTCCCGTAAGTCCTTTGCTGTTTTATTAAATGATAAAGACTTTATGTTCTACCCGAATTCGATTTTACCGGAAACATTGACTATTGAAATCATATGGATTTAAGATGTCATTATTACTAGGAAGTTGTAGAAAACATGCTTATTTATGGAAGATATATGCAAAATAATAAAAATATGTAATGATATTGATTTCATAGTTGCTAGGTATGGTAATATAATATATATCCTACTTAAAAGTACAGATGATTACACCATGAGTTCAATAAAAATTTCGGTACATAAATAATTTATCATTTCGATGCTTCAAAACAGAAGCGTTATACTGCTAATTTTATTGTATTTTTTCAACTAATACAATGGTAACAATTGTACTATGAAATTTAAATTATGAAACCTAAATATCAGTTCAAAATGAATATAATCCTGATGTTTTCATTTCTTGATAATCATTTGTTTATGATTTTCAGATACTGTGCAGTATATGAGATTACATATACAAATCAGGCTTGCCAAACACAGAATTTGTTATGGCAATTTTCATCATCCCGAGATCAGTATCCTTATTATTATTATCCTAATCGTTATAAACGACACAATGGTTATAATGGTCAATCGATCACTTTCAGCCGTAAATCATTTCTTCACGAAAGACAATACAATAAACTTGGAAATACTGGTCTGAACAAAAATTGGGAAGATGATTATTCGAATTCTGAATCATGGATTACTCATTCAGCATTACTTACACCAGGTCAACAAATTTGTGTAACATGTTATCCAACATATATGAGAGAAGATTTGGGTTACAGATGCACTGGATCTGGATTGCCAAATATTGAGACTAGATGGCGTGCACTACGTACTTCTGATTGTCAAGGCAGATTCCGTATGGTTAGTATACCACAAAGATCATGTACATGTGGTCGAGGTGTTGCATCATTTGTATTTGTCTAATCAATACATAAATCTATACGAGATCGTGCACGTACTTATTAATTTATCTTTTCAATACAAACTTAAATACACCATTTCTACATACAAATTGACAAACATATACACATATAAATTTTCATCATTTTTTGCCGATCTATCTTCAGAAAGAAAATCGAAATTATGGCTATAATACATATATACTACTTTGGAAGTTTGCATTTGCCTAATAACTGCAACTAACTAATTTGTAATCATTATTACTAATATTAATTTAAGTAAATCTTTTAATGAAATGTTTTTTTTGTTGTTGTTGTTGTCGGTTTTACACACATTTTCAAGTTCTTACTGATACTGTTAGATGGGGTCATTTGATTAAACAAAACTGATTAACTAGAACAAATTGAATAAAATTATTCATTAAAACATTTTACCGCCTTCTGTATTGATAATATTTAAAATTGTTTATTATTTTATTGAATTTCTACATAAATGATTTCTTATATCAGGGTCAAATGTTTAGGTATATTATTATTGTTTTAAATTAATATTATTATTATAAAGTTATAATCAGCAGGTTAAAAAACAATCTTATTAAAGTTCGACTCACTAGTCAAAACTATGGTAATACATGTTTGTTTAAATTAACTCAAGGTCATTAGTGTTATTTTCTTTTAATTCTCTAGTCTCTTTTGAAAGAAAAAAACAAACAAACTATTCCATAGAAACTCTGTAATAAGGTAATATGAAAATAATCTCTCTCTATATATATATAAATAGCTTTGTTTTGTGTTATCCAATTTTTTATTTTACGACATAACAATTTAGGGGATGTTATTCGTTTACTGTTTATTTTAGTGTTTATTTTTTATTTGTTTATCTTTTTATTTTTCGGTTTTGACGCACAGTCTTTAAAATGTTTGTTTCATATAACTTTTTCCAAATTAAAAACTGAGACAATTTTGCAACAATCTTCTCTTTCCAAGAAAGGGTAAATAGCAACACAGTCTATATGATGAAGAACGAGTTCGTATTTATTAGCTTGTTTACGCTTTATATATATATATAATATATATAATTATATTTTTTATTGTCTATTTTGATTTGTGTGTATATGCGTGTGTATACATGTCACGTCATCTTTGTTTTTTCTTTACACAAATAATGGTCTATTTAGACTACTGAAAAGGAAATCACATTTGTAGCAAGAAACTATTATGTAATTCTAATTATTGAACGTTATCATTCTTGAATAATAATGATAACTATTATTGATTATTTGCTATATATTGAAGAAATAAATATTGTTTAATATTACACATGTTACTATTATATTATTTGAATATACACGTCTATTTCAGCCTTTAATACTGATATTGATAACCTTTTTTTTTTGTTACTTTACTATTACATCTTATTTATAATGTTATTTCATAAAGAAGTGTTCTTTTAGTGTGTTTATTTGATTTAATATCTATAATGAATTATTCATTCGTGTTATATTCTTGCCAGTTTTTAAATATATTTTCTATTATACTTTTCTTGTCTTCTTTACAATTTCTTATTAAAATAAATCAACATTTTAGTTGTCATGATTAAAGTTATTGATGTAATTGTTTTATTGTTATTGTTATTATAAGTAATTATTATAAAAAAAATCTAATAAAAAACTGTTGTACATTTTTAAATTCGTATAATGGTTAAAACATACATTATGTAAACATGCTTCTCGTGTGTGAAATACTTTGAAGATTATTAATGTTTGTACATTAATCTGTTAGTTGATCCTAAATAACTGACGATATTATTTCGTTTCTATGCGACAACTAGAAGGAAGATATAGCAGTTTCATCTTCTTTACATCAGCAAATATAAAAAATGTTGACCGTTTAGTTATCCCAAAGTTGTTTTTAAGGTATTCATTTCCGAAGAGACATTGAACCACGAATTCTGATTACCAAACCACCGGATGGTTATTGCGCTTTATGGCCGATTTATTGAAGATAAGAATATAAATTTTCATGTGCTAGCTGAGTGGTCTTAAGACTAAAGGCTTGGTATGAGACGTTGTGATGTTCAGTTTAAATTCTGATAGTGTCATAGGTTCATACTACTAATGAGCTACATATTAGAATAGCTTCCCAGACTTAATTCGCATAGTATCACAGTTTGTTTCAGTCTTCGATTATGATCGCCAAACAATCAACTGTACAAAACCCCCAGATTATGATAATATTATGACATGTCTGACGGCATAACTATAAATTAAGTGAAAAGTATGAATTTAAAATCATTTTGAAACGTTTTTACAATGTTTTAGAATTCTAAATAGTTCATATGAACAGGTCCTATTTTTTCCATAGAATAAGAATAATAATTGTCTTTCGATAAATTACTTGATGGGAATTTGGAAATCTAAATACAGGGTTCGGATTTAATTGTTTCAATATAAATGATACTCAAAACTGACAGACATAACAGTAGTGACTACATTCTAAACGATCAGTCTATTTATTGAAGGATTTCAGGTGTCGTTTGTATACAGAACTGCAATTCTGAAATTATTGACCCTAAAATTTTAATGTATAAAGTTTCCTGCGATAACCTTTTATCTAATATACGTTCGATCAAAGAACAGACAACTTTATGTGTAATAAATGTGAAATTCAGATAATTATAGTAACAAAAAATGTGTTTAAATGTTAAAAATGAAGAACTTAGTAGTTATTGAAAATCAGTTAGTTAGAAGGATGTACAACGATGACTGTAAAATAACAGAAAAATTTTTATGTATTGATTAATACAGTGTCATAGTTATTGAATATAACTATTGTTTTATAATACTTCAGTGTAACATCTACTTGTATTACCACCATGTTAGTGGTTTACATTTCGTGAACAATGATCAAATGTCAGTAAACTCTGTATATAGATGAGTGTGTATAGTTAAAGATATCTTTATAATTTTGGAGAGATGAACGAAAGCTTTATATACCATCCATTCTTATCTTCTTTGAGTAGTAGGAATAGCAATTTTTCATGTTTCAATTTCAGTTTTTCAGCTACAAATAAAGAGAATGTATAGATTACTAGATTGTTCGTCTTAAAAGAACTAGAGCTTAAACATTGTCAGTATAAACTCCTAGATGTACTTGGATTAAATTAGAAGGCTAACTGGGATGGATCACTAAATAGACTAAATAAATATTAGTAGGGATTGGTAGTCAATTAAATTATACAGTTTGAATGTATATGACCACTAACATATGTAATGATAGAAATTACAAATAAAATGATATATTTGTAATATCCCAATGAGTAGAAAAATGAGACTTTTCGACGTTTCGTGACTCAGTGTAAGCCACTTCTTCAGAGAATAGTTCAAAATTATGTTTAGTCCATATATATCTCATGATGGGAAGAGAAGTATTCTGCAAAATGAATATATTCTTTGTTTAAATGGTATTTTATCTTAACTATTAAAAAGGCAAACAAAAATGCTCAAAGTATGAACCAGACAAGAATAAGTGAAAATATAGACAAAATAAAATATGTAAAGTAGAGAACTTTCAACAATAATGATGATTAAGTTTGAAATAATGAAGGAGAGATTTATGTTTCATGTGGTTAGTTTTCATGGAATAGTGTTCCATGAGCTATATCGATGAACTTCACTAGACAGAACGATGGTTTCAAGTTACACGATACAATTTTCACAAATCTACCATTTATCTTAGACAAGGCAACACTCAAAAGATTGTGGATTATTTGTTCGAAACCAAAGATCACTACGTCTCATTTATTCGTATTTAATAAGTTAGCATAGTATTGATGTAAATGGTCAATAAAGTAGAGATAAATGAATCGATATCATGATGAACTGTTGCTTTGTTAAAGTTTATAAAGCGGGATTAACTTCGCAAAACTGTGATTTTCTTAAATTAGTTCTACTTATTTGAAAAAGAATACCAATTGAAAAAAACAAACAAATGGTTAACATATGACTGACTGATTTGTGGAATATCTTTTATTGTCTTTTTTGGATTATTTGACTGAAAGAGAATGGGAAAACTAGAACAATATGCACATTTCACTAAAGACATATCATTTGGTTACAGCTTATTGTATTCAAATAAGCGAAGTTTAACTGATTGTTAACTAGTAAAGAAACATTCATAATTCAGATTTAAAAATCATACCAATCTTTGTTTTCTAAACGAAATCACAAATGATTTATTTTATAAGTGACATTAAGATCTATTTATTTATAAGCTAATAAAATATGAAATTATTATAATGACCTCCAATCAGTTCGTACAGAAACGAACTTGGCTGTAAATTTGAAATTCATATTAATTGGATGAATACAACAGATCCTTGTAGTTCATATCATTGAAAAACACCAGGGTCTGGAAAGCTGTATTGTTCAATTATATGACTCTTAAGGACTTTGTATCAAAGATCCCACAAGTGACCGAAGCTTTAAATCTCATGGTGAGCATTTAACCTTTAAATCACTGAGCCAACTTACATTAGTAAAGGTAGACATGTATAATATTAGATATCAACCCTATAGTGGGCACGTCTTGGGTTCAATCCTCGGTGGTATCATAGATGTACAATCCTGAGAAGTTCCAAACAAGGATGAAATAGCTATCCAGCTCTTCTTAATTTTGAAAGGTTTCCTTAATAAGATCGGTATGTGATGTTACCCATGAAATTTAACAATCTTTACTAACTTCTTATGATAATGATTGGTTCAGTTCTGAAGATATGAAGGAACTTTAATGTTTAGATTTTTTAGAGATCACTAAAAATGTTTTTGTTTATGACATGAATAAAGTTAGATTTACAATAAACGATTAACATGGTACTTCCAACTTCGTGTTTAAAATATTCTAAGCCAATTCATATGTCGTTGTCCTGCTCTAAATGAGTGATATATAGATGTCTTCGGCAACATAAATTTAAAGCTAGTCTGAATAAACCACTGGTGACTAACTGATGAAATAACTTTCTCATTGTCTAATCTTTAGCTTTAACTGATAAAAAGAGTGTAAAATCTAATTTGAACATTTTCATTTAAATCCTTATTAAATTTAGACAAAGTTTCCATAACTTTATACATAAGCCGATGTTTAACGGATAGTTAGTTGCGTAACAGATCTAATAAGTGAATAAACACTGTATATATATATATAATGGCTCTGGAAATTGTGACATTCTTCAGTCGAACTATTTAGTAATTTTCGTACATAATGACGTAACTAATTAATATGATATACAGTAGAGACAGGCATTTGTTGAAATCACCTATGTAAAATATTTGTCTCCAGTCAACGTTTTTTAACATTTTCCCTTACATGTAGATCTATGTAATGCAGGCTGTTCTGTATAAAAATGAAAGATTATGGATCAGAATAAGTAGTATTGCTTGACCTTATCAGAAATTCTTCAATGCTACACCGATATGTTAAAGGGCTACAGTTGAAGATAGCTTTAGATATTTTAACTGAAATTTTCTATGAAAACTACAGCGTTCACCCAGTAAATGAATAGGGAAGCGACTATAATTTCATTTTTATGAAGATAAGTTGTGTTTAAACATTTAGAAAACTAACTTATAATGATCTTTTCTACTCAATAAGCTATCTATCGTATCTGTCTGCTTAGACATATGTGGTTTACAACTATCATAATTGATAAACTGACGCCTATTACCTCTCATGGAGAATAGACAACCGGCCAGGATTCACCAGCCAACTCTATCCTGGGCTCTCCTTTCAAGTCGTCCTCAATTGCTATTTTTTGATGTCTACCCTTATTTCTTTTATTAATAATAAACACTTCCATCCAAGTTACAATTGGTTAATTTATAGTATTACAAGTTCAGCATTATTATGAGATTAGTAATGAGTAGTTAAGGAGAAAAATTTGAGAAAATATGATTACAATATTCATTATTTTCAAATTCAAATTGAAACCGTTGGTCATAAAAACTAGCAGATTACACAAAAACTAGTAGGAAAATTGAAAAAAATATCTTGTCAAACTGTAAACTATTTAGGATAAGTCTGTAACATATTTTCAAAACAAACAGCAAACCTTCCCTGTTTGTTTCATGAGTTTTTCTTCAAATCAATTGATTTTAATATGTTTAATCAATCTTGTAATTACTAAATGACCCCTCTAATATAGTGATGATCAAAAAACTCTAGACTTCAGATCACTGAGGCTATCATCACTTGTAATTCAATATTATGAAGAAGCAGTTCAATATAACACTAAATCATTAGAACTGTTCACTTCTTATGGAGACCTATAACAATCTACTGAATGATTTTCATGTAGTAAAAACAATAATATGCTTTTAAATCCAGATATTCGAAATATTTATTTCTAAATTATATTTATTTCTGATAGAACCATTTGTATCATATCTGATTAAATGGAAATAAATAGGAAATTATATTTATTTTCAAGCAGTGAGTAATTGTCCAATTATATATATGATTTTTAAAACCATCTAGGTTACAACTTATTTGACAGATCATTCTCTATTTGTCCTAGTATAATGGCATGGATAAAATACTTGAAACCGAATTTGTTTATTAATTTTAATGTAACTTATATTTATAAAGATATGGTTCAAGCAATATTTATCCCAATATCGCTAGAGTTTTAAAATTATCTGCCGTTTGTTTTCATTTTATGACATTACCAGTAAACTTTTGTTTCCAATATTTTTGTAGTGTTTTGTCTTTTAAAGATGAAAAAACATAAACACTAAAAATCAGATTTTTCCATATTCTTAATGACAAACTAAAAGTTGTTTCATCATTAAAATCACCTCAGATTGATAATACGCTGCAAAAAAGCATATTCGGTTACAAAGTATTTCTTTTAATACCTTTTATCCATCGACTGGTTTGTGCTTGGTTTCTTTATCATTATAGACGGAGTCGGGAACAACATGTTTGAAACGATTACTGAAACTTTAACAGACTGTAACAAAACAAACCAGTTAAATGTCCAGGTTCCTAGTACCAGGATCTTAACATATTAAAACTGTAAATGCAATTCAACCTAAAAGTGTAGAAGTTTATTAAAGTATCTAGTTTTGTAAAAGGATAGTGGAAACCATTCTTAGGATGGAATTTATCAAATGCAGCATGAAGAAAAATATCTTAGATACAAACAAATGGTAGAATAAATCTGTTACATGCCTAAATCATTCTATGGTAAGAAATTATCTTGCATGCTGAGGAGTGTTATACCTGATAAATCTACGACTTTTAAACATTAAATAAAACCAGGTGAAAATACAATAGAGTAATAACTTTCGAAGTCATTTCAATCATACCTGTCGACTTACTTAGGGCATTACCCATTTCTTCAAAAAAACACAATCAATTTAGTCTCTAGGCTAATTATTATAGAAGAAGCATAAATTCAGTGAAATATTTACAATGTTAATTATTGAAAACATTTTTCAAATTCCTGTTATTCTTATGAATGTTTATTAACAACATCTAATAATAGAGTACTGATATAGAAGAATCACTGCAAAGTTCAATGAACCATAGATTGTTTACACTACTATGTTTAAACGAAGCAGGAATGACTACATTTGTAGAACATAATAAATTAAGTTATATGTAAACGAATATATTTAACTATTCCTAATTGATAAATGAAAATAGTTTTATGCAAGCGGTAAATACCATATTTTTCTGATTATCATTATAACTGACATTCTTTATTGTAACCTTCATTTACCCAAATTATTGATAAACTAATCATACTCATTCTCCACCTGTTTCGAATTAAATCATTTCAAAGTAACTAAGCAATGAATAGAAGAAAACACATAAGGAAAAAGGTTTCCCATTAAAATGAAAACATAAATAGAAAGGTAGTAATGAATAAAAATCAATAAACATGTACTATCAATTGAAAGACTAATATTTGAACGAAGAATATTCTTTTCGATAAATTCTCTTCAGGTTCTACAATTATATATCCAAATTAATAATCCGAAAAATTGGCCAGGTTAAAGGCAAAGTACATAGTTTAAAGCATGTAAATTTAGGATTGTCAAACCAAATAGTTAATGTTGATATGACTCATATAGAATGTTAACTTGAATCTGTATATACGTAAAATGAAAATTTAAGATCTGTGATCAGAATATAAATATGGGTCAGATAGGGTGAGAGAGATATGATAGTGCAATTACAATTCGATCAAGTGGAAGACTAAATGTGTGAAAAATTAGTGAGACGTAATAAGGAGGGATCAATGCGATGTGAATGAATCATGTATAGGGGGGATTAATAATGATATTTAACCAATAATAATAATAATAATAATAATAAAATACAAAGATTTGTGAATAAAGATAAGAGACAATTACATTTGACTACGAAAGGTCGTAAGTACAGAGTCAAATTAGGTCATACAATAGCTAAGATGATTGTTCATTAATTGACCTTGTGGTTGGCCAAGGGAGAAGTAGGGGTTGGAGATATTTCTTCTGTACACATAGCTCAGGTTTCTTCATTCTGATGGCTACTGCCTCCGCCGTTTGAAGGACTTTAAGCCTGACAAGCTTAGGCAAAAAATTACTGACCCTATAAATAATTGAAAAAGATTGGTTTATACTGGCACTATGACCAGTTTGTACTAAATGGGCCAAAATCGAGCTGTTTACTTTCCTCATCAGACCTTTGCTTAGCCACGCTGGGAGGTGTTCACGAGCACGAAAATTACGTAATTTGGATTTAACAGAAAAAGTCATTATAACTTTTGAATAAAAATTGTTTTATTGAAATAATTTCAGCCAATAGTAAAAAGGAATATCAACTGTCAGTCTTCATAAACATATTATTAACTGTTTATACCCCAT
>NC_031495.1:27160146-27185486 GCF_000237925.1 Schistosoma mansoni
TTCTGATCACAGATCTTAAATTTTCATTGTACGTATATACAGATTCAAGTTAACATTCTATATGAGTCATATCAACATTAACTATTTGGTTTGACAATCCTAAATTTACATGCTTTAAACTATGTACTTTGCCTTTAACCTGGCCAATTTTTCCGGGATTAATTTTATTTGGATATATAATTGTAGAACCTGAAGAGAATTTATCGAAAAGAATATTCTTCGTTCAAATATTAGTCTTTTAATATGATTGGGATTTTTATACTATCAATTGATTATTATTATTATTAATTTTTTTGGTCGAATATTTCTTGTTGTTATGACTCTATTAAAGTTAATAATAGTTAGTTAAACAAGTTTATTAACCTGATTAAGAGAAATTAGACAATTCAATATAATCGAATAAAATATTTATATTATTCATATAATATCTACATTTTTTTCACTTGTTTAGTGTAAACAAACCGAATATTAACTAATATGATACATACATATATAAATAAACAAATAAATAAGTAGATAAACATAAATTCTTTTTTTTTTATTGATAAACATAAGGTTTATGAATAAAATAAACTTTGAAAATAGATACTGTAGAACTTGCATGGTTCTATTACAAACTATGTTTATATACATATATATATATAGATATACAGTAATCGAAAAACCACAGAAACAACCCGAAAGTGATATCTCATACTGTATATGTAACTTGGGGAAAATTTGTCGATTTATATACATATTCTGACATATTTACTTGTTATATATATATATATGCATGGAAATGTGTGCAGGCAGAGGTCTATAAAGAATGAATGAATTAATTAAAAAGTTTCTTTCATTTTTTATCTTGTAAACTTTGTTGTTTTACCCATTTTCCTTTTGTTTTGCGATTTGCTTTTCTTTATTGGATATAACTTCTTTATATACAAATGATTCAGCTGTCAATGTATGTGCGGTCACTGATTTTTTTTTAGTTGATGATCTTAATTTTTGAATTTTTATTCTCACTATATGATGCTCTTAAATAAAATTTTATTAAGTGTATAAAGTTGGAATGGTGAAAGCTTTGAGAGATTAGATGGTGCATATGTTCACTGTGTAATATTTTGTAGGTAAAATGAAATCATAAGTACCCTTTTGATGTGCTCAGGTGTTCTGATAAAAGAAAGACGACACATACAAGTGTTATTTCTAATTAGATCCATGTCAGGGTTCATTCTAGTACACAGCAATCATTTTATGGATTTATACGTAAAACAATAAGCTAATCAGAACTATTCGAAGTCATTTATAATAATGAAGTAAATTATAGAAATGAATAAAAAATGTAAAAGGTACAAATTCATAGTAAGATGATAGATGTAGTAGAAGTAGTGACAGAAATAATAACAGCTTAAATAAATACTTGAACATAGAATGGTGATCAAAATTTGGTAAACTAAATAATAATTTATAGAACAGACGGATTTTTACTGTCAATATAATCCAGGAAACATGTTAAGCCTTATACAAGACTTTTCGGCTGAATGTTCCTCCATCAAATCTAATGTCTACACTAGGATTCGAACTCAATATTAATCTTTTGAAAACACAAGGCGTTACATATTGTACTACATAATTCAAATAGCTACTAGCTTCTCTAACACAACTGTATTTGTTTTTAAGGTCCGTTTCATCCCGTTACTAGTAATCAGGGATTAGTTTTGACTAGTATTTGTTACCAGATATGCATCTTGGGCTAGTTACCTTGATATAGCGTTTTTGTAACAATCGTTGGGAAACGTGGGTTATAGTTAGTGATGCAACTAATAGAATAACAATTATGAAACTGTGTATCAAAAGCTGCATGAATAGTCAACCTGAATACATAATTAATGGAGAAGGAACATAAAAGAGGTCCAGAAAAACAAACTCAAGTAATAAAAAAGTTAAAAGATTCGTCTATTAGGTCCTTTCAGTCGAAAAGCGAAACACAAGTATGACATGCTTCCATTAATTGCAGAGAATGGGATTTCCTCTTCGGATTCCTACAAATTTTCATTCGTATATATATATATATAATAGGAGAAGATTAACTAGCCTAAATAATCCGTCACTTTATAACTTTCAAAATCTTTACGTCACAGATTAAATGAAACAAACGTGCTATTTATAAAAATTAGACATGAAAAGTGAATATCTGTGGTTAAAGATTGTCATTTATCATCAGAATATAGTAAAATAATAATAAGTTGAAAATACTTTGTATCTATAACTGATGAAAATATTTTAGCGGTGGTCGATTTTCGCATGACTTTTGTACATGCATAAGATTTAAAGTTGAACTTGCTCTGGAAATGTGAAATCAAGTAGCAGAATTCATCTTGTATTGGTTACGTCCTAAATAGAACGAAATACGAGTCCTGAATTTCACTGCTAACCACCATTTATCACTGTTTACAATTGGCGTGAGTTTCTGAAGTGTTATTTGGTTTTCATAAAGAGGTTAGAGGGATAACTACAGAGGTATGAAAACCAAATACATGTATATATATACATACCAGGTCATAAATCAAGGTATAGTAGTTTATTGAATTCTAACAATGAAGACTTAATTTACATTCATACAGCTTGAAGGTGAATTTAGCTGGTAAAATGAAACATCATTTAGTTAGATTGAAAGTCGGGCGTTGAACAATGCATTGTTGTTTAGTTGATGGTATCTGCGCGAAAATTCGTAAAGAGACAACATAAGTGTGACATTCGGTTGAGTACCTGGTTTGTTTATATACCATGTATAAAATCGTTAAATTTACTTTACAAATATCCTAGATATTAACTTCTTGACTGTAAGTATTCACAGATATATCTATAACCTTAACGAAACTGAAAATTTGTTTTTATTATCAAACTTAGAGATTGCATCAATCATGAAATAATTAATAATTATTCAGTAAAATGTTTATGAAAAATTCTTTTTTGAGTACAAATGGTTTGGATTTTAAGTTCAAGAAAGGATTTTGTCTAAGTTTCACATTAACTTTATTAGACAGAAAGGTAGTACACAGTAGAAGTGAAAAAAAATTGTTATTGAATCTTACTAACCATTTAATATTAAACAGAATGAACACTGAAGCCAAGTGTTAACTCTTTGTAACCAGCTGTAGTGCTTTGTTGATAGAATCTAGCCATGGATGAGACCTTTTTATTATTGTTAAATAGATCAAGTTTATTGGATAAAAATATTTGTTCATTATACTGTACATCATACGTTTTCAAAATCACTGTAGATTACATCACTGAGTACTCGAGAGAGTATTTCCGATCAATTCTTCATGAAAATTGAATGCTAAACTGATCATTACTAAACTCACGTATCTACTAACAAACAAATGGCTTCGATTTTATTTCTTTGTCTATATATAAAATCTTTCAAAGTCGACTTGTCTAATGGAGAAATTAACTTTTAAGTGCTATACTACTATAGCATAAGACACACTAATGGCTTTAAAAACCAGAAAGCAGTGAAAAGCTGTTTCATTTAATTTTAAGCTACTTCAGCCATATGATTAAATTACTTTGGTGCTTCTTCAATAATTTTTCATTTGATATAAATTCATATTAACGATTACCTACAAATCTGTTAGTTATAATTAACTTGAAGCATTGTGAAAATATGCTTTGACTCAAGTTGCCAAACCACAATAACACAACAAGACGAAACTAACATGATAAGTAGCAAATGAATCGAAATAATTTTAGTAGCCATTATAATTTGTAAACCTAAACTTTGAGAATATGGTACGAGAAGACCAAATGAAGAGGTACGGTTGAAGGAATTTCGGAACTGAAGATCTAGATCAAAATAAAGTGTGAATGTATCTGCACTAGTATGCTGAGCCTGGTCGCCCAAGGTTTACAACCGTTGACCGTATTTTTAGTGCTGACCTACAAAATGTTCATAAAATCACTATTTCTTAAATTAAAAAAATATGTAAATAATAAATACTAATATTCCTGTTCCCCTTATCTTTATATTTCACTAATGTTAATGTAAATAGATCTACCAATTAATTAAAGATATTTTTTTCTACCAGAAAGTGTCGACTAAATATTCATTGTGTCTTTTATTGACTTTCCTATCCATACAATCACTAAAAATATCCTGAATAGTTCCAATTCGGACAAGTCCAAGAAGAAAGGTAAATCATGTTAAGTATCAGGCAGTTATAAACACTATAGATGTCTTTGACAATATGAAGTTTCCATAGATGTAGTATAGCACAACATTTAAGCGCTATTACAAGTAAATCACCCTCATTATCTGTTGTAAACTAAAACATTTGACTTATCCTTTTGTTCACAACTAATCAAATGACAAGTTATAAATGAGAAAGCTTTAACCTTTATTTATGGCTAAAAACTAATACATATACATATTACACCTCTTTTCAATCATATTGCCATGATGCCTACAAACTATAATAATGATATTATTGGCACCATAATAATAAATGGAATCCATAGTCTTTTTGTCTTCAAAGAATACCGTGGAAATATTCTTTTGTTTCTTGTACATTCCGATTGTAGGTAAATGAATGAAGTGATTGAGTAAAAATAGACCAATTCAAATTTCAAGATCAAGTATAAAATCTCACAGTTGCTACTTCTATTTTTCATCATTAATCAGAATTAATCATTACGATACAAATAGTTTTATATTTTGAAATGAAGCTATCACAAACTGTTTAATTTGTAATTGGCTTCTGTATATATTATTGTGAACATTTCATTATTAAAACTAGTTTAATAGGAAAAATTCTATTCACATTTTATTTAGATGAAACGTTTTTCTAATATTACCAATACTGTCATTTGAATAATACACCACAACGTTTGTTATTTTGAATAAGGACTAACAATGTAGTTAAAAATGTGAGTTTCATCCTATTTACTACTCGACAGCTGAGTGTAACTTCATCTTTGTCTTGATATTCTCAACTATATGAAACGTTAACTTCAAATTTCATTTCTGACCGTTGCTCAGTGTATTGTCTACTACTAAATACAGGTAACATTGAAGTATAACTTCACAGTCACAATAACTAATAGACACTATTCAAATTCATTTTAAATATCAAACAAGAAAGCGAACCAAAAACCTTCACAACTGCTCATTGAAAAGCAAAATAACTTGAAACAACTTTAATATAACTATGAACTTTTAATTTACTTGCATTTATATACATAATAAATAATTATATGAGTATCCAGTAACATTTGTTGGAATGTTTAATCTTGTTAGGTCAATCAGATTTGAAGGTATTTAATTTGTACCATTTGAAAACGAGCTATCAGTACTCATAGTTTGCCATTTTTATAAATAGTTATTGGTATCAATGCCAAAACTGAAATTGATAGTTGAAAATAAATTGAGCATTGGGTAGAAAGTTATTGATAATATATAATTTTTGTTATATCCAAATGAGTAGAAAAATTGTATTTCTGAAGAAGTAGCTTACATTAAATCATGAAACGTCAGAAATACAATTTTTCCGCTCGTTACAATACAACAAAAAATATATATTTATAAGCAAAGATAAATAGTGGCTAGCAGTGGAATCCATGACGCGCGTTTCGTCCTATTTGGGACTCGTCAGCTGGATGTACCTATATCTCAGAGTTGATGTTCACTCTGAGACTCGAACCGAGTACCTTAGATAGATATTTGTAGACCATATGTGAGTTGATTTAAATCGAATCAATTAGTAGTAAACTGAAATTTAGGCATATTTTCTGAAAATATATACCGTCAATACAATGAAATTACTAAAAGATAAACTGACATAAAATAGTTGGATTAGTAACTATCATTTCACTCTGTTAGTCAATGTAACAGAAATTCATTTATTGATGGAGTTTTGTTTTTCAGAAAATTTATGAACAAATACAGGACCAAAAATCAAATCAATACAAGATACAACCAAAATAAAGAAGTAAACAATGACAGGTTAAAAGTCAACAAGAACTAATCAAAATCGAATTCTACAGGACAAGTTATTAGCTATACGTGGAGAAATTCGAACATTTCACTTCTACCTGAAGTTTATGCTGATGATGTTGTTCAGAATGACGATGAAAGCTCCAGGATCAAACCATCCAGCTCATAGAATAAAATTCCATCCAAATCATCCAGCTGAGCCACAAATCTTCACCACCATTCATTTACTCTAGATTTTAGTTCATATATTTATGTGGTTTGAATAACTGTATTAAAAACTGTATTCTGTCATTAAAATAATCAGTATAAACAATATAATCATTTTTGCATTGTAATTTTAGCAAGATTAAGGGGTATATAAAATGTAGTTTTACTAAATAGCAATACTTAAAATTAATATAAGAAAAACATTAGTCATTCTACCCTATTATTATTTAGAAAAACCATCATTTCAAGTTAAACTTGCCTACAACAATTTATTTTGTCATTTTGTCAAGTGGTTATAACATGACAACTCTTGTATATCAAAACAAAAACAATTATATTTAATCAGAAAGGAGTTTTGTGGATATTATAGTAATTTAATAGTTGAATTCACTAGTGCAAGTGTCCAATAGAGCATTTAGTCATCATTTCTCCTACAAACGGCCGTTTCGTCGTAGAATATCAGACTCCTCAGCAGTGCGAGTGGGATTGTGGATGTGCACTGCCGAGGGGTCTCATATGTTGGGAAGAAACGGCCATCCAGTGCTTTCAGGTTTTCAATGGTGATCAAGCTTTAGTTGACTCGTGAATTCAACTATTAAATTATATTTAATTTCAATGAATTTAAGAACTGATAAGATTAATTGCTATATATTATTTTTATTTATAAAAACAGCCATTTGATTTGCTTTAAAATGAAAGCATGATAAACACTTCAAATATCAAAAATCAGTATGCTAGTTTTCGATGTTTTTATATATTTATTTGATATGCGCTAGAAATGATTTTAATTACTGGTTTATTTCAACTCCATTTGGTTAGTCAGTTATAATCAATGTAGAACCTGATAAAAATGTATGTTGGCCCAATTTACCATAACACGATAGCACCACAAGATGAAATTAACATGACAAATAGTAGATAAGTTAAAAGTAGCGTAATAGCGATGGAAAACATTGAGAACATGCCTCGATAAGGTGAAATGAAAAGATGTGTATGAAGAGATTTATGAACCAATGACCTAGAAGAACAAGTGCAAACTTATTTATTTTACTGTGACCTACGATTATTCATCTTAATTAATGCTCCCAATGAGTGGTCACATATTTCTTATAGGCTGCAACTAGATAGTCTGAAACCATTGACATGAGTCAGATCAACAGTGAACAATTTCATACATTGATGGTATTTCTCAATCTGGTTGTCCCCAGCTTTCCTGAAACTTATCAGGAATTTAGAATACATAAAATATCGATGTAGATTTGAACTGCATCAACAAAGTTTTAGAAATCGATGTTGAGTTTAAAATCTTCACATAAAGGACTCACTGAACTACAAACTTGTCTGAACAAGATAAAGATTCAACTTATTTACTTACAAGTAAATATGTCCCTTAAAATAAAACGTTCTGGCATGGTGTTTAATTATATTTTATGGAGGCAATCATCTAGGGTTTATAAAATGAGAATACAGTTTTATCTTATGAATTCACATCAATGAATATTAGTGCTTAAATCCAAATCTTTATAAGTTAGTGAGTTGATCAGTTTACAATAAACGTACAGAAAAAAGCTTTGGTAAAATAGAATTAGTTGACAACAGACATAATAACTTTCTACTGATTACTTTTCTTCATGTTTTGTCCTCATCGTGAATCAGTATATTCATCAGACAAAAAAGTGTACAAGTTGTAGACAAAAACTGCCTTTGCAAACTAATCAGTACGAACTAACTAATTATCAATCCCCCCTTTTTTAAATGGTTGATAATCATTCACCATGTTTGTATGTGACTAGTAAATCAAGTAATTGCAACACTTTTTGATATTTCAAAATGAAAAAATTATTACTTACTAACATGAATATGAAATTTGGAAACTGCAAGGAGTAACACATAAAATTTAAATCAAAAGGGCACACAATTCGTCCAATAACATTGTAACTCAGACCTCAACAAGTGAATAAGCGAAAAACGTATGATAATTTCATTACAGCTCTAACTGTTGATGATAAATTCAGAACTGTTTGGATAATCATCGACAATTTCGAGGGATCCTTCAGAACCATCCATTAAGAACACGAATTTCAGAGTACAGGATGTTTTAATATTATGATCTGGGATTTTTTACAAGGTAGTATTACTCAATTAGCTCCCAGAGAAAATGTTCTAATTATGCTTTTTATTAATGTAACTGGTTCGTACTTACATGTCATCTTAACCAGATTCTCATGATAGATCAATATACTTTTATTTCCGGTGAACATTTAAACAGCAGTGTCTCTCATACTAGTACCAAGCGGGACTGATGTGATTTTATAAAAAGCATCATTTGTTTACATTTCTAGGTTGTGGCTTTTTCATAAACGCCATTAGGGTTGGAACCCCGTCCATTAAAATGGTTTGTCGCTTAATGAGCAAATCATATTGTACAATTAACTGCAAGAAATCACTTGTAACTGAACTTCTAATCTACATTATAGTTTTCAGTTTGGGGTAGTGAATGTTGTCGAATATCACTGAAATCATGTGTCGGTCAATTCTAGACAACCATTGAAAACTTGGAAGCAGTGGACTAAGATAAAATGCTCGTATAATACTTCTAAACTTTCACTAGTTGTCTAACACTGATCGGTTCGTGATTTCAACTATTAAGATATTAAAACATGAGTTTAAAGTTATAAAACGTGGAAAACTCAGCCTTTCATTCTATCCAACATCTGAAATAATGCCTATTCTTTTTAAATTATACTTTTAACAGTACAACTATAAGTCGCAGATCACTTCAAGAAATAAAATACAAAAATAGATTCATAATTTCATAAAGAGATAATGTACATGTATACTTATCTAATTTACAGTTTACAGGATTAAAACTGTGACTTTAGATCACAAAATTCATGTCATTTAAGTAGACTAATAAATTTTCTTTAAAAAAAATCGAACTGTTTCTTTTTTTATAAAATACTTCAGTAAAAAGATTTATCAAATAGGAAATTATATTTAAAAAAAGAAATTATTTACCCCCATTATATCAATAAAGTTTTTTGTTAACATAATTATTAATTCTTATTACTGATAATTAAAATTAGTGATAGAAATTAATTGTAATAATCAAGCCTACATAATAGAAAGTTATAAAATAGCATAGTCATGGGTTCGAATGTCGCGAGGCAGGATCGTGGATGCGCGATGCTCGGGAGCCCCACAATGGGACGACACGGCTGTCTAGTGCTTACAGGTTTTACATGATGGTCCAGCTTCTATTGACTCATGATTTCAACTATGAAAGTAGATAGTAGTTATTAAATGACAGATGTTTAAACAAAATGTTTATAAATCACTTAAAGTGGTTAACATTTATAATTGATTAACTTCATTCATATTAAAGTTTAACATTAGAATTTTCTGAGATGTAATTAACATACAGTGTAAATTTGCAACAATTCAAAACACCCACTTGTTGTTGTTTTACTTGTATCTTCCCTATGTTATATTGGACTGCAATTGATCGGTCTCTTATTGGCATATGTGCATCCTAGGTGGACTGCCTCGATATCGCCTGAAATCACAAGCTTTATTAGCAAAGATGGATAGTGGCTAGCAGTGGAACTCAGGACGCATGTTTGGTCTTATTTGGGACTAGTCAGATGGATGTACCTGCATCTCAGAGTTGAAAAAAATTTCATGAGATATATCTATATTATTAATCTGATTGCCCTTAAATACCCTGGTACGCCCGACAGTGAGAGAGCCTACGCTCCCTCTCACAGTGCTCTTGTACGACCAGGCGTATATAGCCTCTGTCACGGAAGTTCTACTCACTGCCTTCTCGTGGCGGGGGTGTTGTTCACGAAATTGAGAGGACGAAAAGCGAATGTCCAGCGCTTTAACTGGGTTGGTGGAAACGGAGGGTCCACCTAGGGGAGTTGGAAAACCCTGATTCCAAACCAATGGTGCACATGGGCCCCAGTATCCTGAGGGAACAAATGGCGTATGAATCAATCGTTGGTCGCTGGCTACCATGGGACTGCATCTCCTCACGATGCTCCACTGCCTTGTGGATCAGATCTTTAAGTCAAAGGCTTCGAGCGTGGCTCCCTAAGAAAACCACCTGCTTCAGTTTTGGCACCTGGGCAGTATCACAGCCCTCACACAAATCAAATGAGATTTGTGAGGCGCATATGCATCTGGTGCCTCTTTGTACCAATACTTATGTGTTTAAATAAATAATAATCTGATTACTTAGTTTATTCAGTACCTGTCTAAATAATTACATACAAATTTTAATAATAATGCTAAATAGTTTTATTTACTCATTTCTTATTTTTACTTGATGTATTGTCATCTATAACCGATTGCGTAATCTCATATTTAATGTTAATTTGATATCTCTTAGGTTTCTAACTGACTACCGTTTTAAAGAAAAACTGTTTAGATGATTAACTATCATTTATATGGTATCGCTTTTATTTTTAATCCTAAAATCTATGTAAGTATAGAACCTTGATGAGAAACTAATTGAGAAAAAATAATTATTCGCTCTACTTGTGTTTTTAATTACTTTATTTATGATTAGAATGATACATACTGATTATTACGTAGCCAACTTCAAAAACCGTAACAGAATAAAGTTTTCTACTCATTTAACATGGTCAGAAGAATAAGTAAATAAAGATGGAATTAAATTACTGAATGAAATAAATTACTCTGTCAACTTATCATGCAATATAATATTTACATCAGAAGCAAACACATAACCATGTTTAGCATTTAAAAACACCTTCCTTCATGAAGCAGAAGTTGGTTGATCTGTACATTATTTTGCTAATTTTGAAGTATGTAAACATATAATAATTATCAAAAAAAAAAAAGAAACGGACAAACAAACAAATAAACAATCGGTTACCTTTACAGTTTTTATGCAACATGTAACCTGTTTTTTTAAAAAAAATTTGTTTTCTGTATTAAGTTAATGAACTTTTAAAAGATAATATATATTTAAACTTTATTATATAATTAAATGTAGGATCTTTTTCAAGTTAATAATGCTTATAGATCTTGATCAACATATAGAAGAATGAAATTTTGTAAAATTCCAAAAAAAACAAAAAAAACAACAAACAAACATGATTATACAATTTACCATTTAACATTTACATAATTATTTAATTTCAATAATGTCGGCAATATGACCTAAATTAATTAAATGAATAAAAGAAAGAATTATTATTATTATTACTATTTACAAAATATTCATTTTATTAAACAAAGAAATTAGATCAGAAGGGGTTTTGTGGAGATTTCAGCATTTTCATAGTTGAAATCATGAGTCAATTGAAGCTAGACCACCAAGGAAAACCTGTAAGCACTGGACAGCCGTTTCGTCCCACTGTGAGACTCTTCAGCAGTGCTCATTCACGACCCCGCCTCACGAGATTCGAACCCAGGTTCTACCAGACATTAACACCATCGGATGCCGGCTCAACGGCCTATCCGTAAAGTGCTCTGGAGAGAGACTGATAGGTTCTGGGTTCGAATCTCGTGAGGCAGGATCGTGGATGAGCATTGCTGAGAAGTCCCACAGTAGGACGAAACGGCTGTCCAGTGCTTACAGGTTTTCCTTGGTGATCTAGCTTCAAATAGACTCATGATTTCAACTATGAAAAGAAAAAAATAATTTGTTCATGTTGTATCATGTAAACTTGATAAAATAACAGAAAGATTCTTTATTATTTTTTTTGTAAAATATTTTTGTATATTTCATTACATTTTAATTTAATAAAATTTTTGATGGACAAAAATGAAATGGTTAGCAAACGGTTGAGTATTTCTCTCTTTTTTTTCTTACTGTTCATTCGATATGAATAGTAGTAATTTATGTTCGTTCTTTTTTTCATATCCATTGTAACAAGAAGTGTTCTCATCATGAAATGTTGTACTAATTGACAATTGTGAATGGTGGTCTTTTACATCTATAGAAAATTCTGTATAAAAGTAATATCTGTACATAAAATGATGGAATAATATTTTGGCGTATGATTTGATATGTGCCGTAAAATAGTTGATTAAAGTTTCAGTATGCATCTAATAGTCATAGCATTACACTTAAATCAGCCCAATGAATCTAATATAATCGTAATTTCTAATGTGATAGAAGGTTATTACTGTAAAAATATAAATTGAAATCAAGCAAGAAGTACTATTTACTCTGGTATAGCTTGCCAACCATTACAAAATGTTATTCTAATTTATTAGTGTTAAAGCTGGATTCTCTAACTAGGTGGCATTATAACCTCATACTAAGTCCTGTTGACTTCACAAACTATGACTTCTAACGGGAAGATCAGGAAGTTCATATTTAAGTTATTCGTGTTTATAGTTATACAACAACTATTTATTTAAGTAGTTTTCTAGATATTTTGTGTTATTTGAAATTACTTTCTATCACGAATAAATGACCATCTAGAAGAACCATTTTTGAAAAACGGAGAATTGAGGAACTGATTTATTAAGATTTATAATAGTCGGTCCTACAACTGCTGAGACCTTTCAAATTAGAAAGCAATAGCTATTTAGGAGCTCATTTTTATAAAATTATTCCCCAATTCTAATCGATTCATTATAACAAATTATATACGGTTTATCGATAAAATAACCTGATTTTCGCTGATCTCCTTCAAAGCGATATAATTTATATAAAAATTAATCTCTTTAAATGTATATGATAGTAAAACATTCAGTCTAGTATTTGTATAAATTTCCATTACTATGGGGATAGTTTTCAGCTAATAATAAACTTATATATGGTTTTTTTTATGTCAGGCAACTTTGGAATTTAATGAATAACAACTACGAAGATTTTATTTGAAATCATATTGCATTCAACCCCTTTCATTATATATATATATATAAGGCAACCTCATAACCTTTTTATAGTTTGCTGTTAATTACAACAAACTGTCAAACATCCAAACTTAAAAATGCAAACCTTAAATATTGTGTATGTGCTTCCGAATGGATTATTTGTTGACCTTATTAATATTATTGCTAGGTTTATTACTACTATGGTTAGTGCAATAAAGATTATCATTAAAAGTGTATATCATGGTTATTATAAACGTATGGAATGTTATTGTAGGAATATATTCAACATACTTATTACTAACTTACATCAACATACACAATGTTTTACAAACGCTTCAATCGTTTACTTGTTGCTGATAAAATAAAATTTGTAATTCCGACGAAATATTTTTCATCAGTATCTTATAATCATCATTATTGTTTTATTAGTAGATGCGTCATTCAACATAGATGGAAAGAGCTTTTCCCAGTCTTTCTAGAAACAGTATACATTTCCACATAGAGGGATTGTGAATATAATTCAGTTTCATTGTTTCCATCACAAACTGAATTTATTTAAAAATCCATTTAGAACCAGTTAGGACTGTAAGCCATTAGTTGTTAACTTCATGGTTTAAAAGATGAAATCTCTCCGTGAGACTCGAAGGATCTCTTTCAGTTCTCGGTGAGGTCATTAATGCTTGCTACTAGAACGTTCTATATTAGAACAAAAATGGTCCCTAGTGTCTTCTAGTTTTAAATGGTCGCTGAACTAAAGGCAGTCTCTGAAGCCAACTACGAAATGTAAATTTCCTTCACTCTGAAAGTTTGCCAATTACTAACTAAATATTTCTCAACTAATTCCTGAAAGTTTTATTAGTCTGCCCTATTTAACCGAATCAAGTAAACATTTTACAGTTTAAATAAACTGTTTTCTAAGCTTATCAACTGGAGTTTATCCAGTTACTAAGGTCTGAAAATATAAAATAATCTAGTTTAATTTTGAATATCATCAGAAGGCAAGTATTTTTAATACGTACTCCACTTACTTTTCATCGCCGAAGATTTTTAAACTATTGTTACCGACGATCGATTAGGAGATCAATAAATTTCTTTTTCTAATTGTTTACAATGAATTCAAAAAAGGTTTACCAAGTAATTATCCTTCTTCATTGTCATCATCGTTGTACTGAAAAGATCGAAAATGAAAGCTTCGCAAATAGAATGTCCAGCTTACACAACACAATATCATCACAATCGTCTTTTTTCTTTACAATCTATCATTTGGGTGGAGTCATTTCTTTGAACAGTATTATAATAATACAAATGAAAGTGTTTCTTAAGTAACATCTAAGTTTAGTTTTAGTCAAGAAAGTTTATTTCATTATAGTGACGAATAACGATCACAGTTAACTTTTCAGAACAGTGATTCAAATAATTCAACTAAACTATGCAATTGAATCGACCACTTGGTGCACACCGTTGTACCGAACTGTTCAAATGTTTAGAGTTCATTAGCTGGATGTTTTAGGAGTGTTCGGATTATATCTAACCCTTTGTGATGAATTATCTATTTATACCATTATATTATTCAATACAAAAATATCAGCAATTAATGGGGAATGGCTTACTCGTAGCTTTACTGAAATGAAAGGAATTTAACCGAAGCTTGATAAAAAAGAAGAAAACAGAGATTTGAGCAGAACTATATGAATTCATTTTAATTCGTCAGGTTTCCATAAGCTCTTTACAACTTATAATTTATTAAAATCAAAATTATACACACTAAGTAATGAATATGTACCATTATGGTTATGGAAATATTTAAATAAAGTTAGGAAGGTTGAAAAAAATACTACAAGTAAGTATTATGTACAAGAGAATATTGTATGACATGAAAAGTAGTAATAAAACACTATATACTTAACAACTAACTGATTATATAATAAAATATTTGAGCATAGATTATTGGTTATCAGGAATAACAAGAGTCTGTGAGCTATATGTAAAAATAAGAATATGAAGAGGATTAAAATACGATACAATTGAAATGAGAGAGAAGTTAAAAGAAGGTCTAATAAGATAAAGGCAATTTTACTATGGTAAGGGAAGATTTTTCAATGTATATTTTTGTAGACGTCAATCAAGCTTCATACGATTGTTATTTATGTGCAGTGGCGTGATCATAGACGAAATATATGAATAGTTTCAGATAACTAAAACGAAATCCCAAATGGAAATTATATTTAAAAGAGCAAGGGCGAAGATTCTAGCAGAATAAAAGGAATTCATTTTATTTCTCTTGGATCTCTTCAGCTGCTTACAAACTGTGTTATTTAAAAAACCCTAACCATACGAAAGAAAACGAATTCATGGTATTATTTTAGAATCCTTGCTGTTGTCCTCTTCAAAATGATAAACAGAGAACCCTATGTATGAAATTTCTCAAAAAAACACCTCCCTGCACAATTATCTAGGTCACTGAATCACTTCGTGACATTACGCTGCATGATATCAAGAGAAGTGACAAGAATTAAGTTTAATGGAGAATGTCTCACCAAAAACAAGTACTGATAGGATAGATGCAGAAGCTCGATTCAAAAATTTGTTTGACCAGTTAAGTGATTTGCATTCAGTGAGTGAAGAAAAGAATGAGTGGTTCAAATCAAAGTTAGCTGATATTACCGACCAATATTTCGTTCCATCGACACCAAAGTCGAATATCCTAACAAAGAATATCTGAACGCCTTAAGAAACACTAAACAAAATAACGAGGTAATGATCTTACAACCGGACACAGGTTCAAGTGTCGTCCCAATGAACACAGCTGATTATATCACTAAGATTAATCGTAGACGATCAACTGAGATTCAAGGTAGATAAATTCAACAAGGATTTAACTGATTTAACAGAAAAACAAATAACAGACATGCTTGGAAAACTTCTAAAAGGAAAATGATTGCTAATTCTACTTACAATGATCTAAGACCACGTGGCTCACATCTACCTCATATGTATGGTTTACCAAAAGTTCATGAACATGAAGTTCCCCTTAGACCTATCCTATGAATGATCAACTCACCATATCATAAAGTTAAAATATGGCTAGCAGAAAAACTAGAGCCTTTTCATCGAAGACTATGAACATATACGTTAAGAGATTCATTCCAGTTTGCTGATAGACTAAATTATGCGAATGTCGCCGATAAGTTCATGGTTTCTTTTGATGTAACATTCTTGCTCATCAAGATACTTTTTTTAAAACTATTGGTATAATTTGTCAGAAGTATGATCTCCTACCTTTACGAGCCCCAGAATTAAAAGAAACTACTACTAAAATGCATAACAGACATTCAATTCTAGTTTAATAACATCACATATCGTCAAATCGGTGGCGTAGCAATGGGAAGTCCATTAGGTCCAAGTATGGCAGATATTTTTATGGGGTATTTTGAAAACACGGTATTTAAATAGGCGATTAAAGGAACGACGGAATATTCCAGATATGTTGATGACATGTTTATTATCTGTAACAATAAACAAAATGCAATGCACCTGCTAAAACTCTTCTATAATGCTCATCCTAACATACAATTTACTATGGAACACGAACAGAATGAAATGTTCCACTTTCTTGATGTTGCCATAAAACGTAAGGGAGACGGGACCAATATCTATAAATCTAAACTTCAAAGGTGATGATGTCGCAAACACAATCAACAGAAGACTGAACACTGCATTATCCAGAACTTAAACGGCAGCCAAACTTTTAATTCTGTATTAAACAACATGTTCAATAACTCAATCCAAGGTTAACAAGCAACCCTTGCATGTTACCGCCAACTATGTTTATAAATTTACGTGTACCTGCCAAAGCAGCTACATTAGCCGAACAGAAATGAGGGCATATCTTAGATTTCTTGAATATGTTCCTAAAAGTCTCAGAACAAGAGAAAGAAAGACTCTAAACAGTGCAATTACCAAACATCTTGATACAGGACATCAGGTCGATACCTTGCAATCTTTCAAGGTGATTAATTAACATGCAAACTCCAGTTTTCTGAAGCCGTTGCTATCAGACGTCAAAAATCTGACTTATGTGTTCAAAAGGAGTTGGTTATTAATCTTTCCTTGCCTTGGTGACAAATATTATCTCGCTGCAACTAACTTTTTTTTCTAACTCTTTCTTGCTCTTATTACATTATTGAGTTTTATTTCAACTATCTTCCAAAGTAGTAATCTTATTTTATCAACTGAGCTTCACTCATTTTATTCCTAGCAACGTCTACTCATTACGTAATCACTTATTTCTGGCCACTTGAACTGTTATCTCAATCAATGTTGTAGAATGTTCTTTCACAAAAGGTAATATTTTGCCACCTATAACCAAACTGTTTAGTGCACATGGATTTGTAAATCTGTCACCATTCTCGTTTCTTTTCCCCAGTCAGTCCATGTCGTCCCATTATATCTTAATATCTGATGTTGCCCATCCCAACTTTGGCATTCAGAACTCCTATCAGCATGGTGAAATCCTCTCCTGTGCATTTCGCTATGATTGACTGCAGCCTCTCGGAGAGCTGACCTTTAACGACGTCTTTGCTATCATTGTTGGGTACACAACATCGGATAACACTCTTCGTGATTCCCTTCTTCTTTCTTTTGAATGACTCTTTGATGATCCTGAATCCATGAGATTCCCACTCAATAAGTGCATCCCGTGCTTCTTTGGACAACATCAGAGCAACTCCCTGAGCATGTGGAGCATTTGCTTCCTCGTGGCTAGAGTACAGTAGCACCTCTACTGAAACTATTCTTTGCTGCCTAGGTTCGGTCCAATGGGTTTCGCTGATTCCCAGCACTGCCAAGTTGTATCTTCTCATTTCCGTTGCTATTTGGCTGGTCTTTCCTGTCTCCCACATTGTCCGGACGTTCCATGTACCTATAAAGAGTGTTGCTCTGGTTGTTGATTAATTGGTATCATGACTTCCGAAGAAACTGAGCTTTCATCATGAGGCGTCATAATTCTTCCTTCGACTCCCATGGTAGAGTTTAAATGGTTTAATATGTTTAATCTGGTTGGCGTTTTTAGCAAGGTTCTTTTTTGAGGAATAGGGTTGCCGACCTCATACCTAACCTTTCTTCTTTACCCGGTCTTAGGACCGGTAGTAGCCCTAGAGTAGTTACAGGTGGAGTTGTATTTGTAATTATTAAATATATAAGTGAACCTAAGAAGTGTTTCTTACATTTATTTGAAAAAATATCGGGCAAAAAACCGGAAGATTCCAAACGTCACCGAATGGTAGTTTTATTTTAATTAAGGTCTTCCAAGAAAGTTACACCCACTATCTTAGATGAAACTAAACTCAAGATCAACTTGTCTCAAAAATGGTGTGATCGATAATGTAAACATATTTTTGTTCATTTAATAAGTCAACAAAAAAACTAAAGGAGAAATGCGGCCTGTATTCTTTGAACAATTACAGTGTTTTATCCAATCACTCAGTTTCTTCTAGTAAACAGATTGAGTTCAGAAAACATGAATACTATTCGTCAAGATAACCCAAAGGATTTGATAATGGTAAATCTTAAACTCGCTTGAATCATAAATGATGACAGACGAATATGATCCTTATTTATGAACTCGACTGCATCATTGAAATATGAATTTAATATAAATTAAAAGAATTATGACTTCATCTGAAACTATTTATTTCCCGATCATGTTGTTGTATTAACGAGTCAGTTTTAGTGTATAATTGAGATTACTATCTTTATGATTTTAATTATCCAGTTTTACTATTGTCAAAATTTAGATACTTTTGTTATTTTTCGTCTAATGAATTTTAATTGTGTTTTGTATTTTTTACTAGTTCGCAGATTATATAAAATGTATTGATTTGAAATTCCTCTTTTTTCATAGACGAAGATATCAGACGTGAAATAAACAGGAGTGGTGATAGACACAATGCATTTCGTTATTCTCGTCCCAGTCTTTCTTTTTCGTTCAATACCATAGCTAGCAATATTTTTGTCCATATCCGAACATTTGTACGCATGATGTTCTCAAACATTTTGACAAAAGTTTGGGTTTTTGTTCATACTGGTCAAATTTATAGATTCCCAATAATATTCAGTTATTTGACGATGACAATGATAAAGCTGTATGGATCGGTAATGAAAGCTCTTCACATCACATAATCCAGCCCAATGGATGCATTATTGTTAAACAGATTCACTTAAGCTATGAGCGTTGTTACTCCAAATTACTGACTTATTTTCCAAGTCTGCACTCCTACTAATAAGTAGTTCAATCTATCATGGGTTATTGATGTTAACATTATTAAACCTGAATAAAACCTTGAATTCTGTCAAGATAGTTTGAATAACAAAATGGATGGCAATTGGAACCCGTAACACCATTGCTCTAGTTTGATGTTATATAATAATTAGTCTAAAATCCTCAATTCATATGAAAGCAAGTGTGCTACACACCTAATCCTTTGAAACTCAATAATCAGTATTTTCTAAATGTAATTAACTTTATCCTATCAACTACTGCTATCTAATCAACAAGTTTGTTAACTTATGATATGTATCCATATGACAGAATAACGATTACTGTCTACTGAAAATTACACTTTACAATACAAGTCCCTCTTTTTAAATTCATTCAATGTGTGATACAGTGCAGTCATTAGCTTGCCGAATCAGTTTTGTTCGGAATGAACAGAATCATTTACTCGAGAATAATTTCTATGAAAAACTACCAGCAAACTGAAATATAATATGAACAACAGGCTTGTTTCAGTTCATATTTTCCCAATACTGCATACCCACTGTTCATAGCCTTAATTTAGGTCTCTTAAAGAAGCCATTATCTTACGACCATTGATTTGGAATCTAGTGGTCTACATTTCAGACTTCATTCAGTGCAAACTTAGATTGTGTCAGTCTCTGATGCTCCCTATTTTCCAACTGAAGTAATCTTTGCAATCTGTTTCACCAGAAACATTTTGTTTGATATATCAAAGCTCATTTAGGGATTCTTAGATTTACTTTCTAAAACCAGGATGTCTGTTTAATAAATAAGCAAGACTTAATAGCAGTCAAAAATAATAATCTAATCAAGAATAGTTTAAATAAAAACTAGTTCTATGTGTTTTAGAAAACAATTCAATCCAATAGACTAATCACTAACTGTCGATTACTTAGTAACAACCAATATAATGTATCCCAAGTCATTTATAATGCTGATCAAATGTTATCATTCAAGTTAGGATGTGGACACTAGTTTAAGTAACTCGACTTCCTTTGCACAACGTGGAGATATTATGGCGAAAACGCCACTGCTTCCAGGTCTACAGTAGTTGTCTAATTTCGATCGATTCATGATCTAAATAAAATATGTGGTGGCCGGAATTAGTCGACAGGAAATCATGGACCAAGGTTTTGTGTTATTTGACTGGTACATCTTGCTTAAAGTGGTAAGGAGTACAAAACCCAGGTGAAGAGTTTCTTGTGTACTAACTCTGACAACAGCCCTAAAGATTAGATAAATTATATTAGTGGTCATTTCATGTTTCTTCAGAATGTAGGAAATGAAACACATTTTTGATGAAACATATTCATTCTACAAGTATCGTAGCTGATCAAAAGAAGGTTCGCGAAAAACGTAATTTAGAACGTCTTCTTTATAGTTTTTCTATTCTGCACAAAAACATCATGCTCTAAATAAAGGTTTCAGCAATCGAATTTTCAATCCACATTGAACTTTAGGAATATTTAGAGTCATTTATTCAACTGAATACTAACACTACTAAATATGGATTGATGTTTACACTTACACCTATTACCCCTACTGAGGCATAGGCCACCGACCACAATTCCACAAATAACTCTGTCATGAGATCTACTTTCCAATAATGTACTAGATAATTCAAGACTACTGAAGCCGGTTTAAAAAATTCCCAATGTATCAATTATTTGGATTTCGTAATTATTCAATATTACATCATTACGTATCCAAAATTTATTAGCATGATTCAACAGTCCCTTGAAATATTTTGTTGATATAAAATGTCTATGAATAAAGCTATAAAGCTATAAAGTATAAAGCTTCTATGGAATCACCAAATCTAAGATAATTCAAATATCTGTAAATAACTGCTAGAAAATATCATAAATTGAACATCTGCATGACAGTACACACGAACAGATAAAGGATACGAATGTGAACTATGAGGAAATTGAGAAGTACTAGTTTAAAGAACAAGAGAATCACCTTGAACTCGACAAGCGTGAATGCGCAACTACATGTCGTCCTACAAAAATAATCATTTATGAAACGTAATATATGCGCATTTTATGGAAACATAAAAACGAACTGTAATCTTCTGCCACCTGAATGAATATATAAATAGACCTTATTGCAGAAACGATGTTTAGTTTCATTTCAAAGTACAAAAGCTTATAGTTTATCCCATATTGTCCAGAATTATGTTAAACGTACTTAGTTTAATTGCTCCGGTATTATTCAACTAATAACATCAATTTAATTTATCATCTGATTTAAGGAGGTTGAGCTGGGTTTACATTTACCTAAGTAAAGGTTATAGTATTTCGGTTACTAAGGTTATCTATAATATCTCTCATTAATTTCATTTAAATGTTTAGTATTTCTGCTTTGAAAAAGTTTATAAGAATTGTGCACTGACAAAATAAATTGAGAAATAAACAGTTAAACTATATGATTACAGTGTTTATTGACAGCAGTTAGTGAATAGAATCTGTATGCATCTTTTTATTCGCATCAATGCTTAATTTTGTTACTCTGTAAAATAGCCAAAAGACATATTAAAGACTTTTTACGCTAACCTCTTAAATTATAGCAATGCACAGAAAACTACAACATTATCATATGTATGACAGTCCAGATCCTCTTACATATACTCTCCAAATATAATTTACCGAGGGCAATCCATCTGCATCTAGCGGTTAAATTTCGATTCTTCTTTTAAGAAAGATTACTTGGCATATATAATCAGTGTTAAATATGTTATTTGAAAGTTACATAAGGCTGATAATCACCAAGAATGCACTGTACGTCATGTTACACTGTGAACCTGTTATAACTTGTGGCCTGAGTACCCTGTTGATGTATAACGTGACGATGCCGCCAATTAGAATATGGTGAATTATCGATAGGACCAATGACATACGAAACCCGTACGAGCAGTCTAGAGTCCTTATCGGTCCCACTGCCCGCCTAGCCCATTCTGTTAAGTCCAGAACACCGAAAACAGCCTCTGTAATGTGAATCATTTATTTCAAACATACTGGGTTTATATACCAACCAGACAGACCACATCGTACAATAAAATAAGAAACAATATTTGTACAAGATTTAGCCAACTGTGGCTGTGAATAAGGGAGATAGTAATTGATAGACAGGACATACTTTAAGAATGGTAAATCGTATAATAATATTTCACAGGTCAAAATAAAGCTTATAATAAGAGGGACATGAATATGAATAGTTCAGTTGTTCAGTAACTATACGATAAAAATATATGTATCATATCGGTCCATAAATAGTTCTCAAAAGTTCCCATTTATAATTCTCTTCGGGATATAACAAAACCAAAGTTGAAATTTACCATGTACGAGAATGGAATTGAATAGGAAAATGATATATAAGGCAAAGAAAAGATTAACCGATCATCATCACAGTATATCACAACTAGCCTACTCATATGGTTACTCAGCTTGTTCCACAATAGAGTTAGGATTCTAAACACGTTACTATATACAAGAGATGGACCATCGTAACGATATAGCAATTGTAGTTTAAGTATATATATATATATATATATATATATATATATATATATATATATATAGGTGGACTAATTAATTAAAATATAATTTATTTCAAAAAATATATTTACCAATGTCATATATAACCTAAAAAATAGACGTCAATTATTTATGTATCCAATATCCCATTACTTCTTTAAAGGTATAAATATAAAAAATACGTAATTAGGACGTAAACGTTTGGTAACATACAGTTCAAATGTTTTTCTTGTTTCACTAGTTTTACATTTATGCCAAACGCTTCATAACTCTACCTCTTCAAATGTACGACTTTTTATGTAACCTTACGGGTATTTTTAGAAAAATGACATGTTATATGTGTGTATATAGAGATTTGTATTATTTATGAAAATAATAATTTACTCGGATCCCTCAATAATTGAAGAGAAAAAATATAATTTACATTCAAATCAACTTTGTGCATGCACAATCTTTCTGTTTGTTAAGTTAAGGATCCGAGCTCATCGACTGAAGTTTTATCAAACATAAATCAATATAACTTGGTACCGACAAAAGAGCAATAGATAAAAAATGTTTATTATCATTTAGGATTTGCATGTCAGTTGCGTAATCTTCAAATCAGTTATCTGAATATTAGATATTTACTGTATCATATTTATTTACGTAAAAAAAACACAATATAAGGCGTGAATGATGAAAAGTATGATATTGTAATTAATAGATATCTAACTGAGAATAATATTACTGTTGAAAGGGAGATGTACAAAGAATAGAATATATAAAATAGAGAAAAAATTGAAAATACAAAACTACTATTCGATAAGAAAACAAAGTTCATTAAAACTTAGTAGTGAAAGCACTTGACAATAAGTAGCGTGGAACAAGTACTTGTTTAAAACAATATAGTAGTTAAAAAAAGGGGTTACAAACGATCATGGTTTGAAATCCATTACACGATACAACAAGTTTTATTTCATATTTCTTTAATGAGAATGTTTCAATAATCTACACTTAATAAAACAAGCTATTTTATTAACTTGATCAATAATTAGAGTCAAACTTTCCATCTTCTCACGACAATTAATTAGTTTTCACATTACCTATATTCACACCATTTTAGAGAAGTAAGAATCAACGCTTTTTTATGAGTGGAGAGAAAAGGCTATCACAGTATGAATCAATGACTCAATATTCAGACAGAAGCTTAACTAACAATGATTTCTTTATGTTTCTTACCCTATAGATTGAAAACGTTTTGCTAGAAAATTGTTTTCTTAGGGCAGTTAATTTGATATCTAATAAACACAACAATACAAGGATATTCTAGTATCTTGCAGAATATTTGCAATGTTTTATAACATAGAATGTTTGAGTAACTGAACACCAATCAAATTATTCAGTTGTTTTTGAACAAAAACACTAAACAATTATCATAAACTCATTTAACCAATTAAAAAAAAACCATGGTAACAATCTTCGTTTTACAAATACAGTTTACACTAGTTCTGTATAGAAAATGTTTTTCATTTAGCTGATAAGTACAAGACCTTATATCCTAGTTAACATTAGTTCACTACTTAGAAGAAACGTAAAATAGGTAAACATATATATACCAAGCATCTTTCCTTGTATAATCCAATACACTTATAATTTCATTGAAATATACATAAACAAATATGTATATTGTATGATTTATGGTAAATGTTAAAACTCTTATGTACTTTATAAGAATATATATATATACAAAACAATATTTGTTGACATTAGTAACCTCTTGCCACTGAATAAAACACAATTTGATAGATCTATAGAATAATAATAATAATAAATACCTAATTATTATTGGGAAGAAACAAAGAAGAAGAATGTATAATGATCCAACTGAATAATAGGCCAAGATAATTATAGTGATTATTATTACCAGTAATTTATTGTATGGAATGTCTATAAGTTCATTGAACATTAAATAACAAATAAAAAAACATCAGGTTAATTATTCAAAAGTAGTTTCACAAAAATTATACTTTAAATTATAATTGTTTATATTCAATATCTTTGTTCTTTTACAGATTTAAACAAACAAACTGAACAAATAATAATTCATTTCGTCCTTTTGTTTTTAATTTACACAAATTTATCTACCGGTTTAGGATTTATGTTTTATCAACTCAACAATTTAAATTTGGTAATAGCTCTTATGACATTTAGTTAACAAGGAAAAAACCTTTTGATGCACTTGATTAGATCATTTTTAAATACCACTTAGATTAATCAATTATTTATATTGAAAACTATATGAATACATTTCATGTCCGGGTAGATCATAATCTATTGATTGCTAAGGTGAATGTCTCTAGGAAAAGAAGCCTCTGACCGTACAACTGAGTAATATAGCAATGAAGCTCCACATGATTGTCAGTTTCTTTAAATGTTGTATATAATCGTAAGCAGAGATGGATAGTGGCTAGCAGTG
>NC_031495.1:27185686-27198490 GCF_000237925.1 Schistosoma mansoni
CAGGTACATCCAGCTGACGAGTCCCGAATAAGATGAAGCGCGCGTCCTGGGTTCGACTGCTAGCCATTATCCATCTCTGCTTACCATGCCTGTGAATTAGGGCTATATCGAGGCAATACGCACAGTATGCACATATGCCAATTGGAGACTGACCAGTTGCAGTCCTAACACATCGATGGGAAGATTCAAACAAACGATACTAAATGAGTTGTATATAATCGTTGATAATAAGTCTCCGTGTTTTTATGTATGAATAGATGAAATCGAACTATTGGGATATTATTAGTTTTGTAGTTTGTTTAGCAAAATGGTACATGAAATATGAGGAAAATACAGCATGTGATTAGTTACCGATGAAAAATCTCAGTGACTGGTGTTTTTTATTGGTTGATTAGGCAAAGTCATTGACTGATGTAAATTATCAGATGAACAAAACGAATTTTGATATTACTTTTTAGAAGTCCTTTGGAAATCTGACCTAATTGTTTAAAATATGAAGACAACATTTCAAACACAGATTTCTGAAAGACGTGATCTTCAACTCTAAAACAACTTACACTATTTGTTTACTCGGTTGAATTTATTTATTCGGTACAACCTTGCTATAATACCAGACTTACGCGCACTTTAAGATGTTTACAACCCTTATAAACCCATAAGAAAACTTATAGGCTAAGTAATAGACATATAATTGAAATACAATCTAGATTAAAGTTACACAGCATTTTTATATAGCTTGAAAATTTATCACTATTCGTAATCGGTTATTCTATTTTAAAGTCAAAGTACATTTAGTGGAAAAAATAACCCGTACTAATGAAGACACGTTAGATAGTAAAAAGTGTCTGCTATCGTGTAATCCATAACCTTTATAATAAACAAAGTCTAGGTTATTTGGAGGTAAGGTAAATAAATCAGTAATCTAAAAACTAAATAGATCAAAAAAGTTCAACTTATAAATGAATACCGAAGTGGTCAAGTTTCAGAGCATGTTTTTTGGTTACAAAAATTATAAATAAGACTAAAAACTTTAATTCCAATGCCATAGTAGGAACGTTTTTTGTAGGATATTTTAAACCCTCGTTTTGAAAATCACAACTAAATCAACTTTCACTAGACAATTGTGTAGAGAATCTTCTACGAAATAGAAGTTACGGATCGACTGTAATGGTTAGAATTTATACTTGTACTCTTAAACCTAGGTAGATACTGATTTTTAATACTTTTTGTCCTAGGGTAATAACTTTTAGTCTGTTTAAAACAGAAATATTCGCTTCCTCTTGTAAGAGATATGATCAGACGAAATGTTTTGATTGACAAGAGATTAGCGGTAAAAACGTGTACAATAACTATTGACTATAAATTTCTTACTTAGGTAATTAAATCCACTGATTACATTTATTCATCTTCCCATTATTCATGAATGCAATATATTGAGGCAAGTATATCAGCAAATGATTTTTCACAGTTAATCAAATGTGCACAAAAGTTGGCACTCGGAAAAAGAAGCATTAATATCATTACCAATTTGGCTAAAGCAACTGTTCCACACTAATCATAACAAAGTCTTCATATAATTATTGAATTATTACCTACAAATAACTCAATAAAAACCAGTATATTGCAACTTATTTACTTCAGACATTACGATTTATCTTTACTAGTAAATGTCATCATATATATATGTATTACAAGTAAATAATAAATAAAAAGATTAGTATAATTCCATAATTTACGTATGTTGTAGCCATCCAATATAAATTGGATTGACAATGAAAGTATATTTCTTTATTTTTTCAGACAAAAAAATTAGATAAATTCACAATTTTGTCAAATTTATTGCAACTACTGTCTTTAATTTCCACAATATGCACTTTACATTAGGCTAAATAAGTAATATCAGTCCATAATGAATTGCTCTCATTCAATTCTCATCATTTTGATTTGATTTCGTGGAAAGAGAAAGACATTTAATTAGACAAATTAAGATTGGCCAGATTGAAAAGAGAAACATTTTAAATGATCTCAATAATACATTACACGGATAACAATTTTTCATGTTTCTTTGTCGGTAATACTTTAAAAAGAAAACAGTACACGATATTTACACTAACATTTGATCTGAATCTCTGTCGAGCGTTTTCAAATCATTTGTTTAAAATCTCATTCATAACTTATACAAGGATATAATGTAGATAATAGAATGAAATATATCACAAGTGAATCTTGAGCCCTTTGTTTTTTTGTTGACTGGTTATAAAATATGAGGCAGAAATGCTACATTCATTTTCACTTTAATATATCTAAATGATTAAATCATTTTGATCTAGTTTAATTAATACTACGTCATTTTATATATGAATTATTGAACTTAGGATTAATATTAATTACCCATTGTTTATTCCAGCTCTTAGCTAGTGACCGTGATACATTGAACAATGCGCATACTAATGGACTTAAATCTCTGGATTAAATTGTTTGGTTTACCTACTGACCAACTCCTGTTGAATAATTCGAATTCATTTAAATTTCGGTTTTACATTTAGTGAACCTTCATGAGAAAAAGATGCATTGTAGCAACAATTTGGCGGCTATAACATATGACTGAGTTACTGGTTCAAATCCCGTTCAACTTGCTTCGATCGTGATGGCCTTATATTGTTTATGAAGGGTTGTTGAAGTCAATCCCAAAGGTTTACTTGTAATATTTTTAATTAATATATCTTACTCAAGAATATATTCTTTTATGAGGGATGATTATAGTTTCTCCATGTACAAAAACTCACTGATTATTGTGAACATTTTACTTATGTTTGTATAGAAATATTTTGAAGTCTTAGCCTGTAATTACTGAAAACAGGATACCCATGACAGTTGTTTCATTTATAGTTAATGGTTTTGTTATGTTTAGCTAAGAACGTATGACTAGAAAAAACTCTCAACGTTAATCGATGCTATTAATCAAATATAACCCATTCCATTTATTTATTACATGGTAAGTTTATCAAAGAAAGTCTAGACAACCGTGCGCAAATTTAGTAATAATATCATTCGCAAATGGCATACAATCTTGGTACAACGAAAGTGCTTAATGACCGAACGAATAACAAGGGTAAATTATATGCTGATTTCACCACATGTGATATAAATCAAGCATACAATGTCATAATTAAACAAAACATCCCACAAAACTTAAACAATAAAAAATACTACTTAATGAGATGGCTTTTTGATGAATTTGTGAAAGCCGTAAAGTCTAAGGACTTTCAGGAATGTTTAACTATAAATAAGATCAAACACAGAGCCTCCTAGTTTTACGATATGTATAAAACCATTGAACTGCTGAGTAAGAATAAATTACTCATTGATTTTCAATGATTCCACAGTTAATATCAGTTTGGTGACTAAAATTATCTTAAGGAAATATTACGTCAGTAAATGTGAAAACACAGAAGATGAGTGTCGGGATTATGAAACAAGAACAATGTTCAATGCAATCACATTGTATTCAAAATGGCGATAATAATGTTCACTTGATTTAACTACCTATTTAAATAGAAAAGAGAATTCTTACTATAAAATATCGCAACCATACTTAATATATTACTAACTAGAAAAAGTTGAAGAAAATAACCAGTAACTCCAGTTCAGATAGTGTACTTTTGACATTATAAAATATTTACAATCGTGAGCAATTGTATGTATCTTATTCTAAAAGTTGACAGCTTAATGCTGACAAGACACAACGCTACACTCGGATAACATATATTAGAAATATGATTGAGCCTTGGATTTAGCTCAACAGAAATAGTTTATTGTTGTTAACGGCATTCGAAGTGTTTGAGTCTTCTTTAGCATAACTGGCATACTGGATTTAATCATTTTATGTTAAAACTTAGTAAACAATGAACCGACCAACGAATAACAACAGTATTTTTTTCTTCAACTTTTTAGCTTTTACTAATTTTGAAGTGATGCTAGTCAATACATTTTCTTCTTGAATTGTCACTTTTATGCTGAATATAATGCTTATGTGGAGACACGAGATTAGAAACCTGACTGGTTGGTTTTGACAAACTAAAGAAACAAAACGATTATTACAATTGACCAGATAGAAGACAAGTACGCCCAACATTTAAGAAAAGTTGTTCGAGACTGACAAACATTGGCTGAACACTAGTGAATTGAATTGAAAGACTGATCGCTGGTATTCTACTTGTTCAATATTCTTATAATGATTAAGACGTCTTTATAGAAGTAGGCATATTGAATGTCTAATTATTTTCGCAAACACAACCAGGAACACTAATAGCGTGTACTTGTAAAGAAATATTACCTGCTCTCACTTATCATTGCCTTTCAAGTTATTTACCATGAAATTCCTGAAATACATAATAACTAAGGGTGGTATGTTAAATCCAGGATCAGTAGTATTAATACATATAGTGTAATTCGTTTAAACGTATGATTCGTGAACTCAGCTTAAGGTGATAACAGCAGCCTGTCTAAATCAAAATACTGTTTACCGGTAGAAAATCGAATAGTCTTACCATCAAGCCTTGAACCCATTTCTTTTCGATTAGAGGGAAATTATAAGCATGAACGCAACCCATAGAACTAGCAGCTTGAAGACAATCAAGAAAACCCAAATGGGTTAAGACTACGTATGTAGATTGTTATTATGACGATCATTTTCAAACAATTTGTTATCAATTCATCTTCAAAAAGACAACAATGTACATTTGTCGTGAAAGTCAGTTGATTAAAGAACACATTTACATGCGTAAAAATGATGAAACAAAACCAACAGATAAACGGTTTCACCTTGAATATTTTCACCAAAAAATTTGATGGTAAAAAGACAAAATGTGTACTGAGGCACAAAATATTTTAAAACAATTAAAGTATTGACCATAAGTACCATTGGAAAAGTTACAGAATTTATTAGATATTTTCACATTTTGTTGATTTTCTGCATTTCGAACACAACAAAAAACTACTCACATTCAATAATTGTGCTACTAATAGTAGTCATAGTAGTAATAGCAATGGTATTAACAGTGAATTCAACCAATAATAAAGTATCATTTATATAAATCGGACTATTAGTGATGAATTCAAAAGATCGCCATCTTCTAGTGTTTGTGTATCTTCATTTAACTCACGAGTTGGATATGATGTCATCAATGCAAATAATCTGGAAGCCAAATCTGGTCTTTCACTAAAATTTTGAAGGGAGCAAAACAAAAATAAAGATTATATATATATATATATATATATATATGCTAAACAATTAAAATTCCTAAAATATTAAAAACTAATTTAAACAAATTGCCATGAGAAAGGCAAACAAATCATACTGAATAAATAATTTGTGTTACCTTATCGAGAATAACAACTATTCAGTAGTGACAATTTGTCTAAAATACAACCGACAGTGGAAATTACACCCTGTACCCCATTAGATTAGAAATAAAGTTTAGGTGGAGAAACGACCATGCGTTTAAAGATTTCTGCAACCAACAGTTCTAATCATCAGGGTTTTAAGTCTTTACTCTAACACTGCTCACTTTAAATCAATCAACCAATCAACGAAAACCATGGATTATTGAAAGTGTTTCACTTTCAGTTTGAAATCCTCATCAGTATAGATCTACAGCTAAGTGAAAAATCAAATTCAGTAGCTTCGAACCTCGTAGTGAGGATAATACATTCAGAGCTTCGAAAGGAATTCGCGAATTTCTATTGAGAAATAGTAGGCAGTAAGGTTCTAACTATGTCACGAATAGTGCAAGTCTTTTTGATGTCATGCAATGTTTGTCGCTACTGATCTTTACCAATTGTTCGGTGCTATTTAGTTCCCGATAATTTTCTAGCTGATGCAGGTACATGATTGGGCGGTGGCTTAATGGCTGAGAGCCTTACACATTAAGTGTGGATAAATGCTAAGCTCACAAATCTGTACATGGTATATGAGTTTTTTCCAGGTCCGTTATGAGAACAGCCTCGTTGATGCTTAGTTATCATTAAAGAAACGTTAGTTGAACGGTTATATCAAAAGATGTATTTGACACAGTGATACTAAAAGTAGACTAAACCAGATTAATAATAAGTATAACTTTCTTATTGTGGATTGATATTTTCTCTTTTTCAATGTGCAAACGAAATCACCGGTTAACTGTTGATAATATAGGAAGCCTTTTTCTTGATGGAATTAACTTCCGATATTGATTTCATGTACATTATAGGAAAAAGTCAACCAATTAAATCAATTTACATATAAGAAACACTATTTTAATGTTTGATAAAATATAGTAAGACAATTTCCAACACTCCTGTAATTTGACCAGAAAAAGTTGGGTCATTACATGAAAATTACAAAAGTTTAGGGGAATAACATTTCATATATTGTTTAGACATCATTAAACTTAAAATTACTATTACGACTAATGTCAGTGAGTACTGAGAAACGTATATATCTCGTGAAATTACGTTTTATACACAGAAAATTGTATTGAAATAACTCAAAAGAAAACTTAAATAATTATAGATGTGATTAAAGAAAGTCACCTATATTTACTGTGGTGTACATTTGAAGGGTAGTTTAGCAACCAAGTAGTATTAGCAAACATTAAATAAAAGCTTGAATTGAAACTGAGTAGATGACCGTGTACTTCCCTAATGAGTTATATAAATTTTAATTAGATTTGAATAAAAACTCAACAACATCTATTTTGAACACCAACGTTACAAATTAATGTTTTTTTTCCCACTATGTTAATAATAAAAATTTTAAAACAATGTTAGGTATTTATTGTGTGCAGGGAGGAGAAATAGAAAATTATAATTTATGTGTTGGGTCAGTAAATAACTATTTTTGTAATATTTATTTACATTCCAATCCAGATTAAGTGTTAACTATGAATTAATAACAAACCGAATACTTATACTAAGACATTGTAGGTGTTTTTTACAATAAACAACAATGATATAAGAAATATATCTAGTAAGATATAAATTCCTATTCACAATGAATATGGCAGTTTGGAAAATATTGAAACTCAACACTATGTGCCTTTATTGTAACAACTAACAATTACGTCTTATTTGACCCAATCATGATAGTAACTAAATACACAACTCAAAACTCGGTAATTTCCAATAACAGTAAGAAATAATACTTCATGAAAGCTCATTAATTTTATTATGCGTTAATAGTCTTGGGTATTGTATATATTCCATTAAAAATAAACTAGTGTAATGAACTAGATATCACTGTAACGATTGATTAACGAGTAAATTTGTCGAGTTTTCTTAGTGCTGATTGAATTCTGCAGATCAAGTTGCAATATGGTCTTAGTCTAAATGATTCGATATTGCCTGCATTATTTTCTTGTTAGGAGGATGGAGAGTCCACAGGAAATCCTATTTGATATAAGTTTTGTTATTTAGGACTTATTAGCTTGATAATATCATTTATGATTTTAGAGCTGAATAATGAAGGCTCAAATCCTACAGGAATCACCAATTCCTTTAAGATTGCAGACATACCTAAACGAGCAGTAACAATTAAAATATTTGTTCCAAAACATCTGAATAACTTAATGATATATTTCAGTTAGTTATAATTAACTGTTTAAAAAAGTATATTATCTTAAACTAAGCCGCATGAAATGTATACTATGAAAGCATTATTTTCTTAATTGAATCACATAATTATGAAACAGGTTTAGAAATATGTTAGGAGAGTAAAACCACTTGATTGAAGTCATGAAGATATAAAATATATAAGATAATGCTGCTTTACTCTACAACATTTTTGCACTGATTTGACTTAGTTCGTACAATATACATAAAAGTAATAATCACATTTCAATGAAGGTTATTAATTCCTGTGATTAAAAATATTTTTAAGGCTAATAAAAGAACTCATAGTGATAACTTGAAATAAAAAATATCTAATCCTATAACAAGATTACATAAAACTTTTAGTTTTCATCAGTTCTGTAAAACAGGAAGTTGTGAGATCACACTAACTTACACATCAGAATGGATGAAATATTAGGTCTTTTCTGATAAACATTAGATAACGATAATTCAAATTCAAAGAAAGAAACAAAGTTGAATTTTCTTCATGTAGGGTAAAAACATTTTACTGATATATAAAATTGCAGAAGTTAAGAAATTTAAACTGAGAAAAGAGATCGTGTTACAAGAAATATTAACAAGGAATTTAACCGTGTTTTTGGATATTATTCTTTGAAATGTAGTCATAGTGTAAATGGAGACAATATCAAATCATTTGTTCAAGGAGCCGACATACTAACAAAGATTAGTCACACTCAAAAACATTCATATCACCTAGTAATCGATTTGAACAATCTCAATATCCTCCTATTTCACGAACTTATTAATCTCTATACAATTATTATTACAGTTAAAATTTAGTCTAAGAAACATGACAAACGATTTTCTAGTGAAAACATTAGTACAATTAGATAGTGAAAATTATATCAGTAAGTATTAATAAGACCATGAACGACTACCCCTAAACGAGTACATAAATAAAAATAATAAATATGAAAAATAGTTTTTGAGTTATGCAAGGTAATAAACTTCACATTCTTTTATTAAAAAAGGTAGACAAAATCAGAAGCAGTAAATAAACAACAACAAAGTTGTTCATTATCAAAGTGCGTGTTTGTTAAATAACCGATAGTTACTCTTTACATTAGTCTAGTAAATAGGTAGTAAACTAAATAATTTAAAAGTAATCGGGAAGAGAAAATAATCTCATACATTCTTACAGTTGTATCCATATTGTATTGATACAACCAACGAACATTTCACATACATACTGTAAACATTTTATTTGTTTATAAAAAGGTCTATCCATTGCACAAAATATAGCAGACGTGAAAAACATTTTTGACAGTAATGCACTTAATTATAGAAAATAACTTAGTATGGTCTAATAATAGTAACATACTTTTACAATTTTAAAACACGTCTTCCGAAAATGTTGTTTTAGGAAGAGTAATAAAACATCTACAAGAAACTAATGCAAAGCTGAAATAAAATTATCACGATTTTTATATATGACGGATTATGAGGTAAGTTGTTTGTCTAAACCAAAGTAGGTCGAATAGATTTGAGCTTAGGACTCCAAGACTTAAAACCCAGTAGCTTTTGGGTACGATAAGGAACAAAGATGAAATTCGACAGCGGACATAAATAAAAAATCCATATTCTCGTATAGCAGAACAACCTACAGTTAAAATGACATGAGAAATCCTGCACTACGAAAAGTCAATAATGAAGTGGAAAAACGATGAATTACAAAATATAAATCATATACAATGTAACAAACAACAGATAAGAATTTACGGTTGCAGCTTAAAAACCAAGAAACATTAAGTAAAAATTTTCAAACTCATTATCAGAATACCAAGTTAAGAGATATTGTGGATGAACTTAGACTTAAATTACATACAGTTATATTAGATAGACTTACTAATCAGTAAGCCGAATATAGAAAAGATCTTACTGCGTACAATCTTTGTAAAAATACAGTCTAACTTAATAAATGTAATGTAACTAATATACTGAATTTGAATTTCCCTTTTTACGCTTCAGAATTTACTAGACAAAAAATTTAATTAAATTTTTCTACATTTCATCTAGAAAATTTCAGATAGTAACACAGCTGGAGTGCACGTTTATATACGTATAAAGTTGATCCCATAATGCACGTTCAATTTTACTTATTAATAATGTAAGTAAACGATATGATACGATGAAGAAAAAAAAACACAATTGTGATCCAACTACATCAGGATAACAAAACCAAGAGTTACAGATTACAGACGTTACTGTTGTTAGTATTCATTAAAAAGAAAAACTCGTTAATTGCTAATTTTCTTACTGATTAAAATCTTTTCTCTTTTTTATAGGATTACAACATATTACATAAAATAGACAAGAAATAAATTTGAGAGAAAAGTTGAATATTTATTTGACTATTTCACCACAAGTTTTGTGAATAACAATTGTGTGAGTTACAAAACAAAGTTATAGTAGAATTACTGATGAACTTCATTTTGATATACATATACTGCTGATGGAATTGTCTTTATGGTAATTAAAGCTGGTTGTCTTTTTATACATGATTGTGATTTGATGATTACACATCATTATTCAACTCTTATTTCATAGAAACTAAGTAGAATTTGTCAGTTACTATGTATATCAAGGCAAACTTCAAGTTCTATTAATTGATAATTTCCTTATACAGTATATATATGTATGTACTCAGCCTTGAAGCATATTGTTTGTGTGATATTATTTATATCACTACCCAATTGCTTAAATTAATATGAACGAAAAAAAATTAGATCAGAAGGGGTTTTGTGGAGATTTCAGTATTTTCATAGTTGAAATCATGAGTCGATTGAAGCCAGACAACCACGGAAAACCTGGAAGCACTAGATGGCCGTTTCGTCCTATTATGAGGCTCCTCAACAGTGCGCATTCATGACCCCACCTTGCGAGATTCGAACCCAGGATCTACCAGTCTCGCGCCAGAGCACTTAACCGATAGACCATTGCACCGGCATCCAACGGTGTTAATGTCCAGTGCTTCCAGGTTTTCCATGGTGATCTAGCTTCGATTGACTCATGATTTCAACTATGAAAAAAAATTATCAAATCCTGGTTGAAAATCAAATAAATCAAAAATTCAATTCATTGGTCCATTAGTTAAAATCTAACAATGTAAGTGGTGAATCGAAAAATAAAAAAGGACAACAAATAAGTATGCCTAATATGAAATATAAACTTTAAAAATATCAAAACAAAACTATATCCATAATAAATAAAAGGCGATAATCAGACAAAGAGATGTTACTTTTTAAAAAACAATAATGATAACAATCAAATACAAATGTATTAGGAGAATTGTCAACTTTATATGTGTAGCAAAAAGAGAACAACGATGTATCCGTTTTTGAATAGTTATTAGTACTATTAGAAAATAACAACAGTAATGACGCTTTGATTAAAACATATAAATTTTAGTTCTGAATTAAAATAGCAATACACTTATGATCAGAATGATAAAGAAGTCAGAAAAGAAGTAAGGAAAAATAAAAAGAAAAGGTTAATTGACTTCAACAAAAAAGAGAATACCCTAATAGCAATAAATAAATAAATAACATTAATTGGTTATTCAAAATTATCGAAATATTATGTAAATAGAGAAGGAAACACAACAGGTGAAATGTTAAATTACAATTATTGAATTAATAATAGTTATTAATTAATAAATAATTAATTAATTAAACAAAATAAATTAAAATGAATAATAAACATTATAATTGAAAATAAAATATTTAGACTTATTTTAAATACTGTGTAAATCACGTTGTAAAAAAAGGAGATATTTTCTGATGACAATGTAATAATATGGTGTCAAAGGAAGAAAAAATAGTAAGGGGAATAGTGAAAGTATGAAAATATGAACAGGCAGAATATATTGTAAATGGTAGTTATAGACAGAAACATAAAGTCAAGAATAAATATGATTATTTTCGATGGTTAAAATACGAATGATTACACACTTGGTTGTATCTTATCATTTATATATATATATACCAGTAAGAGAAGGAGGAGGATAAGGAGGAGAAAGAGCATAATTTACGGTTCAGATACTAATAATATAATATTGGAAAAAAAAACTTTATGCTAGAGATCTGTGGTGTGTTACTTATATCCACATAAGTAGTATATGGTGATGGTCAGGCATAAAATGTATTTCGCTAGGTCGATAAGGAAAGAACTGAAACGGAACACAATTGGTATGACAATGCATGAACAATGAATTCAGAGAAGATGGACTGATATTTGCAAAAGGAACAGTCAAGATTGAGACAATTGATTGTTATTTTGCAAATTAATTGTTTACTGTATGGTTGTTAGATTTTAGTGAGATGGTCTGTAATTCTCTAGTCAAATACATTTGATTGTCCCCATCCGTGTTCTATTCACTACAGTATGATTAGTTCATATAAAAAGTATTAAACATTTGCATTTGAAAGATGCTAAAGTATCTTTACAACGAAACTTTGTATTGATTACGTAATTCAGTGCTATATGATGTGAAAATAAAGCATACAGCCTTAAAATAACAGTTATAAAAAAGTATGTTTAGTAAATCTAACCATCTTATGTTACAGGAAATTTATATCAGATCAAATCATAAAAGGACAATAAGTGATTGTCATGAAACTCTACAATGAACTACATATACTGAAACAAAAGAAAACACTTAATTATAAAGAGCTTATCATTATTTCCACTCAAAGTCATCAGTTCACATCTGATCATGTACATTTGTATATACTGAGGTAAGATAGTGGTTGGAGGTGGTCAACAGGAAACCCTGGACCCGGGTTTCGTGCTACTTGGCACTCGTCAGCAAGGTGTACCTGTAATCCTGAGGGAACTGATGCTCCCTGGCGGATTCGATCCCGCGTCACTCAGCTTCATAGTCAGGGACGTTACCACTGAGCTATTCAGGCCGCTCACCACCCAGTGATCAATCAATTGTGATTACATCTCAGTCCTACAGGAGGTTGGTCTCACTGCCTATTTTATTCTCTGCTATCGTTCATACACTGATCACTACACATTATCCTCAAATATTCCAAACATCTACATACCTACAAAACACACAAACCACCAGTAAATAACATCTACATTTTTTTACAATCTCATTCACCACCATTACACAATTCGTTTTTGTTC
>NC_031495.1:27198690-27264768 GCF_000237925.1 Schistosoma mansoni
GAAAACCCGGGTCCAGGGTTTTCCTGTTGACCCACCTTCACCCCCCCATCTTACCTCAGTATATATAGTGCAAGCAGTGTCGAGCCACCTAGACTGGTGGCCACATTGCAACTCGATCGATAGCATTCGATCAGCACTAAGAAGGACCTGACATGCATGAGATTGCTCACCACCCAGTGATCAATCAATTGTGATTACATTTGTATATGTTAAGCCATATAAGTCCGAAAGTATTTTAACGAAAGCATTAGTCACTAAATTCATGTACTCAAAACCGAAACAAGAATAAATAAAACGAACATTAGTCAAGTATGCTTCCCACTATGCATAGTATAGAAGTAATTAATTCAATCACAATATCAAAATCCTTAAATATGCATAGAAACCGCAAAGTGAACCGTAATGAGTTCGTTCACTTTGCCCTCTCCAGTGACCAATAGCACTCTCTTTATTAAGCTCTTCTTTTTTCAAGACGACCAATAAGCGTCTTCTACTATGATGGGCGGGAATATCTTAGAAACGTAATGATAAATATTGCACTGTCAGATTAAATAGTTCTAATCACATTTTATAAATACTTTGTTGGCTGACTAATTTTATTTCCATACGAGTTGAAATATATTCATGGAAAAAGGCCCTTGTAAAAGAAAACTACGACTGAATACAAAAGCAGATATTAGGCGTCAAGTTTATCTATTGGCCACAACTCAATCGAAAACTCGGTAACAAGAAGGTAGAAAATCAGTCTCAACGTTACATTTTCGGTGTATTTGTGTTTGGGATGAAATTCATGAATTGACAGGACACGTTTAAAACCATAAAGTGGTCAGGTAATGAAACGGGATTTAAAGAATACTGAAGGCAAAAGCCATTACCATTTGGTAAAAAACGGTTTTTACCTTAAAAAAATCAACAAATACATCAGATTCTCTTTTATCAAAACTGAAATAAATGTAACTTCTGTAAACACCACTTTCAAATGATTTTCATAGATTACTAAACTAAAGTAAACAATTTGTTCTATGGTAATAAAGTTCATAGAACATAATGAAAATGATAAAATGATATTGATAAAAAACTGTTCTTCAAGCATAAATGTTTTATAAATTTTTAAGCTACTTATAAGTCATATAACACAAAATACAAAAAAATAGCAAACTTACCTGACTATTGCTCTCCTAATATCACCAATCGTATGAAAATTGTTTAGACGGACCACAAATCTGAAACAGTAAAATATCAAGTTACAAGAACACTTTGTTTCTAAGGTGCAATTATATAAACTAGAGCTAGCTTATCGTCTCCACTCCTTGACGATGCCAACTCTAGATGTTCTGTGAGCATAGGTAGACAAAGCTAGGATGAAGTGAAACAAGAATAAAAATCGTTAGTTTATGACATTTGATGTCGAGTTACAATTTTCTGAAGTGCGATATGTTGATGGCGGTCTTATAGATCATTCAAACCAATTCTATTGAGACAATATTAGGAACACGTCATAACATAACGACTGACGATCCCGCTATATACTGTTTTGTATTCTACACAAACAAATAAAATCTACTTCCACCTTGTTCTTATTTGAGCAACATCTTTAAGTGTTCTCAGTCGGAGAAAATGATAATATTCATTTGATTCGCCCTAAAAATTACATATTTTTAACTCAGTGAACTGTCAAAGTTGTGTGGTTATACTTCATATAACATCGATCTTTTTTCTGCAGATACGCTGTCCTTAGACGCGAACTTCCATTGATTAATTCGATTGCCTTTTTGTTGACCTTCGGATAGTTCAGTGCTATGCTTATCAACTAACAAGATTAAGTGCATCAGCTAGCTTATGGTTAGCAAGCTAGAAGGAACTAAAAGTAAGGCATGAGCATCTGTGTAAAGAAAACTAATGATAAAATAAAAAGTGAACTGTTCTGCAGATATTCTTAGCGAACCATACATGTTTAGACTAGCAATTTTTACTATTGCGTTTTTATTTTATTTTATTTAAACATATGAACATTGATACAAAGAGGCACCAAATATGTATGAGCCACACAAACCATTTAATTTGTATGAAGGCTAGAATACCGTCTGGATATCCAAACCGAAACAGGTGGTTTTATAAGGGGCCACTCTCCGAGCCTCCGACCTAGATGACTAATCCACAAAGCAGTGGGGCATCGTGAGGAGATGCAGTTCCATGGTAGCCGGTGACCAACAATTGGTTCATACGCTATTTGTTTCCACAGAATCCTGGAGTCCCCTTGCACCATTTGTTTGGAATCAGGGTTTTCCAACTTCCCTAGGCGGATCCTCCGTATCCAGCAACCCGGTTAAAACGTCAAAAATTCGCTTTCCCTCCTCTCAATTTCGTAAACAACACTCCCGCCACGAGAAGACAATGAGTAGGACTTCCCTGACAGTGATTGTATACGCGTGGTCATGTGAGAGCACTTTAAGAGGGAGAGCTGACTCTCCCCAACCACGGCAGTACCAGGGCATTCATGAATCGACATGAATTGGTCTACAAATTACCGTTTGAACTGATATTTTGTAGCTTTATGGACTGCTATGTTGCCTTGGTCTGATCATACAATAAACATCTCAACAGTAGAAGTGTGCCACAGCATACTCATACCTGTAGTAAAAAACATTAGTTCAAAGAAAGGTGATTCGTATGAATTTAAAGTATAGATTAATCAAGTGGTCATTTGTTCTTTTTTCTTTCACACATAAGTCTTATATCTAGAAGAGTTATTTGTTATTTAAATCCGACAAGATATGTAATAAACGATGGATTTAGTTTATATAAACTAATTGAAATATGACAAACTTAGTATTCAATCACTTTCATAAAACTAAGTTTATTTACAAAAATCAATACCATTATACATATGAAGCATACTGTCAGATACTCAAGCGTTTGCTAATAGCTATATGTATGAAATCTGGTTTCATACATTCCAGTTCGGGGTACAGGCATCATTCATGAAAGTGTTGAAATTTGTTTACAACCAAAAAAATCAAATAATAAATGAGCAAAAAATGAGCAAAGAGTATAACTTTCAAAGATCCAATCAAAATTATTATACTAGACGTTATTAATAAGATACTAAATGTTACTAACACAATTTATTAGTATTATTATGCAGCATACAACAATTGGTTTACCTCGATCCATCAGGTAGTCGGATCTGAATTTGTGTTACCGGTTTGGTATCGTCTACTGTAACACCGGGTTCATGCTTTTCATTGACATTGACTTTAGTTGGAGCATTTGAGACTACGTGAGGAAGCGGAGAACCAAGCATATGTCCTACGCCAGAAAAAGGTTTGATCTTAGGAGCAGAAGGAGCCTTCCACTCTTCATGGTGATGATCTTCGAGCATAACATTAACCATACTTCCACCAGCAGATTTTAAAAGTTCCTACAGGTAATAGAGTTTTCCATAACCAACTAGAAAACAATATTCAGTTACACTTATGTACTTAATTAAAGAGGGATCAGAGTCTACATGTAAAGCGATCACATATTTCGATAGTGTAATAAGAATACGAAGATCATCAGAACTATGTGATATATTAGCACAATACATTTCGAACAATCTGATAACACATATACTTGTTAAGAACATTTATATATAAAAATAAAAGGTCAACTAGACTGGAAATGGGGGGTAAGAGTAGACAAGGATAATAATAATAATAATAAAAATAATGTGAAAACAACCAAAGGGACTAATTGCTTTAAATTTCTTAAAAGAAGACTCCCTGATCACATATTTAGCAAATATTATACACCTACCATTTGAAATCAGATCAAAGCCATGGTGACAAACTACTGAACAATCATCAACTTAATAATAATCAGACTGTACCCTGATAACCATATTTGGTTTACCCCAACTTTAGACTGAACAGTTACGTTAAGTTACTACAATTATTATCGTCACACGCCTACTTGATTTATTCTAACCATTGTATAGGTAAATTATTGTAATCTCCCCCATTTATTCCGTCAGCCAAATATTTGCCCCTGACCGTTATTCACGTGTAACCTTGATCGTATTTAATATAAGTGTGTATGGCAGCATCTACTTGTCAATCCGCTTCCTGTATTTCTTGAGTGACTTATAAAAGCAGAGTCACCTTAATATTCTGAGTGGGCATATTACCAAACTCCAATGCTACATGCAATTGCTGCATATTTTGTTGCTTGTCTACAGCTCAATATTAAAACACTTGAAATACATGTTCTGCAAATACCTTTATTCTTGACTTTTTACATCTTAGTTGTTATAAACGGGATATATCGACGGAATATACATTTCATTGGTATCACTATAATCCGGGCATATTGAAGTCACGCAATGGACACTAAAAAAAATCGACGCAATCAAGGAATATCTGTATATATTTGTACTTTTTTAGGTAAGAATTATTTCCAAAATGAATGACGCCAAGATTACGAACTACTAAAGTTAGAGCTTGGGAGAATAGTTGAATGACATAACTATCGTTGGCTTACGTTGTTTTGTATCCTTATATGTACGAAGTCTTAGTTATATTTCGATATATATTGAAACCTCCTCGCGTTTAAGAACACGTATTTGACAAAGGAGGACGTGTGGACGAAACAATGCAAGCTTATTTTTCGAAAACTATTGAGTTGTAAGTCAGACGCAAAGTAAAACCTGGGATATGTGTATATCGGTTCAAGTTACCATACACTATTAGCACAGTAAGACGAAATTGTTACGGCAAATCTCAAAGTAGTAAAAGTAGAATCAGTATTAATGGTAGTAGAAGAGATCAAAGAGTGAATGCACCTGCGCCATTGCGAACGATTTTGAGCCATATCGCTCAAAGTCTCTAATCACTGGTCACAATGACCGCACAGATCCCTCGACCAGGTAATCTGCACCTACCCACATGACTCAAACCAAGAGCCAACGTAGTCATGGATTGATCCCATGTTTTGGTTTCAGCCGCTCCTAGGTTTCTCCCAACCTATTCTTACATCAGCCATCAATGCGTGTTGAGGTGGTCAGTGAATGGCAGTACGTCACATAAGTCACAACCATCTTAGCCGATAAAGATTCATTACTTCATCAATTGATTTTTTATATTTACCTAGTACTCTGAGTCTAACCTCAGAATTGTTAACTTGATAGTCTCAAAATACACGAGAAATCCGTCAAAGACACATACGGTCAAATACTAGTAACCTACAAATATCTTGTTTCAGCTAAATACTGAGAGAATTTGTCCATTAATTTCATTATCAACATTTGTAGTCAACATATTAAGGAGATAAGAATACTTAAATTCTTGCCACGTTACTATGTTGTTAGTTAATGACAAAGACAGACGATCTACATTCAGATTTCTACAATCCCAATGTTGATACAAAAGTATGAAATTTCATCCAACGTTAAATAATAAACACAATAGAAGGAAAAGACGATTAATCCAAAACCAAAGACACTAACTTCAGGGATTTGACCATTCTGTATTGCATTCAAAAATTCAGAAGCATCTGGATCAGTATATGAACGTAACGGCCCACTGTCTAAACTAAAACCATCACGCCACATTTTTACAACAACGTTTTTTTCAGAGACATTGTTTGTGCTGGAACCGCTCGCAGTAGTTGCCTCGAGCTGGGGAGGAGCATTAAGATCATCACCGAGCCTGAACAAGAGAAAAACGAACACATTTGTACGCGATTATTTCATTTTTATCTTTCAAAAAGCGCTTGGGTATACAGATTAGACAATATTTAATAAACATGGACATCGTAAACTGAAGAATACAAGCGAACAGTCGCGGCAAATAGAACCAAAAAGACAATTGAGGACTAATTACCATGTACGAATTCCATGACTGAGAGTTAGAAAGCACAACTATGAAAAAAATAATCAGTCATGCATGCAGAAACTAGGACCTAGGGAAATATGTACCAGTCTAATTTTCTACACCTACTATCACCACACAGAGAGAAAAGTAATAAAACGAAAGGTCAATAAATGAAAATGATAGTATTTGCAGTAGTGGGACACTAAACACAAGAGATGTAGTTCAAAAGGGACTAATGGGATAGAAGAATGAAGTATACAAAGTAACACTGAGGACGAACTTTAGAAAACGAATAACAAATACAGTTGTCTCGGCGTTAACTAATATAAACCCTATCACTTAATGTCCAGCGATAGATTACGAATATCACTGGGCTCTTCACCAGAAAGCTAACATTTCTCAACATAACATAAAACAAAAGGCAGTGACCTCATGGGCTGATAACATCTATTAATTAACACTTTATTGAATTGTTCCCACCTAGAAATGTCAGAAGCAACAAGAACTTCAGAATAATACTAAAGCCATATCAACAAATACGACAGAATCTGTCAACGAGTATGCAATGAATAGATATCTCAATTTCGAAAACCGCAAAAGTCATGAACCTAGAGTCACTAAAAAGGATTAATAAACATAACCCTTCGATATGGTCACAATAAATTTATTCAGCTACAGATTTCCGAGATCAGTAGATGGCCGTTAAATATTGTTTTAACGTTAATTAGATCAGCAAGATTGATAATAATTTCAATGTAGGTAAAAGACTGGCTTTTCATTGTATTAAAAGTGTATGCAAGAATAAATTAAGATGGCTTTTAAGTAGAAGTTATATTAATTTCGGACCACATGAGAAAATTTCACCATCACTTATCTGAATTGCAGTTTTTGTGTTTTATTTATTTATTTAAACACAAACAGTTACAAATGATACCGAAATATACATATGCACACGATAAAAATGACGATGTGGAATTCGTAGGACATATCCAAGCCATCGAAGTTGGTGTTTCAAGGTAACACCAATTGAACACGATGCCGAACCTCTGCATTAGTAACATGATTTCGCCACTAGATGTCAGCGATACTTCTGAGACGACGACGATCAGATACAGAGAATCGTCTAATATCCTCAACCCGAAAAGGCCAGTATTCACATACATAGCTTAAAACCGCTTTCAACGATGCGTCGAAGATCAGATCTTTCAAAACAAGACTATCATCATGAAAGCGCCAATGATGGGCAAGATTGACAAAAGCCGCTCTGGACTTCACTATATGTGAATTGATCTCATCATTCAAGTCTCTATCGGCACTTACAAAGCAATCCAGACATATGAACTTCTCGACTACTTCTGTCTGCAGGTTTAGGGTAATACAACTCCATTAGAAGTATTTTGCACCTGAAAGGTACAAAACACATGGCATACTTATGGACACTGATTAGAAATGATTAGGTATGGGTTATATGACTTGTGTATTATTGCACAGTAAGACAACGTCGACCTCACACTACAGGTCGGAAAATCTTTCTGTTCATCGAACAACTTTGTCCGTCGTTCAAGATGTTGGTTGATGTTATTGGTTGGCATTCCGTTAGCTTCATAGATTGTTTCACTCACACAAGACTCCTTGCTGCCAGTGACTCAGATGAGTCGAGAGAGCTTCCAGCAGTTACCAGATGCAGTTGCTGTTTCACAATCGTTAGCACACTCCAACCTCCAGGCTTCTTGGTCCTTACGCAAGCTTTGTATAGTTCAATTGCGTAACAATATACGGTTATCGCTGGGTTCACAGTTACCCGGAGTAAGCCAATGTGTCTCAACGAGTTTTAAGGGTCCTGTAGAAACCCGAAGGTTATAAGCGGAACGTTTCACGTATCCGCGAGCGACTTTACCCTCCATTTTCATGGCGTGGTGCAAATGTAATCAGTGCTCATCTGTACTTGTCGGTGGGTCGATAGCTAGCCCATAACTTGGGTTGGCTTGATATTTAGTTGCAACAGAATCTACAGTCAGTTTGCTTACATCGACCCGTTTAGAACGATGAATTTGCTGGCCATTGAAACAAGATAAGATTAGCGCAAACAAGAGCATGATCAGAATCCAGAAAAGTACTCCAAAAGGAGCGGTAATTAATCAAGTCAACCAAACGACTCTTCTCTGAGCCTAGATGCCTGACATCCACATTCAAGTCTCCGGCTAGCACTACAATATCTTTCGAACGCACTTTCTGTATAAGGACACTTGACCAATGGTAAAACTTATCCTTGATCGCATCGGGCTACAATCTGTCAGAGCGTAGGCGAAGATAACGAAAAGACATCGTTTTTCACACCGATTTAATCTCACTTTGATTGAGTTTCCCAATCCAATACCATATAACCGACTGTTAATAGGGATCTAATGTATTAGTGCTGCCTCAGCCTTAGCGCTTAGTGCGACACCAACGCCAGCAAAACCAAAGGAAGATGCCACAGGATCCCCAGATAAACACACGTGAGACAAGCTTTTCGAAGCGACAGATGGAGAGCGAATTTGTAGTACTTTACTAGATTCTTGAATGCTGGTCTCGGACAGACAATAGACATCGACGTTGAGATCTTCTAAAGACATAGTCAACCCTATCTGTAGTTCGACCTGCATTAGTGTGGGAACGTTGAAGGAACTCATTTTAAATAGTATACATGGTTCCCGAAAGGTGGGTTCAAAGTTCATCCAGTCACTGACTTGATATCGTTTAGATAAAACAACATTCCCAATATAGGCGAGCTGCTGTATGAGTTGAAAAATAAATGAATACACAAATTGGAAATAGAAAGGAACAGATGAGTCACGCAATATAAAAGAAGGACGAATGTTACCGAGGAGTTATGAGTATAATTTATGAGAATGAGGATTGGCGAAACTGTAATTTATTCTAGTTGAAGTTATTATTATATTTGTGTCCTGCTTCAGTCTGGGCACCTGGGCAGTATCACAGCCCTCACACAAATCAAATGAGATTTGTGAGGCGCATATTTATCTGGTGCTTCCTCGTACCAATATTTATGTGTTTAAATAAAATAAAAAATTATATTTGTGTGAGGGTCGGGATACTACCCAAGCGCCCAAATTGAAACAGGTGGCATTTCAAAGGACCACTCACTGAACCTTTCACCTAAAGATCTAATCCACAAGGCAGTAAAGTAACGTTAGGAAATCCGTTCTCATGTTGGCGGATGATTAAAAACAGGTTCAAACGCCATTGGTTTCATCAGGAAACTAGATCAAATGCGCACCATTGGTTTGGAATTGGGTTTCCCAAATTCGTTAGGTGAAACTTTCATACCCATTAATGCGGTTCAAGCCCAAGATATTCGCCTCCAATCCTCTTTATTTTGTAAAACAGCACCCCGGCAGCGAGAAGGCAGTGAGTAGGACTTCCTAGACAGTGGCATATGAGAGGATTTCGAGAAGGGAGAGCGAATTTTCCCCACCGTCAAACTTACTAGGGAATTCGGGGACCGATTCTGTGTTACCCTTATTTGATCTCAACATTGCTAGACGTATTCTCCATAAATGTGCTCTTTCGTCAAACTGTAATGATGAGTAAAAAATATTATGAATCTTCGAGTAAGATTATTATTATTTAAGTGGGGTTATCGATTCTTAGTTGACAACCAGATAACTTTTAAATTGATCTCATGCATCATGTGTAGTCTTAATAAACAACAGTTTTTACATAAGGAAACCAAAGGTAGCCGGTAACTTATTCAGTTCCCTTTGCAATCAAGTAAGTTTATGATCATCCCAGTGTAGGAGCTAATGACATTGGTCAACTGTCTTACCATCCTTATAATTGGAGATGAAGCGATATGGTTGTCCACACTGTGGTAAATGGGAAGCATTTTGAGCCCTGGTCGAATACCTTTGTCATGCTTTTAGACCAGTGATTCACAATTTACTTTATTCACGCTTATTTGAAAAGCATCGAATAAACATACACTAGATTGCTGTAAGGATTTGGAGTTTACCGTTGTTAATATTGCACATTGAATCGACCATTCTTTATAAGTTTAAATCCTACTAAAACAGATGACTCAATGTTACCTTATTTCATTTGTTGATTTTAAGTTTTGATATAAACTAGTAATACAGCGCACGACGCGTAGCATGTCACATTTCAGACTCATCGTTAAAAATAACAATACTGTGGTGCAGGTACAGACACAGTATGAAATGACAATGAGCCACAATAAGTGAAGAAATTAAGAAAATCTAACACCAGAAGAAAATTAATTGACGATGATATTGCGTATAATTTTCATCCGAAATTTTTCTTACTTGTAGCCAGTTCCACTAAAAGGCAATTGCTTTTTCGATTTACTTTTGTATTCATTGTATTCGTGTGTATCCAACACTTCTGCTCCTTTACCTTTAGCAGCTTGAAAAAGATTACGGATGAAAACGTCGGGAGTTTGGGAAGGGTCATGAATTTTTTTATTATCCCCACGTCTTGGAGGACCAAGGACTTGTTGACCACCACCTCCAGTCTCTGAACCGCCAACGTAAAATGCCTGTCCCTTATCAGATTCATCATCACTAATCAAAGAAAAATGGAATATCGGTATTATTACGAAATTATTTTCAGGTTTGAAAAATGAAAACGATTAATACGAAACCCGCCGACAATCTGTGCTGTAAAAGGTTGATAGTGAATGAGTCCGCAAACTAGTGGAATGGAGTTTGACTACGGGACAAAGTGGTAAGCAAACATGTGTCATATGACTAACACTCAGGATTGCTGCATTCATAATAATCAGTAAAAATAACTTAGTGGACCCCAGAAGAAAGCTTGTTTATTTGATGACATAGGTTAAATATCCTTGGCAAATAAAGGTTAACTGAAACGAATTAATAACCATTTTACAGACTTATTTGGTTAGTATACTAGAAGACCTATCTAGTTTTATGAAAAGGCCGAAACATTCATGCCACCAAGTAGAACTTTATAAACAAAGTAGCAAAGTGGAACTGTAATTGGCCCATCCCTTCAATTTAATGATACTATTAGTAAAATCAAAGAATGTGGTACAACTTATTTAATCTCTCTACAGTCTTTAACTACTAAACTTTAATATCATAGGACAATTAAGGAGCATTTCCAAGTGAGAGCAGAAGTAAAACAATTTTCATGAGCGAAAATTAATAGGTGACTTCAAATACATTTTAAAGTTGACTATCAAAAATGAAGAAAAGAAGCGCCGACTTAGATTTATGCTTCAAAACACGAAACAAGAAAAAGAAGTTAACAAACAAGCTTAGTAAAAATAACAATGAAAGCTAAGCAGTACGAATAAACATATGTTTTGCTGGCGTTGGTGTCGCACTAAGCGCTAAGGCTGAGGCAGCACTAATACATTAGATCCCTATTAACAGTCGGTTATATGGTATTGGATTGGGAAACTCAATCAAAGTGAGATTAAATCGGTGTGAAAAACGATGTCTTTTCGTTATCTTCGCCTACGCTCTGACAGATTGTAGCCCGATGCGATCAAGGATAAGTTTTACCATTGGTCAAGTGTCCTTATACAGAAAGTGCGTTCGAAAGATATTGTAGTGCTAGCCGGAGACTTGAATGTGGATGTCAGGCATCTAGGCTCAGAGAAGAGTCGTTTGGTTGACTTGATTAATTACCGCTCCTTTTGGAGTACTTTTCTGGATTCTGATCATGCTCTTGTTTGCGCTAATCTTATCTTGTTTCAATGGCCAGCAAATTCATCGTTCTAAACGGGTCGATGTAAGCAAACTGACTGTAGATTCTGTTGCAACTAAATATCAAGCCAACCCAAGTTATGGGCTAGCTATCGACCCACCGACAAGTACAGATGAGCACTGATTACATTTGCACCACGCCATGAAAATGGAGGGTAAAGTCGCTCGCGGATACGTGAAACGTTCCGCTTATAACCTTCGGGTTTCTACAGGACCCTTAAAACTCGTTGAGACACATTGGCTTACTCCGGGTAACTGTGAACCCAGCGATAACCGTATATTGTTACGCAATTGAACTATACAAAGCTTGCGTAAGGACCAAGAAGCCTGGAGGTTGGAGTGTGCTAACGATTGTGAAACAGCAACTGCATCTGGTAACTGCTGGAAGCTCTCTCGACTCATCTGAGTCACTGGCAGCAAGGAGTCTTGTGTGAGTGAAACAATCTATGAAGCTAACGGAATGCCAACCAATAACATCAACCAACATCTTGAACGACGGACAAAGTTGTTCGAGGAACAGTTCAACTGGTCTGCTACCCCGGGGACATCGTTCAGATTATCCTGTCGTTCATGGTCAGTAACAACTGATCCACCTGACGAGGTGGAATCCACAAGCAATTCCACAAATTACCAGACCCAGATGACTGTCGCCAAGCCCTTTTCAAAGATGGTGACAACCTGATTACGGGACTGAGTTGTTTACAAATTTCTCTCAATTAGCGCATACGTATTTGGTGCGTGTTTGTCCCAATGTTTGTGTTGAATAAGGTAATTAAGATGAAAGGAATTAATGAGAAGTAAACTCCAATTGATGAAAACTGTGATTATGTAAAATTATAAGTGTTAAGAGTTAGTAACCAAAATCTACAGGTCTTTGAAAACAGCGATTTGATTGAGATACCACTCAGGCCAATGAATCCAGGTATGTTCACCAAAGTAATCTGATACATAAGCCCCACACTTTTGCCCCTTTGTATTTTAACGGTACAAAGTATGTTGTTGGTGAGACAGGAATAGATTAAGCGTTCAAAAACATTGTGAGAAAAACGATTCGATACTAGATTAGGGATTACATACCACTTCGAAACTAGAAGAAACAAAGTATTGACTCTGAAACGACAGGTTTATATACTTGAATGCCACTATTAACATGTGTTTGGCAAAGGTTTTCACTACTACTACTGATATATGCAAACATGTTCGTTTAAATTTACCACAACAAATAGGACCACATATAGTCTTACCTGTCATTTTCCAATGTACTCAGAGTTGCTATTTTGGGCTTGCTGTATGGTGGTTTATTAAATGTGGAAAGTGGAGGCTCATTGTTGCTCTTACTCGGTGGTTGAATAGCTTGATCAAAATGAGAACCATCGCTTGAATGAACAGCATCCTCTGAATCAAAATACGCCTTAACTGCCTCCTAAAACAAAGGGTTGGTTCAAACTCCGCGATTCTTACGTCACAATTCCAATCAAAAGCTTCCAGAAAATGTCTAGCTTCTATTTCAGACGTCCCAGTAATACTGCAAAAATTTTCGATAACAGAAGGGTCCATCTGAATGAAAAAGTTATGACGGATTACAGGCAAAGTAAATGTGTAAATTAAATAAAAAGAAGACCAAACAAATTAGTAACTTTGTATACTCAGTAACACAGGCAATAAATATACCTACTCAATCACTCCTAACTGTTACGCACCTTTTAAATCTTAGTGAGCCTACGGTATGTCTCAAATGTCCAATATCTCCCAGACGAAACTGGTTGAGATAGCCATAAGTGAAGTAAGAGTAGTTAAAATTGTCACGCCTAGATATCTACTGATAACATTTTCTTGGTATTTCAGAATGTGGATGTGTGCCCTGGATAGATCTATCTGACTGAACAATCTGTTGGTTGGTGAGAGCATAACCGCCTAACTCCAGTAGGCCCCTGATCATTCGACACAGATCATCTACGTTGTGGTTCTGTACTGATGAATCCAGCGTGATATTTGTCAGTTTACGCAGTTTCGTGAATCTTCTGTAGATTGAAAACGACATCGTCGCCTCGATCCCAAAACAAACTGGGTTTCTCACCAGTATCATTGTTCGGTCCATATTGATACCCTTGGTTTCTTTCATTCACTTCAATGTTCTTCGGTTTACTTATAGTACAAACATGAAGCACGCCCTACTTACGATTTTGTAGAGATAACTTTGTAGCAGTGAAAATTAATCACATAACAAACAATTTTGTGAGTCTTCGATAATGATGCTGACCTCGTTAGTTTTACTGGACACACTTATCTGAAGGCTCTCGATCAGTCATCCACACCGGATTACGGGTGTACTTACCGTACTACGCATCCCTGCTTAAACGAAACGCTTCTCGGAAAATCGGTAGCCTTTAAAATATATCTTCGAATCTCTTCATTTCTGGTTTCTCATTTGACTGGGTTGGTATATTCCGATTATAAAGGTATTACTTGTAAAGGCGTAGTCAAACTCTTAATACCTGTGGCACCTTTAGTGATGAGAGTGGTTTAATCTAGCACAGCTATTCGTAAACTGTGAGTCTGCTCTTTGTTGGAACATTGCATATCATTTTTAAATTTCTATTTTTACAGATTGTGATACTGTTCTCATGTGTTCGGATGTTTCTTTTCTCATTCATCGCTATGTTATATCTTTGTGATAGAACAGGCACCTAAGTTATTTAGGATTAAACCTCTTTCACGTCCAACACTTCAGCTATGCGCCATTCTGGCCTGACAATATAGAAACCCGGTTCTGCTACGCAAAAGCTGACTTCCACGACCACGGAGTGACAGACCCATGTGCACAAATTTTCACAGTTGTGAAAGCATTATCACGTCACTTCGAAACGCATTGCACACCTAGTATGTTCTCCAGTGATGTTTTGGGACCTTACAACACTTTGAAGAAGGCTGTGCTTTAACTTGAAGACCTATCCGACCGACAAAGTTTAGATCGACTCTTCCACAACACTGAATCGTAACAGAAGTGTTGCCATGTATGCGTGACGCCATCGGTCATCAGACCTTTGATGAGATCCTTCTTAGACAGCTCTTCTCGTATATGCTTCCCTAAAAGGTGCAGACAGTCCTTGTCTCATTACAAAATAACGTCGTGGTCGAACTGGCTGAATCTTCCGACTGGATTCCGGAGATCACCAGAACCCTCAACGCTGAGGTTTATTCTGCCGAAGAAATTTCTCAAAGGACACAAAACGGCGTCGCAGACCATAGTCACACTCTGACACATTATGTCGATATTCATCGTAATCGTATACGCTCTAAAACTCCTCTAAGAAGCTCGTCACGATGAAGATCTGTGTCTGGACCACGGGCGGCAGATGATCTTGATTGGTGCTAGCACTACAATAAATATGGTAAGTCCCACATCTTCCCAAACTTCAAACTATCTGACACTAAAAACCCTTAGAGAAACTTCCCCGCCGGCACCCGTTTACGACAACGTAACTTCCTTTTCTGGTTGTGGATTATCCGCAGTCACAGTAAGGCACACAATCGACCCTTTCTATAAACCGGCACCCCGATAGGTACCCGAACTATACCAAACGCATCTGAAACTATCCTATTTTACCAGCAGTGTTAGGCACCACATCACGACTACAGGACTACCTGTATTTTCGGAAGCGCGTCGGCTAGCTCTGAGGTTGTCTAAAAACGAATTCGGCCACATGATTAGCTTAAAAATTAGCCGGCCATCGAACGGCCGATGGGCATACCCCTTGTACATGGTTCTTAAAAACGACATCAATGATTGGCATCCAACTGGTGACTATCGGCGACTGGATGTGAAAACCATTCCCGATCATTACACATTGCCTCACATTCACTAATTGACGGCCAACCTAAAAGGTACAACTGCTTTTTTTAGAAAACCGATTTAGTTAAGGCGTGCAACCGAGGTTCCATGGCTGCAGACGACAAACCTACCATCACCCCATTCGGACTCTACGAATTCTTACGCATGCTATTCGGTTTCAGAAATGATGCACATATTTTCAAGAGATTCAATTATGACCTCTTTAGAGCCATCAACTTTGCACACATATATGTAGATGACTGCTTGATCGCAAGCCGGGCAGAGAATCTCATCTCCACCATCTAGACCTTGTTCTCGAACAACCTCATAAACACGGCATTACTGTATACATTCAGAATTGTCAAATCTGAACCGAGTCCCTAGATTTTCTCGGACACACTATTGATTCTCAAGGTATCTCACCCCTGAAAAGCAAAGTAGCAGCCATTCTGGACTATCCAGAACCAACCACAACTAAACATTTATGCACGTTAAACGGCCTGGTGAGTTTCTATCGATGGTTTATACCGAAATGAGCGTTTCTTATGAGACCTTCAACCGACCAAGTTGGAAACTCATCTAAATTTGGTGATAACGCGAATAAAGCATTATCCACAAGAAACCATCAACCTCATCACGGAACGATTTGTTGGCCTGATATGAAGGAAAACATGAGAGAAAGTGCACGTTCCTGTGTGAGCTGCCAGAAACCCAAGGTGAATAGACATAACGAAAAATCCTCAGGCTCTTTCACAACTAGTTTCAGACATGTTCGTCCAGATTTGGTAAGAACATTGCCAGATTCAAATGGATACTCTCACCTCCCAATGTGTGTGTCGTTTCACACGATGGCCTGGAGCAGAACTCATCAGGGACTTTACTGTTAAAACAGTCGCTCGCGCCTTCGTCGAACAGCTTCGGCTGCCCTTCAACTATCACTACAAACCGTGAACGCCAGTTTGAATCTGAACTTTTCCGTTATCTTATTTCACTACTAGGAATCACAAGATTCTGAAAAACAGTCTACCACCCATCAGCAATCCGGTCGATGGAACAATTTCATAAACATTTGAAAGCTTCACTCTCATCTGATAACGTTTCACAGTGGACCAGCGTCCTTCCATTAGTTTTACTTGGTATTCATAAAGCAATCAGAGCTGAAGTTGGACACATTGACTGTACGACACTCCAAATCCCAGTAGAGTTTGTGGATCCTTCATCTTCAATAAATATGGATATAGACTCTTACACGAGCTGGTCTACAAACCCCATGAGTTCAGTTAAATCTGTTTCCACTCGACCACAGTCAACTGATGTTTTAGTTCAACATGACTTACGACATGGTACACAGATTTGTACGTCGCAGTCATTATAATGACCACTCGAAATACCAAACGAAGGACACTTCAAAGTCCTTCATCGTAAAACTAAATGCGACATCATCGGTAAGAAAGGAATTGAAGATAATATCAACATTCACTGTCTCAAAGCTACATACATGGAAGTAGACACTTATAAAGCTGATTTGCCTCCGGTACAAAAGGAAGATGTGTTTATCATATTTTGTCATTATCAAGGTCACCTTTTAAACATATGCTTGCCGCTTGAGCCCATTTTCGAATTTCAGACCTCACTAGGGTTGAACACATCGAGGTGAACATATTTTTATCTTATTTAGTAAGTCTGCACTTTTGACATCCATTTGATTTTGAACATATAAGCTGCAACCGCACGGGATTGATCTATGGTTTTAGGGTCACGACTCACCACTAGCCACAGAACAAGGACTGAAGCGCCTTGTTCAAACATGTATCAGCCCCTTCAGTGAACACTTTTAAGGAGAAGGCAGACCTTCATTTAAAAACAAACTATCAGGATTAACATAAGTCCACCAACCTACTATCTTTATAACTGAAGACTGATAAGGTGCAGCAGAGTATACTCGAGCTGGGCTGGGAAAATCCGCGAACTTCGAGACCTCTGATAGGAAAGCTCGGAGATCAAGTCCGTCGCATTTTATACTTTGCAAATGAGGTCACCTTGTGAGCACTATTGACTTTTCTGTGATCGCCAAAACTCATGTAGTGGGATTGGTTTATCTATTCTTGTTGGCTTCACTCAAGTTACCTTAGTTCGTTATAGTCTGCTGTTTCGACGGATGATTATGTGGTGTGGGGTCGATAATGAACAAGAACATTTCCGAAAATTTGCATTGCTCTTATAATTTTACTCAAGTATTGAGACTTGCGGTTTTTGTAAAAATCCTCGTATCATTTTTCAGTATCGTTAGTTTGTACAAGTCATAGAAGTCTAATCCTGCATCTGGTATATTGATCGTCCCTAACTCCTCCAGTGCGTTGTATAACTGAGCTTCAGTGTGTAGTTAAGTTGTTAATACTCTTTTATGCTGATGACGTCAAAATCAGGTGAAATATGCGCTTCAGGTCGACCTAGAAATTTTAACTAACTGGTCTAAACCGTGGTTAGTGTTTATGAGTGCGGTCATGCACATTACACATGCAAAGGCGAACAACTATAGCACTGAGGAAGTGTCTTCCCTATTACGTCTATCTTATAATGTTCTATGGCTTATGGTGAGTCGTGACCCTAAAACCATAGATCAATCCCGTGCGGTTGCAGCTTATATGTTCAAAATCAAATGGATGTCAAAAGTGCAGACTTACTAAATAAGATAAAAATATGTTCACCTCGATGTGTTCAACCTTAGTGAGGTCTGAAATTCGAAAATGGGCTCAAGCGGCAAGCATATGTTTAAAAGGTGACCTATATAATGGCAAGAGGTAGCAACGATCTCACAGTCATCAAGGGCTTGACCACGCTGTTATCCACTACAAGTTTATAGTTGAGGATTTCAGACTCAGTCAAGCTAGAAGTCTGAATTAAAGGAGCTCAAAGATGTGAATGAAGATAGTCGATGTGTCAAGAACCATGTGACATACGCTGACTAGTCGTTGCCGAGGGTCGCCTATCGGATGGCAGTTTGATGTCGATATCTGAGCAAGCACCTTGAGGTTACGACTGTTGTTCTAATTTGACAATTAGAGGCCAGTAGTACCTTCTATATTCGATCGTTCCCGGCCAAAGGAAATCAGAAGTCAGACGAGAAGAGGTAGGAAAGATATATTTGATACGTTATCAATATATCGAGGAACCTCTATTCTAAGCTGGCTAATGAACGTAGGAGCAGTGTCCCATGCCGAGTTGAAACGTGATCTGGTACGGATGCATGACCAAAAGCCTTCAATTAAACAAGTCCACTTAAACAACGTGGTCAGCATCCAATGTCGAACACTTAATGAGCTATTGATTTTGGGTAATTATTTACAGCTACAGATCACTCCCCCCCTAGTGAGGTAGTGATGCCCCTAAGACGTGACCAGCCAGAAGTGTGTCGTCTAAACTAATTGATTTTGCATTTCCACGCAGTTGGTCGGTTAACAGTTTCATAAGAGATGCGCATTTAGGTATGAACCGTCTATAGAAACTTACAAGGCCGTTGAAAGTTCGCAATTGCTTGATCTTGGTCGGTTCTGGGTAATCCAGAATGGCCGCCACTTTGCTTCTAAGGGGTCGGATGCCTTGGACATCAATAGTGTATCCTAAGAAGTTTAAGGAGTTTGTTCCGATTTGGCATTTCTGAATGTTTACAGTAATGCCATGCCTTTGGAGTCGATCGAAAACAATGTCCAGATGCTTGAGATGTGATTCTCTGTCCGGACTTGCTATTAGACAGTCATCAATATACGCATATACGAAGTTGAGACCTTGGAAGACGTCGTCTATAAACCTTTGGAAGGTTTGAGCCGCATTTCTTAAACCAAAAGGCATTCGTAGAAATTCGTAAAGACCGAAGGGAGTGATGATGGCGGTTTTAGGGATGTCGTCAGGTGCCATCGGTATTTGGTTATAGGCCTTAACTAAGTCGATTTTTGAAAAGACAGTTGTACCTTTCAAGGTAGCTGTCAAATCGTGAATATGAGGCAGCGGGTACCGATCGGGAATGGTTTTAGCATTCAGACACCGATAATCACCAGTTGGCCGCCAATCATTGCTGTCCTTTTTAGGGACCATGTGCAATGGGAATGACCATGGACTATTTGATGGTCGAATTATCCCTAAGTCTATCATATGGTCGAATTCGTTTTTGGCTAACCTAAGTTTTTCGGGAGCAAGTCGACGGGCTTTCGAGAATACAGGTGGTCCTGTAGTCGAGATGTGACGTGTAACATTGCTGGTTACGCAAGGCAATTTCGGTTGCGGTTGGTATATCCCGGAGTATTTGTCGAGTAATGATTGGTGTAGGGGGTCTATGGTGTGGTTAATTGTGACTGGGGATAACCTGCAACCAGAAAAAGGAGTTACGCCAACGGATAACTTAGTGTTTCCGTCTATTAACTTTCTTGAGCGAGTGTCGATGAGTAGATTGTGGCATTGTAACAGGTCTATACCAATGATTGGCATAGCGACATCTGCAACCACGAAAATCCAGTGTATGGGTTTGCGTTAACCCACGTTAATGTAAACATACCTTTTACCATACGTAGCAATCGGCTTTCCGTTTGCCGCCTGTAAACTGAAAACAGATTCGCGAAGTTTGTCGTCGGGATTTGCTGGAAGAACGCTAACTTCTGCGCCAGTGTCGACGAGGTAGCGAACTTTCGTGGTCACATCAGTGACATATAAGAGGCGGCTGTGTTCGCCGGCTACGGTTGCCGTTAACGCGTGCCGGCTGGGAAGTTTCCCGAACTGTTTTTCGTGTCATTCGATTTTGAGGTCGGATAATTGCAGGATTTCCTGCAATTTCTGGAAGACTTACCGTACTGGTTATGATACCAGCACCAGTCGAGGTTGTCTGTCTCTCGACCACGATGTCATACTGCCCTAATTACCACTAAATATACCTAACATAACAACCAGACAAAAAAACCAGGTTTATTGATATAGATGATAGGGAACATTGATAATGTTTGAAAAGTCATTCCAAAATTCATTTCATGAATAGCTTCCAGTCCTTCTGTGTTTTGGTGTTCAGTTCTAAACTATCTTGTTGTTGAGAGAATTGATAGGATATGTGTGATGGATTGAAGTTAGTGTTCTGTAAAAATAGGTAAACCATTTACCTATACTCGTATAAATTAGTTCCTCATTTCTGTATACATTTTCTGTTATTTCTTGAAACTATTTCTAACAAACTATCAAAGGTAACTTCCGGAGTCCCAGTGAAAAACCCTGACACTGAAATTAAACTATGTCAAGGATGAGTATGATAATTAGAAGTAGTCAAGTTGATAAGCTATTTCCAATTAAAATTACGTTAGGCTTAAGTAATTGAATGAAATGATTATCATTGATTGACGCTAACTCTTAAAAACTCAAAAATTTAGTTTATTTGAAAATTGATAAGGAATGGGTAAAAATTTGTCTATACTTGCTGTTTTATTACGTTTTCTTAAGTTAGTGGAGAGATAATTAAAATAAATTTTTGAACAGATTGCTTAAAGTAATCCATAATAGATTCGGTGGAATTAATCAACCAATCCTAGAAAAATAAAGCAGGTTGCATAACATGAAGGAGGACAATTCATTATAGTATGTGAACCATTCGAATATCGTTTCTAGGACATTTGATCAAATTGTAAATTATATGAAATATTTATCTATGCATTCAGTTGAGAATGTTAACGTATGTTACATAATGACTGGTTTGGGCTGACTTGAATAAATTTGCATAAAATATATTACATTTACTGTGTTAAAACTGATCAAAATGTATATTATGCTAAATTGAAAGGTGATTTATGTTAGATGCAAACTGTGTCAATGTACATAGTATGAAACAAACAACAAGACGCTGTTTAAATTTGTTTGTGTTCAAATATGTAATCAGAAAAATTCATACAAACACTTCATAAATAAAAATGTCTCTATATACATATGTAACAGTATGCTGCTGTTGATCAAAGTTTAATCAAATATCTACCTTTTTTATTTTTGCGAATAAAAGTATTAAAATATTCATTCGTCAATCGGTTAAAAGTGAATGATAAGTTGTAAACAAATGATCACTATACAAGCATATCTTCTATAAATATATTTTGTATTTTAATCTTGATTTTTTCACTATGGAGATAAATATTTTTATTCATTAAAAAGTCAACATAATTTTGTGGTTAGTTTTCATTAAAGTTGAACTCCACCAATCTTCATAAGCTAGGTCTATTTAGGGTGAGAATAAACTTCAAATTGAACAATTTTCACCATTCCCCATCCTAACGAAATAATTTTGAGCATATTGACGAAATAGCGTGGTTTTTCCTATTAAAACTCTGAATGTTTACTGGGAGTCAATCACATGTTCCGTCACGTAATAACTCACCCCTTACATTGGCCGATGGTTCTACTAAACTGAAAATCAACTTCTGGGAATGTTGAGTTGCAGTTGACTATGATAACCACCACAGACCAATTACGTGCCAATTACCAGGTTAAATCCCTCAGTAGGATAAATATTAGGAGGACAGTTGTAGATTGTAATTAGGATATATTTGTTGGTGATCTTGTGATATCGAAATAATACCGAGATCGTACCAAAGTTTACAGGCGAGACTACCGTGCATACGTCAGTAGGTTCAAGGTCACAAACAACGGTAAAAGTATTTTTTTGGTACAATTAAACAAAAAGGTACAGTAAAACAACCACTGGTACAGCTGGTTATAATAATGAATGTTTCCATCACACCGACCACGTTCTCTTCATAAAAGTAGATCACTACAAACTAAGGTTGAAAGCATGAGACATTATATTTTGACTGACTACGGTAATAGAGTATTGCAAATCAAAACATGTCATTTTCCAAGGTATTTGTATAGTTCATTAATAAGTAATTGGCATATTAATTAAAAATAGTTCTTTGAAGATCATATTTGAGACTGATTAATAAAATGGGGGAAAGTTTTCAATGAAACTAAGTTTAATTTTGGCTTGGAAAGGTGTTTAGTCAGACTACATAAGTGATTTAGATTCACAGTGAATAAGAATTCCAATGTTGAATATTATATTGTTGGCAGGATTTTGAGAGCCTCAAGTTTATACGAAAAATGAGAGTAATGGAATTATTTAGATTCTTTGATGGCTGTATATGTGTGAGTTATTTCTACTAAAAACACTTAGATAAAAACTGAAAGTAATAGCACGTTTGTGATTAGGCAACAATCTTAGGCCTCCTAGTATCACAAAGTAGAACCGAAATTAGTTTGATTCCCTAACATGTCCCTCAACAAAATGTTTTGATATGGTTCTGATGGATGGAAACAGAAGGATTGTACAATTGCATAGAACTGCTATCATAGAGAGTATTCAAAGTACTGTATTAAGCAATATGGCCAAAATGAAGAGAAAATCCCTTAAGAAACAGTAGCTAGCAAGAATACTATTTTCATTCAGTCTGTAGTCAAGGGTGGAGATATCGCAAAGACAATAAACAGAAGATGAAAACACACAATAATCGGAATTTTTCACTAATTTTGACTAATATCAATTAAAATAAAGTGATGAAGCTTGTATTTACGTATACTTATGTTAGGCAGTTAGTGCTTTTGACAAATTTCAATAGTGTAATAAGAAAACGAAGATTATCAGCAAAGAAAATAGTGTGAAAATAATTTGAAACCTCATCTCTCTGGATAACAAGCTAATATTACCAGGGTAGGTTTAGGGTGAGAACAAACTGTTTTTGAATGCACTAAGGGGGGTTGAATTTTCGTATGACTAAGGCTTGAATAAACCTTAGCATACGCCCTTTTACACATCCGTACAACACAAAAGTCGAGTTAAGATCAATCCTATAACCTGTTTCAATTACGTGTTTGGCAATAGAGGATGATGGATGTTTATCCTCTACTCTTATTGGATAATTGCATTTTTTTGTTTCTTCAGCCAACGGGTACATGTTGACACACCCTAATTTTGAGATCACGATTGCTCCTCTCTATGTATATGTGACCATACACATTTAAACTGCTAAACACAGTGGGATGTGACGCAGTCGTTTTCATGTCTTTTAGGTTTGGGATGAAGCATGAACCTTGTTCTTTCCCTTGCTACGTAATACGTCTTATTAATGACTGACTTAGGCCTTGGTTTCAATGAAAGGCTATTTGAATCACCTCTAAATAGTAAGGTGATGTAGACAAGCTTTTCTTCTGCCAAGGTCATAGTAGGTCTCACTATACCATGAACTTTCCATCCATTTCTAGTTCAATTGACATTTTGTTTTTATATATAAATGTTCTTAACAATTATGTGTGTGATAAGATTGTCTAAAATGTTTTGCGCTAATATATTACATAGTTATGATAATCTTCGTCTTATTACACTATCGAAAGTAGATTTATATATCGTAATTCCGATGATGGCAAGTGCTCATTAAATTCACTTCTGTGAATTTTCTTCCAGCTGGATGTTTTTTTTCCAGTTCCAGTCATCATGAGTAAATATTGTACAGTCTGATACAGTTTCACTTTAGGGTCACCTAAGGTGTAGTATGTGTTTCTCTTGGAAAGTCTACTAAAAGTATCGCTTTGTAGCGACTTTTTTGTGGTGTTTGAAAAATAAACAGTTAATTGATATATTGTCGTGTTGTAAAAGAACTATTCAGCAAAAGGAAGTTGTATTTCCAATGTTAGTTGGCAATAGTAATTACATTGTTCACTCAACAGTGTGATCCATTCAGTAATGAAATACTTTTCAGAATACAGTTACCTAAGCAACCTATTGTATAAAATAAATGTTTGCTCATCCATTATATTACTTATCGTGTTTTACAGTAAATTTTATGTTTATAATAGATCGTAAATGTTAGCAGTAACCACTGTACAAATTGGATCTATTTTTGGTAGGCATAGTAACTATTCAGTAAGAGATTGTATATCCTTAAAAATAAAGTCAAGTTTCATAAGCATATGCTACTTATTATAAATAATTTAAGACATGATTATTTAAACATAATTATCCATAAAAAACAAAACCCATTACTTATAGTCAAAATTTACCTTACTGATGTTGTTTTTCCGAAAAAAGAATATTTTCTGGATTGAATATAAATAGATTCAAATATTAGCACAATATAAAAATAATATTCATTTGAAGACACGTTGATATCAACCGGAAAATTACTGAAATTACTATGTTTACCTTTCCAACTACGTCTCGAAATAAGTAATTTGTCTTATTATGTATTGTTTAGTATAACATTTACTACCCATGAACGACAGCTTCCTACTCTGGCCTTTCTGTTTCTTCTAGTGGTTGACTTGATTATGAAGACCTTAACATCCAAGGAGAAGCACGAAATAAAATGGACAGGCTGGTTGCAACTAAATGATTAAAACTTCGCTGATGACCTAGCTCTTCTATTCCTTACACACCAGCAAATACAGGTCAAGACGAACAGTGTAGCAACAGCCTCTGTATCAGTAGGCTTCGACATATACAAGAGAAAAGGCAAGATCCCTAAATACATCACGGAGAACACCGACACAATCACACTTGATGGAGAAACTCTGGAAGTGATGGAATCTTTCACGTAGCATCCTCGATGAACGTGGAGGCAAGGGTTGACAAAGTAAGGATAGCATTCCTAAATTTGAAGAACAAATGGAACTCCAAACAACTGTCAACCGATATCAAAGTCAGAATCTTCAATACGAACGTCAATACAGTTCTACTGTACGGAGCTGAAACTTCGAGAACTACCACAACCATAACCAAAAATGTACAAGTATTTATAAACAGTTTTCTACATAGGATACTGAATGTCCGTTGGCCGGACACCATCAGCAACAGCCTGCTATGGGAGAGAACAAACTAACTTCTAGCTGATGATGAAAGTAGGAAAACACTTTGGGAGTGGGTAGGACACACATTGAGGAAATCACCAAACTGTATCACAAGGCGAGCGCTAACTTGAAATGCTAAAGGGAAACGAAAAAGAGGAAGGCCAAAGAACACACTGCGTGGGGAATCGGAAGCAGACATGAATAGCAACTGGAAAGAACTGGAAAGGATTTCCCAGGACAGAGTTAGATGAAGAAGTTTGGTGAGCGGCTTATGCTCCTCCATGAGGGGTAACAGGTGTAAGTAATGAAGTAATCGGGATACGATAAATTTAACCAGTATGAACAGTAACCCAAACTTTTGTCAAAATGTTTGAGAACATTATGCCTACAAATATTTGAATATGGACAGAAATATTGCTAGCTGTGGTATTGAACGAAAAAGAAAAGCTGAGACGAGAATAATGAAATGCATTGTGTCTATCACCACTCCTGTTTATTTCACGTCTGATATCTTCGTCTATGAAAAAAGAGGAATTTCAAATCAATACATTTTATATAATTTCTGCGAACTAGTAAAAAATACAAAACACAATTAAAATTCATTAGATGAAAAATAACAAAAGTACCTAAATTTTGACAATAATGAAAGTGGATAATTAAAATCATAAAGATAGTAATCTCATGAACAATTCAATTATGCAGTAAAAATGTCATGTAAAACTAGGATTATCTGTGGAGATGCTTTACAAAATCGTCTGTTCATTCATAATTTTCCTACAGAAAAGAAACTTAACGAAAATATAAAAAATAAATCAAATCAACATTTACAACTGTACTTGTTTTACTAGGTTATTAAATAGTCGGAAATTTACGATTTTCACAACTACTCATTCTCCATTGATCTACATCTTCATACCAATAAGATCTTTCCATATTATCGATTTCATGAGCCAGCATACATAGTCGACAATCAGAGAAAGTATTAAAATCAACTGTTCCATGATTATGCCATTTGAAGTATTCATTATAAGCAGTTTTATTTCTGTCTAGATAGTACAAGTAATCCGATAATTGTTTGACCGAAGTAAAATCATCTACATGAATAAAAGAATTTGATGGAGCTGATCTTACATAGTCTGATTTCGATCCACCCATTACGATTGGTACCACGTTATTCCTAAAATACAATATATTATAGGAGTTATTAATTACTCCATCATAAAGTAGCGTAAACTATTAGTGGTTTGGGAAATTTAATTGTAAAATGAGTTTTATTGGACAAGCGCTCTGATAAACCAATTACACTCCTGATCACTTCAGACTTATAAGTCTATAATAACTATTTATTAGAATATTTGAAATACAAAGGGTCGCTAGAGTACAGTTTAGTTACAGGCGATCATCATAATTACTTGCATCACAACTATTAACGCATAGAGTTTGGTATAGTTTAATGTAATCTACGTAATTAATTTTCTAGTAATTGGGATATAAAACCGTTTGGATGAGTAACGTGTATGTGAAACAACATTCAATGAATTTTTTTTTAGTATTTACTTGATAGTTACTTCATCAAAATATATTCATCTCAAAATATATAGCCATTCGATGAGATATGATTTTTCCTTCTTTTTGACAAGAAGATTTGTTGAGATTGAGATTGTAAATAGTCATCTAAAGATACCATGCAATTTCTTTAAACTAAACTACAATGTAAATTGACACGTTAAAAATGTCAATGATCTTCACAAATGAATTTTAAATGTATTCAGTACTCATTTATACCAGTAAATTAAAGTCATAACTCAGTATGATCTATTTCATAACTTTATTTCTGTTAACTTTAAAAGCTTTTATTTCGATAACACATTTTCTATAACGCGAGAGTTCTAGATATGTGAATAAAGGAAAAACAGTATTGTTCGCTATTCACGAAACTATACTGAATGTAAGCTCAACTGACTATACTTTCATGTTGTGTAACTCATAAATCATGTTAATAAGACACTTGAAACTTTCAACTAAGTCTATTCCAACATAAAATTCACAATGGGACATAAAAGAAAGTAAAAGATCTGTTCCTTAGATCCAGATGTCTATGAAAGAAATGACGGAACCTATTAAATATTCATGTGTCGGAAAAAGAGCATGGAGTGGCCAATATCTTAACTCACAACGTTTGCCTAGTCAGTTATACGTATCGGTTGGTAAAAACGCTGTATCACAAAGCCAGAAAAGTTACATAAAGGATGTTCAATTATTATGTCTTCGAGGAAATGAAAACCTTGAAGCACTTACTGAGGAATATATTACTGAACACCGTAGAATATTTGGGATTTACAAGGAAGGAAAGAAATATCTTTTTAGTCAACTGATACAAAATGTTGATCGAATCACAAAATCAAATAAGTCAAGAACTGGAGGTGGCTTCAGAAAAATATTTTCTGACGCTAAATTGTCTTCATCGTATATAAAGCTATTCTCAATACCACAAATGATGGCAAACAATTACCTGCCAAACGTCTTCTCTAAACGCTTATATCAATTCATATGTACTTGCAGGAGGATGTACTTTGGAAAGGCAAAAGTGCGGTCATCCGCACGATTCGTCAAACATTCTCGAAAGAAACTATGCCTTCGATAACCAAATGCTACCTGAAGTCCTATAATATGACATTAAATGGAGACCGGACTTTAAGTGAATTTAATGAAGACATTCAAAATAATCCGTAAGGGATCTGATTCCATATAATTAAAATTTAAGAGATCCATAGGAACTAAAAGGCCTAAATCTAGTCTTTGTGTTTAATATGGGTCATTGGTTGACCTTAATCTGCCTCGATAATCAAATAATTTCGACCTCTTGTCTCGATTGTTTTATTTATTTTATCACAGTGACAAAATAGTGACTTTAGCTAATATGTCTTTTCTTTCTAAACCTCTTAGACTTTCATTGAGCTACTTGATGAGCATTATTTTAATATATTCTATAACATCTACTATCAATAAAAGCCTTTTAGAAATTAATTCCTAACTACATTCACTTTGTGTATACCTTGTTACTTACTATTGGACAATCCATTTATCAAATGTAAAATTATGTTAATAGTTTAAGGTAATCAAACTCATTAGGTTGTACGCAGTTCAAGAGAATTCAACAAAATACAGTGAATTCATGATATTTTGTAACTAACACCGTTCTTCCTTTATTTAAATTTGTCAAGGGAACCAACTACAGGAAGATTGTCGTTATAATATTTTTGACGGATTTGGTTTATTAGACTTTACATCAATATGACAATAGATGAAGAACACAGTTCTTTTGAAAGCACCTGTGACCAGCTAGCAGTAACACATATAATGATAATGAAATAACAGTATAAATGTATAGTGGAATAACAATTTTGACTACCAGTCCCCAAATGAATTTTCATTCACCACAGAACTAATGTTTAAAATAGTTTTTAGAATTCTAGAATACTATTCGTAATGTTACAACAGTGATTCGCTCTTTCTAAAAAGACAATTAACACTATTGCTTGCATCTGAAAATGCTGATGGTACTAACTTATGTCTAGTTATTATAAAAAAATTTTCACAGTTCATAAATCTTGAAAATGTTAATAAACTCAATCAATTTTCATGATAACTGTTAGTTTTCTACAAGCCGAAAATGTTCCCAAATCAAAAGGCAGGAAAGTTTTAAATATTAACTAAAACAATTTGACAAACTTTCTTGAACATTCATATTAAAACTAAATAAATAATATGGATAGTGACTAGCAGTGGAATCCAGGACGCGCGTTTCGTCCTATTTGGGACTCGTCAGCTGGATGTACCTGCATCCCAGAGTTGATGTTCACTCTGAGACTTTGTGAATTGCACATATGCCAATTAGAGACTGACCAGTTGCAGTCCTAAACATCAATGGAAAGATTCAAACAAACAATACTAAGTGAATTTAAGTAAATAATATTTGTATTTACAATTTTTAAAAAATGTCTTACTTAAGAGCATTTAGAAAGAACTTTTCAGTAATATAATCTTGACATATACTATTCTCAAAACTGAGATAGAATTTATAATCATTTTTCAATAATTCAAAACACTTGCTATCATGTCTATCACAATTTAGATTTCCACATCCACCATACATATCAACCTATTTAAAAAAAATAACATTAAAGAGATAATAATATAATACATAACAATTAATGCTTAATAGTTTACAATGAGTTAATGATATTTTTTAAAAACTGACTTATAGTACTTGTAGCAGCTTAGCTTCGTTAATCAATCACCTTGATAACCGTTACTATATAAATCGCAACGGTGTTTGAAATCAGAAGGCAATAAAATGCGGCAACTACAGTTTATAAGAAGATGGCACAAATAACAAAGCTATAAATACATCGTGCGAATTTGAAGCAGAGGCGAATTTATAGTCAAATCGAATCAACGCGCAGATAGGAAAGGTAAAGGTTAATAATAGGATTCGAGTATATATATATGAGAAAGAGTAAGATTCATCGAGCGACATTTAGGCTACCAACCTTTCAGCTAGACTCTGTCATGTGATCAAGCATACATGTTTATACAGACAACATAGTGATTATGATAGTAAAAAGAAATATGCGAATTGTTTCTGTTCAAGTAACATAGTCCGTTAAGTAAGTTAGTAAAAGGGCTTAATCAAAGTTTAACCATAATCGAAATTGGTTGTAGGGGTCTTGCTATATAAATTTTTATCAATCGGATTATCTATTGGTGTTTGATACGATTTGAAATACAATAAGAGATTTACTCTGTCAAACAAATGTTGTACAACAAGAAAAAAATACGATAAAGAAGCCTCTATTAGTAGTTGACCTATAAAATTAGCAGAGAATACTTGAGTTGACGATTCTTAATTATACTCATTAAAATAACTTCTTTTTAAGAGTGAGTATTATATGGTAAAAAATTATTATAATCCTAGTGACAATAGTTTGACAAAACAGTCACAATGTATATGGAATGCATCCAAAACAGTTATAGTTTATACATCTTATCTAGAAACACCACTTCAAGATGATAGTTACATCTCTACATTAAGATATGATTATATACTGAACAAGTAACTTGCTAAATTGTTCAGTCCTAATTAAAACCCATAAACAAGAAACAATTAATTGTTGTGTCTTTCCCATTAATTTGAAGAACTGACGAATTATTTCTTTTACTACTTAAAGTTGCTTATTTTAGTATCATCATTCAAATAGATTATCTAAAGATCGTTATTTTCTATACAAATGACAAAATGTACACGATGGAATGTACAAGGACGTTTACAACCACAAATGTAATCATAGACACAATGCTATTGTTTATTTTTAAAGAAATAGTACAAACTGATACAAAAGTTATATTTATTAGAAAAAGCGTTGATCATTTGCATGGACTGTGAACGCTATTAAATAGACCAATATAATCAATAATTAGATTGTCACACGTACTGATTATTTTTCAGTGGCTAATTTACCAAACATAAAACTTTTCAGACAATAAGGATTATAGCCTAACTTCTTGAAGTAGAAGCTTTCGATGTTGTCTAAAACGACAACGAAAAGTTTGTAATTAAAGTATCGACTTCATATAACACAACATCAACAAACACAAACTGAATTTTCATATCTTATCTATGATGTTTTACTATTTACCTAACATTCTTATTTACTTTCAGTTTATTCGCTGCATAACATGTTTACCAAATATTCTATTTGCATACCTAAATTCAGAACCTATACAATGATCCTACTCAAACATTTATGAGTTAATTATTTTCAGCTAGAGTCAAATCAAACTAATTTAGCTTATTCTTAATGAAAAGTTTATTTTATATTATCAGCTCGTGAGATTCTGTATGTGTTGTTGAGTATCGTTGAAGTTTGGTTATATTGCTGTTTGCTTAGTAGTAAATAACTGTGTTAGATCTGTATCCTTATCCCCATTAGTATTCGATCTGAATTACTTCTAAAATAAAACATAATTAAACCATTAATTTTGTCATGAGCATACTCTATTTAGGAAAAATGTGTTGTAGATATAATTTATTCAACGTTATGTGATGATTCAGATAGCACAAAATATAACCATCAAGATACAGAAAAGGCACATGATAGTTGCTTATTGTTGAAGTAAATTCTTCAGGAATAAATTTATCTTACAAATGATACAATTATCCTCATCGTCATTATAAGTGATGGGATACACTTACATCTATCGATGGCTTTATTTAGACAATACCCGTTTTTCAGATAACTATTTAACTTAAGAACTATTTGGCTTATTTTTGTCAAGATTTTTGGGAATATTTTAAAAACATTTTGTTACGAATGAATGTTAGTTGAAGAATCCCTGAATATCCATTATGAAACACCAACTAAATGCTTCCTAATTTTCAGAGCTTTTTCAACTGACATCAGTTCATGGTGAAAGTTACCTTCACAGCAGAATTCACTTGAAACTTTGAATTTCCAAGTTCTCATATCTCTCCAGTCAAATTGTCTACTTAGTACCCCTTCCAGCCATATAGAATGGTGAAGCCTGGTAGGCCCTTCTGGTGAAGAGTGCTACAGCAAGACACAAATGCCGGGGTGGGATAGCTGTTTCTGCAATGTCACTTAGAACTATTACATAACACTCACACAGAACCCTCTTTTTGTCTTTTTTGTTTTTGTTTTTATTTGGGCAGACTCTTTTTTATTTTACCTCTCTTTTTGAACCCTCAATAGTTATGCAATGACTCCTTGTAGTATTCGTAATCGTTTTTTGGGTATTGGTAGAGTGGTTGATTAGGCCGATTCCTACCACTCACGTTAGTTCATGGAAACAGTCCCATGATCCGGGAGGCACGACGGGGACGTGTGAGTCGGATTTTGTCTACTTACTAATTTTGGTGATACGTTTTTTAAATACATTAATAATCAAATTGAACTTTGACAATCATAAAATAATGACTAACTGTTATTCATCACTTATGCAAGTTTTTTCACGTATACTTTAATTTTTCTCAATGATAGTCTCAAATATTGATTAACCGTAACCTAATATGTTTTAACTGTTTATGAGACCTAGTTTTTATATAGAAGTGAAAACACAAAGTTAAATCAATATTCGTTCCGATATTATTTATAACTAAACGAGCCTTTCAAATTTTATTATTAATTTTAAAACAAAATCAATTACCAATATGATTAGATTTGTGTTTTCACTTATATAATAAATTCACATAGTAACAAATATTATCAATACAGTAGTTGTATAAAACAAAGGAAATTATTTCAGATTCTATTATTATTAACATTTCTTACCTTGATATATTTCATTAATTCTTTAGCATATTGCATTCTTGGACTACTTCCAACACAATTACTTACAAACCATGCAATCATTTTAGTTTTACCAATAGAAAAATCTTTATCAGGTTGAATTAAATTGTTTAAACTTCTTGGTTGAACATCCGAAAATCGTACATACTTATAATATGGTGTAACTATAGTTGAATCCACTGCATATGTAGCGGTGAAATTAATCTGTAAGCAAAATTTAAAAATGATTTTATTTTGTTGAAATACCATGATGATTAGGGTATAAATATAAGAAGAGATAGTTTAAAGTACCCCTCAATATGACTAGTATCAATAATGCAATAAGATATCAATAAAATTTCTAAGGGTCATATAAAATTATATGAATAAAAGCTATTTACCATACATTTACGTTATGAGATACCACAACTAATATTCTTTACCTCATTTTTGTACACATTACTTTATTGATATTATTCACAACAATTTATACACAAATACTTTTTTAAGGTAGCAACTAAATAACCTTGTCAGTTTTACAGTTATATGTTTTAATGAACAAAAGTAATTTAACTAAATTTTTTAGAGCTTTGATTTCTTTCAGATGAGAAAATATTTAACATCACTGAATTATTTTAACATGTCTGTTTTGTTAGTACAGGGGGTTACAGAGACTATTTTTACTATTTTCTAATTCATACTTTTACCAAGGTTATGGTATACAATTTTGAAAATGCGTTACATCATGTTGTCCCCTGATCAAATATACATTGAGGTAATTCACATTTACTGAAAAAAGTAACAAATTCTGTGGACTACTTTTATATAGGATTGAACCACTGTTATAATCTGTAAACACCAGTTTCACTGTAATCGTCTCATATTTTCTCAGAGCTTATGAAACAAGAGTTTACTAAATATAGTATAGAACTCTGTTTTTCAGTTGGTTTGTAAACAAGTGTTCATCCTAAAAATAGAATTAAGCAATTGATATCGGTTTAATAATTATTAATAGCATAAGGTGAAAAGACTAATAGTAATAAAGTTGAATTGGAACTCTAAAACATCAGTCGGGTAACCTTAACTGAAGAAATTAATCCAGTCGAGGAGTAAAACAATGGATTAGAACATTATGACATATGACAAATTAAATGAAATAGGAAATTCGATATTCAATGTGTCCCAGCCATAAATACCAGTTTTTTTTCATTTTTAATCAGATAGAAAATATAATACATAATACAGAGATAATATGCAAACGAAAAAGATATCCCAATTTCTTTTCGAAGATTGAAAGATTAAAGACGGTAAAAAAAGCAAGAAGACTTAACAATTCCTTTGTTAACTTTGGTAGAATTAAAATATGGCATACAGGTAATGTGATTCGATGATGTTGAAGAGTTTTGTTAGTTCATTTATTGGAAATGTATTATCAAAGGAGTTAATGAATACTTTATATGATACTTTATCTATTCAAGTATTTTTAGATATATGTTAAGATCTTATTTGATGAATCACTTATGATGCTAACGAAAAGGTCACATAAAGGAAATAAATAAACAATTATTGGTGTTCACTAATGAGAATAATCTAAATTTTAAGTAAACATTGTGTTTCAGATTCATGATTCTTTTTTTCTGACTATGACTCTATGCACATATTTAGCTATTCAGATCAATAAATAAATTTCATGATACCAATCAAGCTGATAAAGTAATAATATCAGAAATTTAATTTTGCTTTAAAATTTGAAATTTTAAGAAAACAAATATTATTCTGTCAGTGGAAACAGATAGTTAGTATATGAATCCGAAACACTGACTCATAATTATCAGTTCATAAGATGATTTTCAGTAAACACACGATAATCCTAGCAATAAACACTGGTTTATGTTATCACATCAAGTGAATGTAAATAAATAAAATGACTTTAATTGAATTAGTCTATGGGGAATATATATGGTGAAAATCTATTCACCAAGTAATGGTCGAATTACAATTTAATGAACAGACATGAAACTGTATAAATTCATGACTAACCAAGTTTTTGGGCATAGCGAATGAATAATGTCGTGGAGATTCAATATGATAAATCAGCCAAGATTGATTCCTCGGTTTGTTTAAGTCAGTAAGTCCTGGATTACTTTCAAAAACGACTAAATCGGCTTGCTGGATATTGTCTCCATTGCCACTTACATTACATTCATATACAGGACACTTTGACAGATCGGGAAGTGAATTAGAAAATTTACCATGATAATAAATACGTTTCATGAGAATTTGTCCATTTCTACGTGCCTAAAATTAGGAAATAATGGTAGATAGGATGACAAAGCAAGTAAAATAGATAAAACCCATGATAAAATAAATGGTTACGAATTCGAAAGCAACAGATAAAAAAGACAGATTAGGAAAATGTGTCAAATAACACATAACTAACAGCCAAGTTGGTTTCAAACCTGGACTTGAACATACCTACCAGATATTCGCCCCCTGATAGGTCCTGGATCATAGATATACTACTCGGCGCCAGACTAGAATTGTACTCCTTGACATTAAGGCAGTATTCAACTTTGTTGGTCGAGATTTTCTCTGAGAGTGTCTATCATTTAAAGGCGAACCAAAGCATAAAGTTAAGTTTGTACAAACATTTTTTCTGACACTAGTGGTCGGGTTAAAGCGTATGGAAACTGTTATCAAAATTGCTAACCTCAAGAGGAGTTCTTCAGGGTTCCCTACTCTCTTCTTTCTTACTTAAATCTGTCATAAACATCCTTTCAGAGATAATGCTCTCATCGTCTTACTTTATGTGTCAATTCGCTACTAGGGGGTTTACATTTTGACTTCCAATGGGCAGATGATATAGTGCTGTTTGATGAAGATGCTGACAAAGCCCACAGTCTTCCAGCCACGTTAAGCAACATTGGAGGCATTTTTGGAATAATTTTCTCTCCCTCGAAATGCAAAATGTTGCATTAAGACTGGTCTATTTTAACGCCTGGACCAACAATAGGAGGATAAATAAGTGTGCACACCAACCAATTCTTAGAACTTTCATGAGTCCTGATGTGTTGATATTCGACGAAATATAGTCACGGATAGAAAAAGCGGAGTATGTGTTTTTCACCTTGTGTCACTGGCGGAGTAGGTAGGATATCGGTCTGCTAGCCAAAGAATGAGTTTGCTGAGCATCTGCTCGTTCCATTTTACACTATTGTTGCGAAACATAGCCATTACTTATTTTTCCAAAAGAAAAACATTCTTTGGATTAAAACTAGAATCTTTTCAACTTCTATAAATAGTTGGACAACATATACAGATCATTTCACAAAATCATATGTTAAGTAAAGTGATGGTCACATTTACATTTAGATCACTGGAAACGTTTTATGAGATTTCTTTGAAAAAGAACCTTAAAATTTGCAATCAATCATCGTCTTCTATTTCAAATTTTCTTTATACATAATATATACTTGACATTGCAATACACAAAGTCACAGTGTGGGTAAAAATAATTTGCGAATCATTTATAAAACAAACAGAGAATTCATCACCATGATATGAAACGTTTTCATAAGTTTTTACTTCTAATTTGCGTACTTGTTATTTTTCTAGTGCTACTAGTTAACGTTCTGTGGTATTGCTTCTTTATAAGAGGTGGGGTTGCAAACTTTACACTCAACTCTCGTCTTTTACTTAGGCTTGAGGCCATTAGCAACCTTAGATATGCTCCAGATGGAATTTTCTTAATAACACTACTTATCATAAATAACTTGTGAAGACTGTTTTGGAAGAAAAAGTAATACGCTATTCATCTTTTTTCATGTCGTTGTTCACATCACCGAGAAAAGTAATAATGAATAAATTAATTAATAACACCTATATAATTTCACCTAGCCCGTAACTATTTTGATACTAATGCTTATATGTTTTACAAGAGATATATTTCCTATCAATCGTTCAGAGTAAAATGTTTCATAATATTGTATGTGATAGATAAATGAGTGCAAAGTATTAACCAGGTACAATACATATTCATAAAACAAGCTAATAAATCATTAAACTTAAACTAAGATCATTGATCAGTAACGTTTACAATTAGTTTCATTAGCTTTCATTTGAATCTATTATAAAATAATCTAGTGAAATTCAAAATATGGTCACTAGTGAAGAAAATGAATACAAAGGCGTGGAAAAGCATTGCTTCATGGATTTCCTTCCAGTCTGAAACTATTCTTAATTCAATGAGAATTGTTGCACTTACAGCTTAATATTTTGATGACACATTTAAACTAAGTTCAATGAAGATCAAAAAAACTCTTACGCATTGAAAAAACTATCTAAATTAATAGATATCCCAAAAAATATCCAGAGGAAAACGATAATGATTAGTTCTATCAATATGGTCCTGGATGTTGCAAAATCTGGATTTTCAAAACTACACTTTGAAACTTGGAACCAATCAAGTTAACAGCATACTATAAGCTAAAACTTTTCACTTATTTTACCAAAACTCCCTACCTTAATTTTCGTCGATCAGTTAATTAACCAGTCAACAGTTTGAATGAATAGTCTCACTGTGTTGGGGACACCTGGAAATCTCCTCGGAAAAAGCCCAAAGGGGACCTAAAAACGCTAGGAAACATTTTCTCCAATCAGCATTGAGCAGAAGTTTCTCAGAAACATCTAGAATGTGAAGGGTCACGTGCCACACTTCTGACTAGATGATTACCTATCCTGCTACCATCACTAGAAAGGTCCTAGAAACCAAAGGTCGTCTAAAATGTTATAAATACCCTAAATTTTCTGCACATAGACTAACCTTCGAGTAAAGCGTTCTTTCCATATTTCGCGTCTTTTCTGTCGTGTAGATTTAGTCTGGGGGTTATTAGAACAGCTGAGGAAACTGGATCAAGAGTCCAGTCAGAAGATTTATCACAGTGACCATAAAATATTCTGATTAAATTTCTGTAAAAAGGTATTAATACAAATTTTATTAGGGACAACCCTTTTACTCTAATCATAATAAATTTTTTTCAAAAACAATAGTAGCTTTAACTAATCACTATTGGTTTCAATAAATAACCCATTTTCTCCTTACTTTATTGTTTATATTTGTTATGAAAATAACTGGAATTTTCTTCGATATCTAGTTGATAGCTAGTAGAGAATGTCTACTATCTACAAATTTAGGATTGTTCGCACTAATAAAATATGTCATTATTAGTAATGGTTTAAATGATCTCTTTATTGGTATTTTGGACTTAATTTTAATGTCTTGTTTAGCATACATGCAATGTAGGTAGATCTCTTTGATACTGACATATTGTGACAAAGTCTCAGTAAGTGAATGGATAACGCGCTGATGTACGAATCTAAATGTACTGGGTTTGAGTCCCAATGTCAGGATCAACATTGAGATTCAAGTATATCTAGATGATAGGTTCTGAATAGATTGAAGTTTAAATCGTGGATTGCACATCTAACAGCAATCCATTAGTACCGAACAACAACAATAATCGATAGTCAAATATCTGATTATATAGGTAAATTCTGATGAATATTTGTTTTCTCATATTAAATTCAATGTAAGTATGAAAAAGACGAACTACTATTTTTAAGGAATGTGAGACAATATTCAAAATGAACACTTAATCTAACCAATCATCGTAGAGCAATACAATAAAAACTCGTACAGAGACTTTACTGCTCTACACGACTTTAATGCTAGACTGTCCTCTATTCTGAACTAATTTAGAAGAGTAGCAAAAGTTATCGCCATCGATAGAAAGTAAAAGTGGTTTAGTATCTTGCAATGAATTGGCTTTCAAATAAATGTTGGTTTCAAAGATTTTAAACGCAATAATTTATCGGTAAATAAAAAACAATAAAAGATGCCGTTTCGTCCCATTATGGGACTCCTCAGCAGTGCGCACCCACGAACCCGCTCTCGCGAGGTTCGAACCCGGGACATTCCAGTCTCGAGCCGAGGCCCTTAACCAATAGACCACTGCACTGGTATCCAGCGGTGTTAATGTCTAACTTCAACTGATCCACGAAGTTGAGCAACCATTCACCAATGGTCTTCAGTGAGTTCCTATCTCACAACAGACGTGGTTTTGAACTCCACTGGTCACTGCTTCTCACTATAGCTCCTAGATATACTCCTAGATATACCCAGATATACTGCTGAGGAGTCCCATAATAGGACGAAACGGCCGTTCAGTGTTTCCAGGTTTTCCATTGTGGTTTAGCTTCAATTGACTCATGCTTTCTACTATGAAAAATACTAAATCTCCACAAAACCCCTTCTGATAATTAATAAAAGATGCATCAACGTTTTATCTTACAAAACGGAAGAACCACTAACAATCTTAAAACGACACTGAATTAAAGCTTTCTGCAAATGAGAAAGCATTAGGAAATAAAATGTATCACTCCATTCATTTGAACACGGAAGTGGGTTTCCTTATAAGGTTTCCTAGGTAGTTGATTATTGTTTGTTACCGTTTAAACGTGAATTGTACAAATTTCTACATAAGCTTATTAATAAGCTAATTTTGAATAATCTTTGGTAGACAAAACAAAACTTCCTTTTGATCATTATCAATTATTACATGTCTGAACTTTGGTATACCGATTGTAAAACTTAAAAACGGGAATACTTATAATGAAGCAATTTACAAGTGAAAGTGTCTGTTAGTCCATAACTAACAGCCTGAGATCAATAGCAAACTTAGTGGGTATATATTCAGTAGCGTTCTTAGTAGTGTATATGGAGGGTACTATTATAATGACCTTAGGTTGTTTAGATCCCACATTTTTTGCATGAATTAAGGTATAAATTCCTAGTTCAAAAAGAGAATATTTTATGTTGTTCATCAAAAAATATACCTATTAATGAATAGCACTTATTAAATGCTATTTCTGATTTTACTGTGATTCAATAATCAGTAAGTAAATAAGCCATATCTTCTTTTTAATTATTTGTATTCATATCACTAACATCGTTAGTACGAAAACGTGAGACGACCAAGTTTTAATTAACACCTACTATGAAAACTACTAAATCGAAATAAAACCGATTCATATGAGTCAATTAAAATGCGATGATTCACAGTTCATAAAATCTGAAGTATCAGTTTTTAAAGTGACAAAGACCGTCATCGTTTAGCTTGACATGTAAGGACTGGAGTAATCTCTGGAGAGAGTTATAAATTATATCGAAATTTATATCTCTAGTAGAAAAATGTCTTACAATGTTTAGAACGAAGAGAACTTCGAAGGATATCGTTGCTTAATAATCACACATTGACAGGTCCCGATGATTTGTATGTTTGTAACATTTTACTTTTAATTCACTTTAGTTTTAGAGAAATAACTAGGAATACTTAATTTAAAATTCCATTTCTTGAATACTATTTTATTCGCTATAGTATCCATCCATCAATGGAAAATCTTTGTTATCATTATTGAGCAGCAACAACAAAACCCACATATTAAAAATTGTTAGTTTACTCATAAGACGTGTGATTCATGTTAGATGGTTGACCACAATGCAGCTTAACCTGGTCAGTTTGATCAATACTAAAGACCAAACAAACATGAAATTGATGTTAATCAATCAGTAAACGGTCAATTTACATGTAACCTGTATCTAAAAACATGTTCATCTACATGTGTTGTTTGAAAATTTAAAACTGGACGATAAACTTCTACTGTTAATTCTCAAAAGTAAACTTCGTAGTTAATTTGTTTATTTAACAATATTACACTGTATACTGACTTTAAGCAGCTTATTCTATACTTAGAAAAAGTGGCAGCCTTAACTGATATTCAGAAAGGAATACTTGCCACTTGATGAAAACGACGTCATATTTACACCTATAAATTGTATAATAATTCGCATATTTCACATTTATTCACACCCAATTACATGCCCACTACCATACTCAAAAAAGCGGTCCAGTCGTCAAGTTAGAGATTAATGACAAGTTGGTAGCATACTTAAATAAGTTGATATTCACTGTTAATTAGATTCATTTTATTTTAATAACTATACCTGTGTTAATTTCTAAAGGTTGCTTGTTCTCTGGAATGTGGCTTATAAGAAGTGAACCTAAATAGGAAGTTTATTTTTCAGTTCCTTAGCATGCCACAGACATACCATCTCTACCATAAACAAAGTATTCAATCATGAAGTTGGAATTATTCAGTAAAATCTTAATAGTTATATTGTTATATAAGTTTATCTTAGCTATACTAAGGTATAGAACTGAATAAACGAACACAAAGTATCATGGTCAGTGATTTTGATTTGAGTTCCTATAATGTGTTCATTGAACTTACTTACTTACTTCTTACTTACTCCTGTTACTCCCAATGGAGCATAGACCGCCGACCAGTATTCTCCAACCCACTCCGTTTTGGGCTTCCTTTTCTATTTCTATCCAGTTCTTGTTCATTCTTCTCATGTCTGTCTCCATTTCTCGGTGTAATGTGTTCTTTGGTCTTCCTCTTCTCCTCTGACCTTCAGGATTCCATGTGAGGGCTTGTCTTGTGACACAATTGGGTGATTTCCTCAAAGTGTGCCCAATCCATTTCCAGCGCTTCTTCCTGATTTCTTCCTCCACTGGAATCTGGTTTGTTCTCTCCCACAGTAACTTGTTGCTGATAGTGTCTGACCATCGGATCCGAAGTATCTTGCGTAGACAGCTGTTAATAAACACCTGTATCTTCTGGATAATGGCTTTCGTAGTTCTCCACGTCTCCGCCCCATACAGTAGAACTGTCTTCACATTTGTATTGAAAATTCTAACCTTGGTGTTGGTTGACAATTGTTTTGAGTTCCGGATGTTCATCAGTTGTAAATATGCTGCTCTTGCTTTGCCGATCCCCGCCCTCACATCTGCATCAGATCCACCGTGTTCATCAATGATGCTGCCCAGATATGTAAAGGTTCCCACATCCCCCAAAGCTTCCCCGTCAAATGTAATTTGATTGGTGCATATTGTATTGTATCGGAGAGTCTTGCTTTTCCCTTTGTGTGTTGAGACCTACTGCTGTTGAGGCTGCTGCTTCACTGTTCATTGAAGCTTCATGTATAATGATAGATCTAAGTCAAACTGTGATTAAATCATGCTCACTAAAGTGTAACTGTACGTTTTGACTTATTTCATGTATTTATCTATATTTTCTGGTTAATGGCCCAATTACTCACTTGTTAGCTTGCGATTTGGAGTCTACCTTCACTGTTACTCATTTTATAGTTTAAATAACGAACTGATCTTAACTAGATCACCACTGAAAACCAGGAAGTACTGGTCATCTATTTGATCTTGGTATGAGACTCCTCAGCAATCGGGACTAGTGACCTATTCCCACAAGGAATCAGTTCGTGATTAAAACTGTAAAGATTATAAAACCCCACAAATCGTACAGTGTAGCTTAACAAGAATGAAACTGCAAGTCACCTCAAATCCCCTAAGCAATAGACTTCGAAGAAAAATAAGCTTTGAACACTCGGTTTGAGTTAATTTATTTGTATCCATTCACTGAATGATTACTTCGTATTATTTGACAATAAAATATTTCAGATAACCATCATAAAAATAGACTTTACAGAATAACATATGGTTTATGTTTATTATAATTGAAACAGATGGCAGCTGGACTACGTAAATAAATGGTTCGATTTAGCATAAATATTTGGATAACAGTAATTGAAACAATAATTGTCAAAGAATATTTACATAATACAAATTAATGCGAAATTGTCGTTTAAATTATTCAGTGAAATCAATTTTATAATAAAATCTTAGTCATCGTTAATGATTATCTTATTCTCGACATGCTTAAACTTTATCAGTCATAAATTCCCACTAAAATTAGGAACTTCATCTCCAGGCTAATCATTATTAAGTAGAAAGTTGTTGTTCGATTGAGAAGTTTGCAAAGAATAACACAAGTGCAAAATCACTTTTCCCCATAGACTCACTTCAAATGAAAACCCTTAAAAGGAATTCATCAGCGTTTACTAAATTCGTCAATGGTTGACACTTAATATTAATGAACCCTCACGTTCTAATTTAGTAGCTAGCATAACACCTTTTGAACAATGAGTCAGGATCTGATAGTACTTATTTACGTGTTTCTCTCTATAATCTGATCATCCTATTGATTATATTTTTCTTACTGTCGAAATGTTTGAATCTCATTGGAATGTCAAGCAGCTAGCTTCGAGATGGATTACCAATGGAGAACAGTGAAGAATTTTGTCATTCAGATCTTTTATCAAGTGACACTATAATTGTATTAAAGTCAAATAAATTTGTCAGTAGCTTATTTAGTACGGATGATTCAACCAGTTATTAATGGTCTAAATTCAACAAATGAGATATTTCAGTACGAGAACTTCAAGGAGTTTCAAACAGAACTAATATTTGTGTTGTTCTTCATACAATTGATACCACCTATTGTTCTAGTAGTTTCAGAAGCGTGTCTAGTGCTGATGAAAAGATTTCTTTAAGGTTCTTTGTCGTGTATCACTAAATAACCGAATGGTGATAATAAATACTACTAGTAAACTCTGAATTATGAGGAAATATTTATCAAATGAGCTTTGATTTTCAGTGGTTCTCTAGTTATTATAAAAAATAATGTTTATGAAAGTCAGCAATTGAAATAAATTCAAAGTTTTGTTGGTCAATCTGGTTTGAGTTTCCTTAAAGAAATAATCGAAAAAGTAGCTATAAAATACAGATAAGGTCACGTTATAATTCTGTACTACGCAAATGCTCAATCGTGTTATCTTGTCAACAATGGTTCATTTACTTTTGCGGAGTTATTTCATGTAAATTGTTTTCAAATTGTAACATTTTAGAAATGTATCCTGCGTATGAGCATTTTTGACTGAATATGATCCAACGCTTTTGATTAGAGAAAAATTATTCATTCTGTTCGATTACGTGCGATAATTAGAATCTTAATTTCTTTTATGTCTTATATATGATCGACATACAGCCACTGTGAAACTACTCATTGATTGTTATTACATAAATCATTTAAATAGTATCATCATTGAACACATTTTGTAGGTTATTGGTATAAGTAAGGAATAAGAAAGTAATTAGTAACTACCACTTAACTCTAACTTATTCAATTCAGTCATGACTTTATCTTCCTTTAGAATTAATAAAACCATGTACAGTAAGTTCGACATCACAAATTATTAAATTAACATTACATTACTTTAAAATATTCACTTCAGATTGTCAAATTATTTAATTATCAGATGATTACAAGTATTTAGTACATAAATGTTAATAAGTTTACTAGTCTAATGATAGTTATTAAGTATTCTTAAATTGATTTAAGGACCGAGTACCATCGGTAAACTGCTAAACTGAAGTTCATCAATAATGATAATTGTACAACAAATTCATTTTTTGCTGACATCTAGTTACCACTGTCAATGTCTGTTCGTTTTCTCCAAAAGTTATAATACACATTTGAACATAAAATATGTTTACAAAATGTGTTAAGTTTATTTGAAATGTTAGTTAGTTTATTCCTTTCTTTTCTTATCTTCTAAATAACAATGAGACATATTTTCATTTAATTAATTAACAGACTATATCGAATTTACCACCATCATTCTTTATTCTGTTGAAGTTTTGTTCCAAACTACAAATATATACTTCGTTTCAGAAGGGGTTTTCTGGATATTATAGTAATTTTATTAGTTGAAATCATGAGTCGATTGAAGCTAGACCACCACTGAAAACTTGGAAGCACTAGACGGCCGTTTCGTCCTATTGTGGGACTCTTCATTAGGGCGCATCTATGATCCCGCCTCGTGAGATTCGAACCCAGGACCTACCAGTCTCGCCCAAGAGCGCCTGACTTCTAGAACCACTGAGTTGGCATTCAACGGTGTTAATGTCTAACTTTAACCGATCCACGAAATTCAGCGAAACATCCTTCAATACCTTCAGTGAGTTACTATCTCACAACAGACCCGGTTGAACTCCACTGGTCACTGCTTCTCACTAGAACTCCAGGAAATATATATGGGAGCCAGTCACTAGTGAGTATATGCTGATTAATATCAGTGCTTCCAGGTTTTCCATGGTGGTCTAGCTTCAATTGACTCATGATCTCAACTATTAAAATTAATATACTAAATTGTCATAAAAATTAATCGGAATTTTGCATAATTATTATTCAGTTAATTTATCAAATAATTCACCACTGAACGTTAGTTAATAAAAACGGTTTATTTAAATTAGATTAAAATTCTCACAAAACTGTAATACTTGATTATTACCATGAGAAAACTAATGACCAATTTAGAAGCGAATTTACTGAAATTCCAATTTCGTAATGATAAGTAAAACAGTACTTCAGTAATCCAGCTGGATAACGGTTTAACTTCATAACATAACAATTAAGTTCAAAAGATGAATGAGTGAGTTTCAAATCAATGGCTTCAAAGTGTTGTGTTCCTCCCAAAGACTGAAAGTGAGGAGTTTAATCTTATTATTACTAGTGGATAAAGATACTAAGACTAGAACGTACTAGATGTTCAGTGTCCCACACTTTTTAATGGTTCTATGGTAAAAGTTATTTTGTTGTAAAATCTTTATCTAAGTGGTAGTTTGGTTGTAGTCAATAATTATTAAAAATCATGTACTAATAAAGTCGATAAGAAATTATATAATACTCTTTGAAAAATTTAAAAAAATTATCTTTAAAAAAACATTTTGTTATTAATAAACTGGAAAAACCAAAGTTTATTTGTTGAAAACTAATAAAAACTGGTTGACCCACATGAATCGATACATGTGGGCTTGCTTCATTGTTTAATTGAGTATCGCATGCAGAGATCTGATAAATCAAATGACTGAAAAGTTGTCTTTTATATGCTCAGTAGACCAAAACATAGTACTGTTTGTAGGACCCAGTAGCTGAGTAGATAACGAGATGGCGTTTGAAGTGAAAGGTACTAGGTGCGAGTCCCAGAGTGAACATCAACTCTGAGATGCAGGTAAATTCAGCTGACGAGTCCAAAATGGGGCGAAACGCGCATCCTGGATTCCACTACTAGCCACCATCTATCTTTGCTTATAATGCTTGTGAATTAAGGCTATATCAAGACAATTCGCACAGTATGCACATGTGCCAATAAGTGACTGATCAATTGCAGTCCTAAACATCAATGGGAAGATTCAAACAAACAATACCAAGTGAATAGTACTATTTGTTTTTCTTTACATTTTATTATCTATCTGCATATACTTTTTAAAATAATCCATTAAATATATACTTCATGAAAATATGTCACTTTGAGACTCTTGTTCTTTTTATTCATACTAGTTTTATTTCTTTTTATGTGTACATAAATAATAGAAATTAAACTACTATTTTAAATTATATTGAGAAATGTTTGATTGAATCAATTCCATTTCCCTAAATCACTAACATTATTTAATCTTGAAATACATTTTCATGAAATACATGTTCAGACATTTTCTATGTTTATCTGTCTACAAATAGAAAGTGAAGAAGAGATCAGAATATACTACAAATAATTAATCTCAATGTTTTCATAGTTGAAAGTATGAGTCAATTGAAGTTAGACCATCAAGGAAAACCTGGAAGAACTGGACGGCCGTTTCGTCCTATTGTGGGACTCCTCAGCATTGCGCATCCATGATCTCGCCTCACAAGATTCGAACCCAGGACCTACCAGTCTCAATTGACTCATGCTTTCAACTATGAAAATACTGAAACCTCCACAAAACCCCTTTTGATAATTATCTCAATGTATTTATTATTTATGGATGATATTTTTTATCGATTGAGGTCGCTTGAGAAATTATAAAATTTTAAAGATTATTGAATAGGTGTTTTGTCTTGATATGAGATTTCTTGATAGTATCTAATGAAATAAATTCAGAACTATCACTTAATTTGTAAGTATATGAACCTGTGTTTACATTAATTGTTAACTCAGTACAACGTTTATTGATATTCACTTAGAATTGATTGATTATTCTACATTTTTTTAAGAGTTTATCAGTATTTTTCTATTAGATAATTTTGATGAAAATATATCATACAACATAAAGTAGTATCTAAGTTACAAAGATTAATGCGTTTTCATTTTATTTTTTGAAAGATATCTCATCTATAGTATTTCCTTTGGTAACAAGTGAAAAATCGATATATTGATTATAAAATATTAAAAGACAATTACAATCATTTAGAACCATGATTCTTCTCAAAATAATTTTTTTTATTTTTGAACTTCACTTATTAGTCTCTTAACCATAAACAAAAAAGACAAACTTAACTAACTAACATTTATAATATGTACGTTCTATTGTAATCTGCAATTCATTGTTATACCATTGGATAAAATACTTGTAGCAAGCTCGAAGTATTATGATAATGTTTAATACGAAAGAGTAATAGATAAGAATTATTACAACATTTCAAAAAGTATTTTCATAGTTGAAATCATGAGTCAATTGAAGCTAGACCACCATGGAAAACCTACAAGCACTGGATGACCGTTTCGTCTTACTATGGGACCCCTCATCAGTGCGCATCCACGATCCCGCACCCTCGAGATTCGAACCCAGGACCTACCAGTCTTGAGCCAGAGCCCTTAACTGAAAAAAGTATACTATGACAAATCAAGATAATTTATCTCACTAATATTGTATGATTAAAGAAATGTCTATATGATAAAAATAGACAGTAAATAATAGTCTTCTAATACTTTTTGTTGTTCTTAGGTCAATGATGATAATTTTCAAAGGACAAGATTTGTTTAAAATAACAACGATACCAAAAAAACGAACCACTCAAAACAAGATAGTAATTTAGTAAAAATCATATAATCAATCAATAACGATGGTGTATATTGTTGGCTCTTATAATACTAAGGTTACATACCATGTAAAGATTTAGGTACTGAATTTTAAGTTATATTGTTTCTGTATGAACTATTGATTCCATATGGTTATTCAAACAAAAGGAGATTTAGTAAAGTTTGAACTTGCTCCTAATGCTTAAACATCAACTAATTCAAGAGCTGAACCCCTGATCCATAATTCAAATGAGAAATTATGTAGATTTATTTCTTTCCTCTAAAAAAGGAATATGTGTGAAAGTTAATTACTAATACGTAAGGTAACCAGCCTTCGACTATCGACTTACTTAGTATCCTATAATCATTAAAAATACTATTCATTTAGGCTGTTGAACAGTTAATTAGATGCTTGACTTGCGTATTACACCAGAGATTAAATTCATTTTCTTGATAAGAACATGTATTAAGATCAGTATTTAGTAATGTTTCGTTTAATGATTATTCATTGATGTAAATGAATTAATGGTTATATGCTGATAAATCAACAAACCATGAAAACTTAGAAAATTGTATCTATTAGAAAATAGCAATTAACAGTATGGTTTTACACTTAGTACCATGATAAAATGTTTTTTAAATAACCCACTGGTTGCTTGTTTGACATAGGCCCTGTTACTTCATTACATCTGAATAATTGTGAATAATTCTTAATATATATTTTCAACTTAATTTTACTAGTCTATTGTCTTTTGATTGTATGTAAATAAACCAAGTCAATATATACTGAAAATAGAGTTGGTTTATAGAAGCAGCAAATAAAATGACAGTTATTATAAGCTACAAAATATTTTGAGTATAAACGTTTGCATCAAAAACTTGATAGATTATCCTTAATGGCAATTTGAAAATTATGTACCTTAAGTAGTGAAACAGTTCTCAGTTTAAGGGAGGCTGTTGTAACGTTTAGTCAACTATGGGTTACGTAACTGAAAACATTAATTTTATAGATTATCTACTAATCTTGTATACCGAATAAAATTAGCCTTTAACATTGTAATAAGCCTTCACTGCTTTGATAAATAACAAAAAACAAATTTCTTTTTGAATGAAGAAACCTAGTAAACGCTGGTAAATAGCTAATTGAGTAAATGTTGTTTGTTCACAAATTAAACTACTGTTATTACTCATCCCATTAGTATTTGATTATAAGAAACCCAGTTCGATTATACGATCTCTCAATTATACTGAAGTTTAGATCAATTACAAATTCAAAATAAAATATCACTTAACCAAATTCTAATTTACAAACATATCTTAAGCATTTTGTTCTGAAATATTTGTTGATCAGCTAAAAGATGAAATTTATTGCTGAAAAGTACAATCCATCTGTTCTGTTTATTTTACCAATTAGACATGGATAGATGTGGCGTGACTTATCGAAACAAGGCTAACTTTTAATTAGCGAACTTTATTCTAAATTTATTCAATGCTGTTTGAAGGTAAGAGCCTAACACCCAGATGTTTTGTCTTCATGCATTTTAAGAATTATATTTGATCTGAAAACCACCGTAATATATATACATGACAATAATGTTTTAGTATATTCTAAAACAAAAAACTCAATGTAGTACTGAAAACAATCAACTACTTACATGTTTCTCAGCGTTTTTAAAGAAAAACTCGACTTCCAAAAAAACTAGTGAGGGAAACTCAACTGTTTGAAAAAATCTCATCAGGAGATTTGAATAAGAGTGTATACAAATGTGAGTATAGTTTGCTGAAAGTTTAACACCTTTCTATTTTTTTTAATAAAATCTATGATTATTCAGTTTTCAATTCAAAAATGATTTAACAATAAGTTAATGACTGTCATAAAAAGAATAGACAAATTAGGAATAAGCGATATCGAAAGTTTGACAAAAGTTGTTGTATCACAGAATAACGAGTTTAAGTAAACAAAAACTAAATAACAACATTTATCTTCATGAAAAGAAGTATAAAATGGATGAACTACTACAAAATGCTTATTAAAAACTCTCAAAATTAGTGAAATGAAAGAAAATATGTGATAGTGTTTAGGAATTAGGTATACGTTATTAAGCTTAAAGTTATTTTTGTGCTGTCGTGCATCGAATAAGCATGATACGATGGAAGTGAGTTTACACAAATGTGAGCGGTTTATGGTAGTTATTGATATTATTACTAAACTGGTAATAGATTTAAGGGTCATAAAGGGACTACTATGTAAAATAACATTTTTAAATATCTGAAAGATTAAAATTCATTAGCTTTAATGTTTCACCCAACAAACTAGTCTAAGCGTTTTAATCCGATGTTTTTCATGAGGAACCAATCTAAGTATTATTTTATATATCTAAGAGAAACACTTCTCCACCAATGTTTATTAACGTTTTCCGTAAAATGTGATTCCAGGTAATTAAAATTGATACTGACGTCCACTAATTCTTTTTTAATTCTTGGCTCAGAATCTCCTTGAACATCAGAGGATCAGAAAAACGTCTAAACCAATAGCCATACAACATTGAATGTAAATAACTTTTGAATATTTCATAGTTGAATGACAGATTTCATCATTTCATAATAATAGACACTGTATAATAGATAAATAAAGGTGATATTCATTTTATATAACTTAAGACATAAACAACTATGTAACTATTGTTAATGTATGATATTCTTACTTCTAACACTTGTACAGGAACATAACTCATTTGCGCCAATATCCTATCATCCTCGTATGGATTATCTGTTTCAAATGGAAATAAGATTAAATTATTCATATTGAATTTCTTTTTCAGTATAAAATCTTGTTCATCAAATAGTTTTGTATCAATAGAACCTAAATGTCTTTTTGAATTTATTATTACATTTTTTCGTTTTTCAGTACTACGAGTAACATAATCAATGTCAGAAATTGAGTTCTCATGTCCACTGAATGACTGTGCATATTTTCTGATCAAGTTATAATTGTTTATATCAGTTAAATTAACTGATAAGAATGATTTTTTTGAATAATTGATAATTAGAAAAATTATTAAGAATAGTATAAAGGCAAAAGTGATCTTCTTTAAACTTCTTCGTTTCCTGTTTATGTAAGTACGTGGGTAAAACATCACAGTAAACAATAAAGATAATGATAATAATGACTATGGTAACAACGGCAAAGATCGTGTTGATGATTTTAAAAGCATATATATAATAAATATAGACAATCTAATGTAGTTGTTTATTGAATCAAAAGTTCAGGGTCATAATCAAACCAAATATTTACTCAGATGTACGTTATTATTTAACCGTTACTCTTATTGTATGATTGGTTGGTGATCACAACTCAATATTAATTGGTTGATGGCTTATAAAAATAGATGGATACAGTAATAGAATTGTAATATTTTAAACACGTATAATCAAACGTTGATTAGCTGAATGCAAAAACTAATCATATAAATGTTTACTGTTTAATTTAACACTTAACAAACTTACTTTCTCGTAAGGTAGGTTCGTTAAAGTCAATTACATTCGAAACAGGATCATAAAATCATAACATTAGTTTGTGCCCTAAAATACGTCTATTCGGTTGTACGATAAATGAAACTTTGCAAACGTACTTACGGTATACCTTTATTCAACCAGAAAAATGAATTCTAAAGTTTCTCTTTCATTGCTAACAGAGGTCAGTTTTCGTGTTCATAAATATTCTTGCGATAATTATCATTCCCGTCTTTGCGAAATATTCCTTTCTAAACCATTTCATCCATTTTGTTAAAGTCAAAGATTCAAAAAGTGTTTTTGTAAATTACATTTAAGGAAGATGTGAGGGATTGATTTTAGGCATATTTTATAGTAGTGATAAAAGTAATTATGCTCACAGAGTTTATTTTATCAATGTTATCTATATCTCAACGATTTAATAATGATGGTCTTAAAGAACAAAATATGACAATTGATTGCATTAAACTATTTATTCTTCACATTCGATTTCAATGTTCATGTGAATGATATTTGACCAATGAAAGTGATTAGAAGTCTTATTAAATTCGATGATAACATACTGTGGTGTATGCTATTTATGTTGACAGATATAAGTAATATGTGGCATCAATCGAAAGTGTAATGTATGCTAACAGAAGATTTGGAAGATTTAGTTGAAGAGAACAGAATGGTAAACAGAAGGAAATTGTAATAATAACAGAACTGAAAGAATGATGAAGCATGTAAAGGACAACTGATGAAAGATATGCAAATTCTGTATTTAATGTATGGTTTTCATATTTTGTGAAGGCCCCTAGTAATTTTGCACTTAACAGTAAATTGTTATCCCTTAACTAATTATTCGTTCATCATAACACAAACTAAAATATTCAGGAAGTTGAACAAAATAAAGACATTGTTTACTTAAGCTATTCAATCGTGTTTATAGTTAATTTTATGCATTAGCCTGTTATAAAAAAGAGAAATAATGCGTCACCTAACAGTTATCAAGAACTATCCAATGTTTTCAAGTATTGATGATCGGTTATGCAGTAGTCGTAAAGTTATTAATAAGTAATAATCTATGAAAGTAATGTAAAATAAAATCGTCCATTCGACGAATATAAAGAAAATGAATGGCAAAATAAGATGAGAATACGTAAGAGTATTCACATCAAGTATTGAACATTCACATATATATTGAATAAAATGAATAAGAAGTGAATATCTCTAATAGGAATAATTATCTGAAATAACAGTTCTGGATAGATTCACGAGTCTTCAACATTCCATGTTCTATTTACTTACATCTCTAATAGAGCATGAAAAATTACAGACCTGGAATCTTCCGAAATAGTTTGTTTCCTACGTGATACATATCACTATTAGCGGATTGTTATATAGACATTATAAATAATAATTTTGTCTTCATTTTGATATTCCACTACAAAATAATTATCAAAACAGTAAACTTAATTAACCTATTCAGCTCTGATCATCTCTAACTTATTGGATTTCAAGTCATATTTCTATTGCACTGCCATTAGACTTCAGTAATAACCATTAAAAGAACATTTCGTACTTAAATGTATATCATAAAATAAGAAACATAAAAAGTTAATGGTTACTGGTAAATAATGTCATTCTGAAACTAATCAAGATATTTTACTTGAAAACAATAATTTTATTTAAAATCTTCATGCTTACTAAATGATATAATAAGTAGCATGGAATTTATAGTTAAAATATTTTAAAAAGTTTCACAATTATTTAAGACTTGTTTGATTAAAGATTTGTGTGACCTGTGAAATATATAGTTTTAGGTTAATCATTTTAAAACAGGTTCATTCCTGAGATTAATAACTAGGCAAATTCGATGTATGTATTATATGTTAAACACACGTTTAAACTATGAAAACTACATTGTCAATTTAACAACTCTGATTTTATGTCCATGAACATTCATAGATGTTTATCGGTAAATGTTATGGTAACATATAACACTAAAAAAACATAACATACGTTTCATTTAACCTGATTTTATTGCTTTAATGATCTAAAATAAAAATGTACTTTATATATCAAGTCTAATTCGTTGAATAAATAAAACCATTATTGCTAATTTTTATCACTATTATCATGTTTTCAGAAGTTCATCAATGAGACACCTTTTCTTATTCTATTTTTAATAAAATGGATAACGTTTATTGATGTGAACAGCGAAACAAGAAGCCTTAACAAACTGTAGAAGCTATTTTGGGGACGTTATTTCATTCAATTCAAAGCTTGTAAAACAGTAACATTTACTTTTGTCCCTAGTCTATTTTACAGATCATAAGCTTTCGTTTGATGTATGATTCACTGCCATAGACTTTTCTGTTCCAAAGGTACTGTAATTTAAACGTAATCTTTTGTACTCTATTTTCTACTGTAATCCCCCAGTTTTGGACATAATTGTATTTTCGTAATTGTGGTACGTTGTGGTCGGGTTAGTCATCTATTTATTCATGTATCTTTTACACTAATCTGGGAAATCAGGTACCAGATCGGAATTGGGAATAAATGAAGTAGTGTTCCAGTTTACTTGTCTTCTCTCTCGCGCGCGTGCCTGTCAGGTAATCAGCTGATAGAATAGTTTTCGTCTCTCTACCCACACTTCGAACTTACGCATACTGGCCTCAAGGTTAAGTAAGTCAGCCTATCTCGTCAATGTCTTAATCTACATTAGACAAGTTATCCTCGGCACGAAAGTGAGTAGACAGATCAAGGACGTAATATTTATAAAAATAATTGGACACATATGAGATTCTGGTGAAACTTATTCATATTAAATTAATGTACATTTGATTTCGGGAGTCAAACACTTCATAACTAAGAACTATGTGTAAAACTGATCCTGGAATACCGTAAACTGTATGTACCATTATCCTGAACATCAAATTCCTGGTATTTTGTACAGATTTTACCATAAATTCTTCTATGTGTTTGAAACAGAATAAAAGTGATTACATTATATGTTAATTATACAACAGATCGAACTGATTCATTGTTAAGTTCAACTTGAACATATTTTTTGTCATCATGGTAACTAGACTGAAATGAGATTAAAATTATTAGTTAGTTTCTTAAAAATAATAAGAATGTTGAAGACACTAAATACAAATTTATTTATTGACAAAGCTTGTTATCCATATTCATATATTATCTTCACCGTTTTATTTTTCATCAATGGACATAACTGTTAACTCATGCATTCCTAACAGTGTCATCTAACTACACTAAAAAGATAGGTGTCGAAAATCATAGTTCCATTTGATGTATTCACTGACGAATAGAAAATCTGAACAAACATAATACCTAGCATGATCGGTACTGTGTAGGAAATAGTGGTCACGAAATAATACAACTCATCTAATCATAATATCCTCAGGTCAATACTACCCGAAGTTTGTGCTGATGATGTCGTTCAGAAGGACGATGAAAGCTCCACGACCAAACTACCCAGCTCAGAGAACAAACCAACATCAGAATTAGGTCAATTCAGAATTGAAAATTACAAGCCATTATTCACTCACTAAGAATGTGGTTGGATAAATCTAATGATCTTTAGAGAACTTTCACCATTATTTAACACTGACTAGGGAGTACTAAAATTAATTAGCAAAGAAATAAGTATTTTTTCTTAGGTTGAAATTATTTAAGAGGAAGAAATAGCTTCAGTTTTCAGTGTTGCTTAAACTGATCACTATCGAACTGTATACATATAAACTACTTATCAGTATAAAATAATTTGACAAAAAAATTACTATTTTGTCTTTTTATCGTCAACTACCACTAGTACGACAATCATTTGCTACATTGAAATAACCTGGTCGAATTATGTCGAAATGTGTAGCATAAATTTTCGACTGATATAAGTTATTCACCTTTTTCAAGATGAAAATTCTAGAAAATTAAATTGTATTAATTGTCCTAGATTTTATGAAATGAATAGAAAAATCAACATTCTAGATAGGAAATTTATCATAGATTTAATCATTTCATTAACCTGTCTATCCAATGCATGAGTAATTGTTGAGCATTCATTAACAGTAATGTTTTAAACACAGTAAAATTAATCTAGTTGAGATCATGAGACAATTGAAGTTAGACCACCATTGAAAACCTGTGAGCACTGGACGACCGTTTCGTCCCATTGTGGGACTCCTCAGCAGTGCGCATCCAGGATCTCGCCTCACGAGATTCGGAACCAGGACCTATCAGTTTCGCGCCACAGCACTTAACCGATAGACCCTGAGACGGTCGGCATCCAACGGTGTTAATGTCTAGCTTCAACCAATCCACGAAATTGAGCAACCATTCACCAATATCTTCAGTGAGCTGATATCTCCCAACAGACCCGGTTGAGACTGATGGGTCCCGGATTCGAATCTCGTGAGGTGGGATCGTGGATGCGCACTGCTGAGGAGTCCCACAATAGGACGAAAGGGCTGTCCAGTGCTTACAGGTTTTCAATGGTGGTCTAACTTCAATTGACTCATGATCTCAACTATATAAAATTACTAACATCTCCACAAAACCCCCTTTTGACAGTAAAATTAAGTTAATGTTCCGTATGCATACAATAAGAAATCATATGTTTTAGGAAAGAAGTAGTGTTTACCAAGTTTCAAAAATAAAATTTTGATATTAATGAGGAAATTATAATTGTAAAATTCTCAGCAATTGAATTTTGAGTAAATTTAGCTTTCGTTCGGTAAACTGATCCTAGTTATCTCTGATCTCACATACCCTAATTTGTTGTTCTTTCTTTCGTAATGAGTTTCTGACTCTTACTAGTTTAAAACATTATTTGTTCGAAAGAATACTTTTATATTGTTATGATTTAGGACCCTTCTGATCTCTTCTGAAATTCCTTCACAATATACGATCACAACCATGTTGACCCATTCTTTTGGTTTATCTTTTAAGTTGTTCTTTCGGCCTCCTTTCTTAATTATTCTTTTAATAAAGTACTTAGGATGATTATCCATCATCAAAGTGGATGTAACTAAATTCATGTCAGTTTCTTTGTCATTTGATTCAGTGAAGAGTTTTTAAACTCCGTTTATCAAAGTCTTGGATACTATCTCTTTGGTTACCCTGTTTATGGAGCAATAAATGCACACTACTGACAAGCCCTATATCAAAATGAGACGACCGTCCAGTACCTATCGGTTTTCAGTGATAGTTTAACATTGACTAGTTGATTATTTCAGAGGAACTCGACGAGTTCCTCAACCCTTTACTGATAAGTGAAAAATAGTTAAGCTGTATGAGTTTTCTTCAGATAATGTAAGTAAGTTTAGAAGTAATAACACGACAATCAAATAATATAATATTTCTAAACAATACGCGAATCATTGTAATGTTATGTATTGATTTATGATTAAAAATAGTGACAAATAATATTGATAAATGTCTTGTATTATCATAATAACAAAAGATAACCAGTAGCTGCCAGAGAATAAAGAACGATTATTGTTTTGTCTGCATATGTGCCGCCCGACTCATAATACCTTGGTCAGTTAAATTACGAACTTTGAATGGTAAATGACCCGAACGACAATGGCCTAAACATGCTCTTAAAATATGAACAGCAGATGACTGAGTTTTTAAAACATCTTCCTGAGATCCTAATAAAGGATTTAATTCAGCCAACTCAACTACAGAAAGTTTTCCTGTAAAAAAGTGAAATAAAAAATCCAATAAATATAAAAGTTTACATCAGTGCAAATAACTACACTTCATATCAGCATTATGACGAATAAATTAACAGGATGAAAATTAATGCAGTATATGTAATAATATTGACATTAATGAGAAGTTAAACGCAAGATATACAGTCGGCAATAAATAAATCTAACCAAAGAATGGAAAGTATGAAATGATTATGAAACGAGTATGTTTAGAAAGATACAGAATAAACGTAACTTTGCAAGTGGTAATGAATTTAAACCATACAATTTAAAATCATAAGTCATTATGATTATCATTAAAACTGACTATAAGACTAATGTCTCTCTGCATGGTATGAAACAGAGATTAATAAGTTACTGACCAATGTTTTTATTTAGACATTCTAAGTTTTCTTCCAGCTTACTCATGGTCTACTAAGCGTAGCACATTACGTCAGGTGGTGATAATTACTGCTTAACACATAATTCAGCAGTCATATCCAATACAAATATATGGCCTACTTAGAAACCTGGATTTATTCTTAGCATTGGTTACTTCACTATTCTGCAATGTAAGCATAATTATGCTCGTATCTCTATGATAGAATATCTGTATAGTTTACCAGCTAGATAGTTCGTTTTCCAACGGGTTCAAAACTAAAAGCTAAATCACTTTTTTTCTGGATTCCATCAACGAAGTTTTATTTAATATACACAATCTGAGACCACAGAAGTTCCTTTTTTCGATTCCCATTTCTGCTAGCTTAAATTTACACAGATACAATGGCAAGGTTAGAAATTATTCACAAAGTTCATACTCTTTGAATTACTGTTTGAATTTTCTACAGAGACGAATGTTTGAAAATCGAATGAGATGTTGATTAAAGAAACCTGAGTAGTTGACTATCTGTCCACGTCCACAACTATAAAGTAAACCAGTTTTTGTGAGGATATTAAAGTGCCTTATACTTAGAAGTTGAGACAATGTAGTGAACGAGAACACAAGCTGCAACAACCAAATGTATTTCAACACAAAATTACAAAATAACTTGGTAAAATCTGAGATCTATACAGTAATTACTTCATTTGCAAAATGTCAATCAATCGTCTCAGACTTCATTGTTTCTTCATTTCCACATCGATCATTCTCTATTTTCGTTCTCTTTTCTCCTATCTTCTTAATTTTCCACAGTCAGGCATCTTACTTTCGAATGATGATACATACTACTTATATCTATAGACAACAATAGCACACACCACAAAGATACCAAACCTGTGGCAAAGGGGTTAATACTTTAGTTCTTTAACGATTTTGCTAGTTTCTATTTCCGCTTCACAAGATAATGAAGGATACCAATAAGACATTGGATAATTTTCTGACTACTAAATAGAAATTAAGTAAAACTGTTGATGATTCGCCACAGTAGTTATTGATCTCAATTAAGTTTAACTATATCTTAGTTTCCTCCAATTTACATAAATACTACGTAAACATTTTCAGACATACTACTAATGAGTACAACAAAAAATACAATTCACAGCAATCGTACTTTCATAGCAAGTAATATATAAAGGTAAGAAACTACCTGTCGCTGAAACTTCTTCACATATTCTCAAACCTTCACGTAATGTTAAACCACCTGGAACAGCAGTACCAGTACTCGGAGCTACTAACGGATCCAGTGCATCTATATCAAAACTTAAGTGAATAGCTTTTTCTAATCTGAAAATAATAAAGTACACAGTGCTTTCAGTATGATGTAGGCGCTCATGAAATTCAAATAATAGTAATAATTAATTTGGATATAATTTACGTAATTAGCTAGTAATGGGATAAAGACGGACACTGAAAATCGATAAGTACAAAATAATTGTTGACCCCAAGCATAGTACTACTAGTGCTCAATGAAAAGTAAATTGATTTACTTTCACTGAAATCTGTCATCCATGATTCCATTCGAGTCGATTGAGAAAGTCTTTTCTTTGACGACAGTTTACAATTAGTAATTTTTTATTAATTTCAAACCTAAGGTTCTACAAATACAGATTAAATTGGGAACTCAGAAGCGATAATTGTCAAGACCTTGATAAGAATACAGAATAATGTTTATGGACCCAAACAAGTTTTTTTCCTTCTCGGTCACATTAATAATTAAGAAATAGTCTGAAAATACAGATTATTTTGGAATCGAGTTGTCTTCTAAACAACTCCAAATCACTACACGTCAGTTGGATGAACTTGAATATGATATCAAAAAGTACGCAGGATCTAAATATATGTAGTATAAAGGTATGTTTTGTGAGTGATGAGTCCTATTGTAATAAACAGGAAATTTATCATTCCACGGTGGTGTTTTCAGGAATTTTCCTTATCTTTAGGTGATATTTGTTCTCAGCATAAATGATACCGTTATTAATAAATGTAAACGAACAGCCAATAACCTGTCAATCTAACAAACGCACGCCAGCTGTAAACGACGTCCGGAAAAATGATTATTCCAAACACAATATTCCATCTTCTATTCTAGGATAGTTCGTGAAACTCTATATCTTCATATCATATTTGGGTAAATGTTGCGTGAATTTTTAACAAAAATGATTACTCATAATTTATACTTCCACCAATAGACTACGGTTTGGTGAGAGTACAAGACACATCATCAAAACCACAGGCAAATAATTTGAATAATAAACTTCATTTTAGAGATGGATGTTTAACTGAATGTCAAGCTTTCGATAAAATTTCAGAGGAATATAGTATATACATTTGGCTATTTAGTACAGTTAAAACAATAACCTTGGATTTACTGCTAGCAATGCTTCTTTAATAACAGCCTCTATCCCCATTCGATCAACATCCAGCATTGTAAAATAAGCGATGCCATGTTTTCTAATATCATGTCTGCAAGAATAAGAATAATAATATCAGATGTTTTGTAAATTGCATTAAATATGTTTGAAGGCAATTCATACTATGGAATGATATTATCTGAAGAGACAATGAAAAAAACATGCTTTTATTAGAGTTTCGTTCTCTAAGATGAGTTGTTTGGTCGTGAAGTATAAAATTCAGTAGAAGGAAAGTGTTCGAATTATTTCAGATATGATTTACAGATTGTCCTGTCGACTTCGACCTTGATTGGCTATTGTTGACTTTTAACTTATAATTATCCGCCTCTTTATTTTTCTGGTGTTTCTTTTTGATCTTGTTCTTTGTTTTATATATGCACATCGTTTTTCTGATAAGTTGATAGATTGGATCGATTTAGAAGTGTTTGTTGATTCCGGATTAATCCGAGTGTCAAGCTTCTAAAAATTCCTTGTTGTTCTTAGTATGCCTACACTCCAGGATTTCAACATTTTTCCAGTCGAATGTGTGTCCATAGTTGTCCACATTCAATGATATAAATGAAAATATATCATGACGTTTAGCCGCTAATTGATGTTCATATAGAAGATGAAGAGGGCGTTTAATTTGTCCAACATAGTGTTTTTCGCAAATAGAACAGTTACTTTTGTAGATAATATCATTTTGTCCCTTGATTTGTATAACGTTGATTAAAGTGAATTTGCTGGCTTGTGTAATACATCTATCCCATAAAGCTTCAATAATCTCGCTGTAATTGCTGGTGTTTTTTATAAATGGTAGGATGATCTGTTTGCTAGTTTCTGTATTTTATTTCGTTTTTGTTGATAGGTTGGATTGATATTTCTTGATGAAGTTGCGTGGGTGACCGTTCATTCGAAGTATATTCACTAGATATTTTTTCCTCAGTTTTCTGAGCTGAAAGTGTGCCGTAGTATGGTGAAAAATCCACGATCAAACCACCCAGCTAAGAGAATGAAATTCCAACAAAATCATCCATCTGAGCTACAAACCTTCTCTATCTTAAATGAAAATCCGCTGAGCAGCTGTTAGACTTTTGATTTGAAGTGATTTACCAAAGTAAACAAAGAACAGCCAGATCCTACTGGGAACATTTTATTCATTAAGTTCAAACCAGGAGGTCAGTTATTCCATCTCCCTACACTTCTTATTGTAATATTGATATCATAAAATCTTCTAGATATATAATTCCTTTTTTTCTTTAGCTTTTTAACCTCGGATGTCATAACGTAATAGTGGAACTCTAAAAATTCTACCTCAGATGTAGTCACTAAAAAAGAATTATTATTGACCAATGTTTATTAAGTCAACTATATAATTAGTAACAAACATTACACGAGGATATTCTGATATTTTAACGAAAGAAAATATAAATCTTAACCACAGTTAATTCACCGACTATTGTAAAAGTTTACTTTACTCAGATAACCACCATCATTACAATGGAATTATGTTCTAAGCTTATGTTATTAGTAAGACTGGTATCATGAATGGATCGATGTTAGAGCACCATTGAAAACCTGGAAGCACTGGATTGCTGTTTCGTTTTAGTTCAACTGTGTCTGTTGTGAGACAGTTAATCACTGAAGACAATGGTGGACAGGCGCTCAATATCGTGGATCGGTTGGAGTTAGACATTAACACCGTTGGATTCCGACTCAGTGGTCTAGAGGTTAAGCGATCTCCCTCGAGTTTCGAGTCTCGAGTGTGGGATGGTGGATTCGCACTGCTGAAAAGTCCCATACTAGAACAAGACGTTCGTTAAGTGCTTAAAGCTTATCAACGGTGGTCTAATATCGATCCATTAATGATATCAATCTAAAATCAACAATCTCCACAACCCTATACTGATAAACTAAAATTATTTGCAACCACTTTATCAGTATATCCTTCATAAGAAAAGCCGTTTCTCAGTATAGACTTACACTGATCATTAGCCTATTCAAGAAACGTTTTGTATGAATTCGTTTAATATGTAATAGCAGATTATACCTAAATCTCTTAAACTAACAGTTTATTCAGTGACATAAGTATATTGAATTCATCGTTACTAATTTAATGTTAAAATGTAATTACATAAATAAGAAATGTAACCAAGTCAAAAATAAATGCTTATAAAAAATGATAAGTATAAATAGAGTTAAAGTTAAGTCATTTTGATCGTTCATATTTTCAATGTACTTTCGATTTCTTAAAAGGGTGAATCACTCAGCTTAGCAATTTGGCTTAAAAACGAACTTCTTCATCATTAATTTCTAGGATCCATATTCAATTGTTGTCTAACGCAGTACTGGATACATATAAAACCTAATCACTTTTTAGGTTCGGATAAGTAATTGTTTAATGAACGTTTTTCTCTTCACCATAAAGAATAATAAAAATTTGATTACCGGCACACTACATTGATCATTTTTATTAACTTAAGGGTCAACCTTGACCCCTCCTATTTAAAGGTTATTTAGCAGTATCTAATGTTAAAGGATCATTATGAAAATATATTGTCCTACTTTATACATTTTTGTTGAACTAGTCGATTCGTATAATATCTTACAGCAAATTTTTATTTGAAGTTGCGATTATGCTATTCAATGTCAACTTCTCTCCTCAAATGTTGAATATAGATTCTTTTCATCTAACTAAAAATGTATTCTTTATAGGAGAATGTTTTGTGAGATTATAATTTACGGACTACCTCTGAGCGTCTCTGAAGTGACCTTGAGAAAATCCGCCTACTTACCACTGTCAATAGAGAGATATAAATCGGTGCGAAAAATCAGAATCGGGACTTTGGGTTAGGAGATAGGGTTCGGAATTAGAGTTAGGGGTTTCATGATGCACCGATACAGATATGATACCAAAATACTATCTAGCCATATAAATAAATAAATTTTGAGCCAATATCCAAGATACGACATCTTAAACGTAATTGGCTCTTCCATTAATTATAATCTCGCTGAAATCTTAATAGAGCTAGAAATAATTTACAAAGTTATCATAAGAGCCTGAAAAATAAAGTGGACAAAGTCATTCCAATAATTTGAGCAAACATTTGGAAATGCTTAATATTGCTTTTTAAACTTGACAAATACAAAATATACTGTAGTGTTTAATTGCACTATCATACAGCTTACGACTGAAGATTGAAACATGGGAGTGCAAATACCAGTTCATTTATTTAAAGTAGCTACAGCAATTCAAATGAGCAGAATAGGGAAGTTGAACCAATAAGGATATATATAGGATATATTTAACATTCAACAGTTTGAACAGCTCTAGCTACCAATGACAACTGCATTTCTTTCTCAAATAGCGATTTAATAGCATAGCAATCTGCAATCTGCTTCTCTATAGCTTTGAGATATGGTATTTAGGAGTGAGAAATGGAAGATGATTTCATGTTTTCTATAAATGTCATTGTAGCATTAGTTCGGCATGAAAGAACCACTGGAATGACAGCCTTAGATATCAGCACAAATGAATCAAAAAATCTATAAACCTCAAGTAATTGACAGTGACTGAAATATATATATATATATATATATATATATATATATATATATATATATATATTGAGTCCAAGTTTGTACACAACCTGATAGCGTTGTTATGGATAAATGTTTCTCATACTAGCTTATAAACAGATAATTATTTCCACTTAATGCTTTGCTCTTCTAGTAGTTTACTTACGTTTCATGAGCGTCTAAATCCCGCAAACCAATATAGGCAATATTACTGGCGTTGAGACTGTAAAATGAGAAAAAAGAATTCCAAGTAAATTTTAAGTATACACCAATTTAAAATAGACAAAACAATAATTGACATATTACAGCACCGTCACAAATTGATTAAAGTTGAAAATACCGACCAACGATTTTTATTATAATAAAGTAAAGTTATTTTAGGCTCTACAAAATATGAAAGTCCCGTGTGAAATACACGATTTGTGCTCATTAGTGAAGAATTTTAAACAAGAACAAAACAGTTGCTTAATACTACTTGATTTCCACTGGTTATCTAATCGGCTTTAGTTTTTATGCTGAAAATTATCATTCAAATGATTAATTGTGTTTTTTCATTGAATGGGAGCTTCTTGGTCAAATTTCTTGAATATTTGTTCATCTCTTCCGTCCTCTCTCTCTCCCTATATATATATATATATATATATATATATATATATATATATATAAATCAACCTGAGTTTATTTATATACCTAGTTCGTTCACAATGCATTGATACCTAATATAAGACGCCATTAATTTGTGTTTAGTACAATAGACTTTCCTTTTTACTAAATACCCAAAAAGACAAGAATTATCAATATTTTCTAGATCTGTGTTTTTCATAAAAAGATAAAATGTTTCAGTAAACGTGTCAAGTACTATTTCAATTAATACCACTGAATTAACTTAAATCATGAATTATGTACAATTACCGTCACATATTCATATATCATCTAATTGCTGATAAAACTTGTTGAATAAGTTCATAGCCACTTAAAAAAGTTTTAATTGATGAACATGTGCCATTAATTAGTTAGTACATATCTCTTTCCAAATTTATTTCATTGGATTATACTCCTTCAATAACATATTCAAACCCTAATCTTTCACATAATGCTTATACTCTTACTACTTCTACCACTATGGGATTTGAATCGACAACTGCATCTCTGTGCTAATGTGGTATGGCAACTTGAACTGATGTACGTACGTACGAAGTTCTACGTTGTGACTGACTGACATATCTTTTTACTTCACTTTTATGAACTGATAAACACGTGCGTAAAATATAATTCTTATAAAGACATTAGTAACAGATAGTGTTATTATTATCAAGATTTTCAGAGAACTTGTAATCATTCAAATCTATTTGTTGTATAAATGAATAATTGAGTGGATACTTTTTCTGTTGGTTTAGCAAATACGTTTTAAATGATGGATATTTGGATAGTAGTAAATTCTTAAGCATAATCGTAACCATAAAAGGTTTAAATCTGAAGGTTGTTGAGAAAACTATTTTTAAATTAAAGTTTCACTATTGTTATTTTTAAGAGCATTCAAAAATAGTATGTAAAGTCCTTGTTTAAATCCATCTGTTGTAATTCATTTATTCGAATTTTGATTGTATCAAGATAGTTTATTGTATAAGATTTAAACATTTCTAGTCTCCACTATGTATGATTGTAAAATGACAATTAAGGCTTTTAAGTGAAGATAATTCCTTAGAATAATAAAATAAGAACTATAAATGTTTCTGTATAATATTACATAATAATACAATAGAGTTAGATGAAGATCATGATTTATACTTAATACAAAACTCATCAAGTTTATTCATTGTTATATAAAATATAGTCGAAAGAAAGCCATAGACTTTTCTTTGTAAATTATTTATAAAATCTAGTCAAATATAATAAGAAGAAGAAAATATTCTGAAAATAATAATTACAGAATTCACCCCCAGTTTACAAGCATGATCAATTTGATATAAATAGTAACATTAGATGTAGAGAACAAACATGTGATATAAGATTGTTTTAAGTTTGCCAGTTCAGTAATTCTTAGGTAGTTTATTTATGACATGTATCACGGTAATCCAATGCATCACCGGGGAACCTTTAATTTTTTCCTCAGTGGATAGTCTGATGATTTATGAACTGTGCTATTTAAGTTCATTTAGTATTGTTTGTTTGAATCCTCCCATTGATGTGTTAGGACTGCAACTGGTCAGTCTCTAATTGGCATATATGCATATTGTGCATATTGCCTCGATATAGCCTTAATTCACAAGCATTGTAAGCAAAGATGGATAGTGACTAGCAGTGGAATCCAGGACGCGCGTTTCGTCCTATTTGGGACTCGTTAACTTGCTATCTATGGCAGGGTCTTTGAAGGGGTTACAGGAAGCAGCACTAGTATGCACATATACCAATAAGAGAATGACCAGTTACAGTCCTAAACATCAATGGGAAGATTCAAACAAGTAATACTTATTGAATTTAAACTTCACCCCATTGCACAAGCAAGTGACTATCAGGACTCAGTGGTCAAGCGGATAACGCGATGACGTTTGAAGTGAAAGGTACTGGGTTCGAGTCCCAGAGTGAACATCAACTCTGAGATGCAGGTACATCCAGCTGACAAGTCCGAAATAGGAAACGCGCGTCCTGGATTTCACTGCTAGTCACTATCCATCTTTGCTTACGGTGTTATTTAACGTTATTTCCTGTGACAGGACGAATGATTGATAATTATCTACAACTAATCTTAATATATCTATACTTAAATATACTTTGAATGAAAAAAATGTTAATCATCCAAATTAGTCTCTTTACCAGTCTTGCTTTTTTTTAAAGAAACTATAATAGTTTTATTAATTTAATAATTAAGTGAATGTATATATATAGAGTTGAGATCATGAGTCAATTGAAGCTAGACCACCATGGAAAACCTG